>NC_043002.1:49503927-49568927 GCF_006345805.1 Octopus sinensis | reverse complement strand
GGGCACTGCCTTGAAGAGATTTTAATCAAACGAATTGACCCCAGTGCATTTTTTAAATGCCTGGTACTTATTCTTTCAGTCTCTTTTGCCAAACTGCTAAGTCACAGGTATATATAAGGCGGCGAGCTGGCAGAAACATTAGCACGCCGGGCGAAATGCGTAGCTGTATTTCGTCTGCCGTTACGTTCTGAGTTCAAATTCCGCCGAGGTCGACTTTGCCTTTCATCCTGTCGGGGTCGATTAAATAAGTACCAGTTACGCACTGGGGTCGATGTAATCAACTTAATCCGTTTGTCTGTCCTTGTTTGTACCCTCTGTGTTTAGCCCCTTGTGGGTGTTAAAGAAATAGGTATATAAACACACCAACACCGGTTGTCTAGTGGTGGTGAGGGACAAGCACAGACACAAAGACACACACACACACATATATATGACAGGCTTCTTTCAGTTTCCATCTAATGAATCCACTCACAAGGCTTCATTCAGCCCAAGGCTATAGTAGGAGACACTTGCTCAAAGTGCCACACAGTGGGACTGAACTCGGGACCAAGTGGTTGGGAAGCAAACCTCTTACTATACACCCATGCCCGCACCTCTAGTGAAATGAATTTAATATTGGTACAATATCTGGGGCAGGAAGGATTTTATAAGTCTGCTGACTGTAATATTGATACTATGTAGGAAATAGGAAGGAGTGTTATCAATGTTAATATCAGTACAATGTGGGAATAGGAAGGGAGTATAGTTAATTAAATCTAACTTCGTTAGGATATAAGGAAGAGAAAGAAGAATAATGAATGGAATTTAATGTTGGAATATTGTATAAGGAAGCAGTCCCCAATCCTTTTTTTTTTTTTACACAATGGACTAGTTTCATATAAGATGTGTAGTAAGTAGCTTGCTTACCAGCCACATGGTTCTGGGTTCAGTCCCACTGCATGGCACCTTGGGCATGTGTCTTCTACTATAGCCTCAGGCCAACCAAAGCCTTGTGAGTGGATTTGGTAGACAGAAACTGAAAGAAGTGCATTATACATATATGTGTGTGTGTGTGTGTTCGTGTATCTGTGTTTGTCCCCCTGCCATTGCTTGACAACTGATGCTTACATCCTTGTAACTTAGCAGTTCAGTAAAAGAGACCAGTAGAATAAGTACTAGGCTTACAAAGAATGAGTCCTGGCACTCTGTCAGTTATAAAGACAAGGGTTCCAGTTGAGCCGATCAAGGGAACAATCTGCTTGTTAAATTAATGTACAAGTGGTTGAACACTCCATAGACACACATACCCTCAGCATAATTCTCAGGGAGATTCAGCACGACACAGAATGTGATAAGGTCGGCCCACTGAAATACAGGTACTACTCATTTTTTCCAGCTGAGTGGACTGGAGCAAGGTGAAATAAAGTGTCTCGATCAAGAGCACAATGTGCTGTGCTGTCAGGTATCAGACGATCTGGAGCCAAATATCTTTAGCCATGCACCTTCACTGCATAATAACATAATTTGACTATTACATATATAATACATGGTTTAGTGGTTGAAGTGTCAGGCTCATAATCATGAGGTAGTGAGTTCAATTCTTGGACTAGGTTGTGTGTTGTGTTCTTGAGCAAGACATTGTAGAAATGAGTTGTGATATCACTGGTGCCAAGCTGTATCTGCCTTTGCCTTCCCCTTGGATAACATCTGTGGCGTGGAGAGGAGAGGCTGATATGCATGGATGACTGCTGGTGTCCCATAAACAACTCTGACTGGACTTGTACCTAGGAGAGTAACTTTCTAGGTGCAATCCCATGGTCATTCATAATTGAAGGGGGTCTTTACCTACTCTAATACATATGTGTGTGTGTGTGTGTGTAATATATATTATATATATAACAAAAACACCTTACAGACTGTGATAGCCAAGAAAAATCATTTTAAAATTTACTCTTTCTGTGCAGCCTGGTACCAAATAATCCAAAGACCCAGACCGGTCTGTGACCCAGTAGCTATGGGACCCTGCTGTAAAGGATGGGAAAGAGTGTACTTAATAGAGGGAAACCTCCTTCATTTATATTTATTTCATTGTCTTTGGAGAAATTGATGGTAAAAATAAACTCCAACATCTATGATGAATGAAAATGAGTAATTTAAGCAAATAGCAGTTTGAATAAAAAAAGGGATGAACGAAAGTTAAGATAGCTGTTGTCTTCTCTACCAATAATAAAATCTGATATCGTTCTGTGGAAAACAGTGTGTGTGGATTACACACTCTTCATCATCATTATCAACATCTTTATGTTCTGAGTTCAAACTCTGCCGAGGTCAACTTTGCCTTTCATCCTTCCAGGGTTTTAAAATAAGTACCAGTTGAACACTGGAGGTCAATATAATTGACTTAACCCCCCCCCCCCCCAATTTTAGGCCTTGTGCCTTTGGTAGAAAGAATCATTATTATTATTAAAGTGGTAAGACTTGGTAGCACATTGCACAAAAGGCTTAGTAGCCTTTCTTCCAGCGCTTTACATTCCGATTTCAAATCCTGATGAGGTCAACTTGACTTGTTATCATTTTAGAGCCAATGAAATAAAGCACCAATCAATATGTGGGATCGATGTAATCAACTTGCCCCCCCCTCCCCTCAAAACTGCTGGCCCTGTTCCAAAATTTGAAACAAACAATTACTAAGTGATGGATTTTCTCTAGAGTAAATCAGGTGTTTTACAGTATATAGTTTTACAGGTGTCTTGCTATAGAGGAGATACATTGCTACCTCTGATTTTTTTGTTAAAAATTATGTGCAATATAAATCGGTTATACTTCTACAGTACACAAAATATCTTAATTTTTTTTTTAATGCAATTCCTAATAACATTTAATTATAGAGATATAACAGGATTTTTAAACATTAAATGGTTATGAAGGTCCATCTGAGTAAAATAGGAATCAAAGGGATCTATAGTCAAAAAATGGCCAAATAACTTTAAAAATATATAAAATACAGAGTAAAATGTTGCTAGTACCCATGACCCTTTACAGTGTGCTTTCAAGACTCATAGGACGAAGAGAGGAAGGTAACAGTTACCTGGAGACATGGTTTGAGTGTCTGCAAGCCATATGTGGATTCTGCTGAAGGCAACCAAAGTGCCAGGTGATGTTAAATTAGATGGTAGACTCAGTATGTTTGTTCCTTCTCAAGCCACGCCTGGCTCATTAGGGCTGGTTTTCCGGTTTCCTTGGCATATAGGTTCCGCAGAAGTTTGCCATTACCTTCTGCCGGAGTCGCGTGGAGTTTATGAGAATAAGAGAGCAAGTGGGAGACAGTGTGGAGAGGAATGAAGTGAGTGGTGCACATGGGTAGAGGAGATAATCCACACACACTGTTTTCCACAGGATGATATCAGATTTTATTATTGGTAGAGAAGACAACAGCTATCTTAACTTTCTTTCATCCCTTTTTTATTCAAACTATTTGCTTAAATTACTCATTTTCATTCATCATAGATGTTGGAGTTTATTTTTACCATCAATTTCTCCAAAGACAATGAAATAAATATAAATCAAGGGGTTGCCCTCTATTAAGTACACTCTTTCCCATCCTTTACAGCAGGGTTCCATAGCCACTGGGTCACAGACCAGTCCTAGCCACTCCTAGGAAATTTATATCATAGAGCCAAGGGCAGTCTCTGGTGGGTTCATAACTAAAAAGTAAAATAAACATAACTAGAAAATTAACTGTCCAACTTAACATCATTTCTACAACCACTGATAAGCAACACTCATTGAGGGAACTCTGTGTGGGTTGTAGAAGTTGCTAAAAATATTAGTCAAATCTCCCTGAAATTATGCCCTACTGTTTTAGAAAAATGACACATTATTAAGTAATGTAGTCCTTGATATATTAAAAGGTAAAGACCTTCAGTTATGAATGAATATGGCATTACACCTAGAATGTTACCCTCTGAGGCACAAGTCCAGGCAAGGTTTATGGAAGACCAGCAATCGCCTATGCATACTAGCCTCCCCTCCTCACACCACCAACATTATCCAAGGGAAAGGCAAAAGCTGGTACAGCTTGGTACCAGTGATGTCACAACTCATTTCTACATCTGAGTGAACTGGAGCAACGTGAAATAAAGTGTCTTGCTCAAGAACACAACACGCAGCCTGATGCTCTAACCACTGAGTGCAGCCTGGCAGTAGCTACCTCCCGAAACCGTACCTCCACTGTTCCGAATTTTCTACCTCTGGCAAAGTAGGTAAATCCCTAGCCAGATTGATCAAAGTGCCTTTTCTATTTGAGCTGTTGACATGATCTCAATCTTCCTGGCAGCCACTGAATATGTTCTGTAAATTATTGTCTTCTTACTTGTTTCTTTCAAAACTTCTTTGGTGGGGGAACACCTTCACTTTGTTCCCTTCCCTCTTAAGCATTCCCTTGAACTTGCTCACATCCTCCAGCCTCACGTCTTTGCTTCTTTCTTTCGTCACCTCTGCATAATTCTTCGTCTCCATTGCTTCGTCTATCTTCTTCAAACTCTCCACCATTTCTTCCTCAAACGACACAAAGTCCAAAGAAGGGCAGTTTGCAATGTCTGAAGCAGAATAATTCAAACTTTTGCTACTCCTCACCCAACACCCCTTCATTAAACAAGAGGAAAAATGTTGCATCGCCAAGACAACCAAAAAACACGTTACACTCAAAATCCACTATCCAGCTGAGAAACGCTATACTGGAAGCAAGCTTCTTACCACACAGCCATGCCTATACATATATCATATATGTATACATGTGTGTGGAGGCATGTGATTTAGTGACGAGGTCATGGTTTCAATTCTCAAACTGGCTGTGTTGTACCCTTAAGCAAAACACTTCATTTCACATTGCTCTTGTCTCACCAACTGTAAATGGGTAACCCTGCAATGGACTAGCATTACATTCAAATAGAACATAGACTTACTTGCCTAGCCAGCAGGGTGGTGTCATTTGAAAGCAAAAACAATTCAAGGAAGCGCATTGTGACCAGTGGTGTAAACAACATCCGATAGTTGAGTCATATATACTCAAAATATATACTGTGATATATTTTTAATTCTTTTTACTATCAGACTGTGGCCAGACTGGAGCACACCTTGATGAATTTTTAGTTGAATATATCAACTCCAGTACTTACTTTTTAAAAATCTGGTACTTATTCTATTGGTTACTTTTGCTGAACAGTTGAGTTATGGGGACATAAAACACACCAACATTGGTCATCAAATGGTGGTGGGGAGGACAAACAAGACCCAGACAGATATATATAGTAAAAGACACTTACCAAAGGTTCCACACAGTGGGACTGAACCCTGAACCATGAGGTTGGAAGCAAACTTCTAACCACACAATCACGCCTGCACCTATATATATATATATATATATATATATATATTTCTTTACTACCCACAAGGGGCTAAACATAGAGGGGACAAACAAGAACAGACAAAGGGATTAAGTCGATTACATCGACCCCAGTGCGTAACTGGTACTTAATTTATCGACCCCGAAAGGATGAAAATCAAAGTCGACCTCGGCGGAATTTGAACCCAGAACACTTAACGGCAGATGAAATACGGCTACACATTTCGCCCGGCGTGCTAACGTTTCTGCCAGCTCGACGCCCATGACACACAATGACCACTATGAAGGCCACTACTGAGGTGTTTTTGCCACCATGGCCACCACCTCTAAGGCCAGTACTACGACGACTATCACCACAACACTGACCACTATCAATGCCAGTACCACAACGACCACTACCACTACCACCATTACTACTACTACTACTACTACTACTACTACTACTACTATTGTCACCATGACTATGATGACTATCAAAGCCAGTACTACCACTACTACTACTACTAGTTATCACCACTACTCCCACCCCAACCCCCCACTACGACCACTGACGCTCTACCCCCCCAACCACCCTGCCCCGTACCTCACTCACTCCACTGCTGCCAGGCTGTAAGCAATGATTGATTATCTGTGGATGGAAGATGGCAATGATTTATCAATCCTTATCTTTAGGAAATTACAGAGGTGGGGAAGGAGGAGGAGGAGGAGGAGGAGGGCGATGCAGGGTGAAAGAGAAGTTGTCGGGGGAGGGATGTGTGGTGGGAGGGTGCCGCTGTTAAGGTAGTGAAGGGCGCTGTGGGGGCGGGTGTGTCACTGTGTGTAATGTAGTAGTGGTGGGGGTGGGAGAGGCTGCAATCAGCTCCCCTCTCACCGCCTTTTCATAGGAGGTGGTGGGTGGGTAAATGGTAGTGGTGATAGTAATAATAGTAGTAGTAGTAGTAATAGTAGTAGCTGCAGTAAGAGGAAGATAAAAAAAAATAGTGGCGGCGCGGCGTTACGAAATGCGAGTTGTGGAGTTTTTATATATATATATATATATATATATATATATATATATTATATATATATATATTTCTTTACTACCCACAAGGGGCTAAACATAGAGGGGACAACAAGAACAGACAAAGGGATTAAGTCGATTACATCGACCCCAGTGCGTAACTGGTACTTAATTTATCGACCCCGAAAGGATGAAAATCAAAGTCGACCTCGGCGGAATTTGAACCCAGAACACTTAACGGCAGATGAAATACGGCTACACATTTCGCCCGGCGTGCTAACGTTTCTGCCAGCTTGACGCCCATGACACACAATGACCACTATGAAGGCCACTACTGAGGTGTTTTTGCCACCATGGCCACCACCTCTAAGGCCAGTACTACGACGACTATCACCACAACACTGACCACTATCAATGCCAGTACCACAACGACCACTACCACTACCACCATTACTACTACTACTACTACTACTACTACTACTATTGTCACCATGACTATGATGACTATCAAAGCCAGTACTACCACTACTACTACTACTAGTTATCACCACTACTCCCACCCCAACCCCCCACTACGACCACTGACGCTCTACCCCCCCAACCACCCTGCCCCGTACCTCACTCACTCCACTGCTGCCAGGCTGTAAGCAATGATTGATTATCTGTGGATGGAAGATGGCAAGTGATTTATCAATCCTTATCTTTAGGAAATTACAGAGGTGGGGAAGGAGGAGGAGGAGGAGGAGGAGGGCGATGCAGGGTGAAAGAGAAGTTGTCGGGGGAGGGATGTGTGGTGGGAGGGTGCCGCTGTTAAGGTAGTGAAGGGCGCTGTGGGGGCGGGTGTGTCACTGTGTGTAATGTAGTAGTGGTGGGGGTGGGAGAGGCTGCAATCAGCTCCCCTCTCACCGCCTTTTCATAGGAGGGTGGTGGGTGGGTAAATGGTAGTGGTGATAGTAATAATAGTAGTAGTAGTAGTAATAGTAGTAGCTGCAGTAAGAGGAAGATAAAAAAAAAATAGTGGCGGCGCGGCGTTACGAAATGCGAGTTGTGGAGTTTTTATATATATATATATATATATATATATATATATATATATATATATATATATATTTGCTGCAGTTATAACAGTTAGTTGGGAGTACTCGCGCGCACACGCACACACAAATGCACACACGATGCGCGCGCGCGCGAGACTGATTGACACAACACACACAGACTTTGACACTGATTGACACAACGCACACCTCACACACACATCCGTGTGTGTGAGGTGTGTGTCTGAGGCGTGTGTGCACAAATATAGTTAGATATAAATAGATAGATAGATAGATAGATACATGTGTGTATATATGGATATATAGTTAGATCTCTCTCTCACTATATCTATATATCTCACCCTCCCCCACACACTTATTATTACCTTTTGGTATTTTTTTTTACAGTCCCTTCTCAGTTCCCTCTTCTCTCTCTCTTTCTCTCATCCTCACCGTTTCTCCCCTTCTCTCTATCATTTGCTTACAGCTTTCGTCTCGCAGGTTATTTACCTTAGGCTATATATTCTTCTCTTTCTCTCTCTCTCTCTCGCATCCCGATTTGTACATGTGTGTATGTAACAGGAAGAAAGAGACAGAGACAAGAGAACGTGTTAAAGAGAGCGAGAGAGAGCAAGAAAGAAAGAGAGGTGATGGTAAAAAGAGAACTGTGTGCTTGTCTGTGTGCATAGTGTTATATGTAAATGTATTATAAGGTCCAGCAACAACCTTAAGCCCTCGCCACTCAAAAAAAAAAACAAGAAGAAAACAAAAAAAAGACAACCCATAACGCACGGCCTTCACAATATCTATAACAATCATTAGCAGTCCCGTAGAGAGGAGAAAGAGGAGGAAGAGGACGAGGAGATTGCTAGTCACAAACACCACCACCACCACCACCACCAGAACCATAGAAATCTCCCCCACAACCATCACCTCGTGATAGCGCAGTGGTGGCGGTAGCGGCGGCGGTGATGTTGTTGTTGTTGTTGTTGTTAGCGGTGGACCAAGACTGACAGAAGGAAGAAGAAGAAAAAAATTATCAGTAGGCCGCGGAACTCCCTTTTCATACGGGGAATAAGAAGAGTAAAAAGGATGGGAAAATCAGGGTTCCCGTTTCCGTACTGTTTGCATGGGCAATCTCGGCATTAACCAATTTATTATTATTATTATTATACTACGGCATTGGAGTAAGATTTAACGGAGACAGAAAATAACAACAACAACAGCAACATTACTTGCTACTATTAACACTGTTTATATTACGAGTATCACCTCTACTGCTTTATGTACTAAACGGTAATCATCATTAGCATCGTTTTTATTTGTTTTGTTTATGTTTGTAAATATTTCGTATAATATGTGTGAATATTTATGTGCGTGTGTATTATATATATATATATATTCTGTATATCTATATCTACTTATACTGTTACGAGATATCTATCAAACTATCGGTCTCTGACTCTCTATATATGTATATACATGTCGTGTTTTGTGTGTGTCTATATGTATAACATATACACTATATTACTTATTACTTACATATAATGTGTTTACATACATAGAACGTATATTTGTGTATATATATATATATATATATATATATATATAGCTATGTATACATAAGATATACACGCGTATAACTATATGTACATGTAAATGTGCCCGTAAATGTGTATGTATAAATATTTTTACAAACACATATATATACGTCTATGTGTGTGTGTGTATACATATATATATATACATGCATATTATATATAAGGATATATATATATATATATACATGCATATTATATATAAGGATATATATATATATATACATGCATATTTTTTATATATACACACACACACATCCATGCGTATATGTGCAAACATTTTTGCGTGTGGGCGCACGTATGTGTGTCTATTTTGTAATGCCTGTACAACACGTACTTGTATGTAAAATATGCATTTTTATGTTAAAGACACATTATTTCACAACACACACATATCTATATCTATCTATCTATCTATCTATCAGCGTGTATATAATATATAGTAGGCTAAACGTAACGCATGCACTCGTGTAAATTTGGCCGGAATCATCGCACATCATAACAAGGGAAGTAATTCATGATCTTCGTATTACACGCTTATTCAAATTTTGCTTCCCTTTTTTTTTTCCTTCTTTCTTTTTCGATAGTTCACGTTTATTTACCAACGATATTTTTACTCTTATCATCTGCCGGTAACATGTAACGTCCCCCCTGCTTTGTATGTGTATGTGTGTGTTTTGTTTGTTTTCTTTGGCACACACTGTCATAACACGTAACATAACTTCAATACTTGCCTATACATACATTCGTATGCACACACACACACTCACTCACTCACAATTTGCTTAACGGTGATTTAAGAGATAAACCTGTCGCAGGTTCGAACATGTCCTACCCCCACTTAGTCTGTAAGCATGTTTTTGTTTCGATTCAGTATCGTCCAGAATATTTTACCTATGTGTAACAATCAATAATAATAATAATAATAATAATGAAAAAAAAAGGTATGCTCATAGAAATACTTTCAAACCAGTGTTGTAGTTCTTAGCCCCTTGGTCTATCTACCACACTTACGATAATTGCTGTGTGAAGGCATGGCCGCACAAAGCAAGCTGCTCGGGGGACCCGTGGCTCTGGGGCTTAATGTATGCTCTGACGGTCTATGCAGTGGCCCCAGTGCAATGCTTTGCCCGGAAGGTGGGAGCGACGGCTACAAAGCTGTTAAGTCAGCCCTACCTATGATCAAAACGTGTTCCGGTAATGATCAACCCGCCCAGTAAGGGGTTTATACATGTGTTTGTGTGTGTTGTTGTTATATTTGGGGATGGTCATATGTTTGCCAATTAACCACACGCACTGTGGTAAAAATATGACCGTACCGAAATATAACAATGCCTGCTCATTTTAGGATTTTAAAAGTTATGGCCGGCCATAGAGTGACCACTGCGATCACTATCGCGACTAGTCGATCCTCACTTTGGTGGTTTATTTACTTTGCTAGGTAGTCGTTGTAGGATCGACTAGTCACGACTAGCTAGCGCGAGTGCGCGCACCAGGACCATTCTTCTTAAGTAATACCCGGTATATATATATATGGCGGTGCTCCAGCATGGTCACTGTCGAATGACTGAAACAAAAAAAATTATAATATATATATATATATATATATATACACCGATTTTCTGGATACTGATGTCCGGAACCTCTTGTAATCCGCTTATCTGCACTAATCTACGAGCAGAAACTCCAAATTCCCGCGGGCACCGGACTAATTAACTAGGTAGTACCTTGCACAGTTCAATATCAATCAACTCGTATCATTTACACTAATATACAGGTAGCTGTATTTCATTTAAGTATGTAAGTGAATTTAGTATGTAATGTAGAATGCATTGACCAAGGTTCGGAAAAAAAAAAGGCTGTATAACCAATCGTTCCAGAAAATCGATGTGTGTGTGTTTTTGTGTATGTGTCCTCACCGCATGGACAGTCGGTGCTGGTTTGTTTACGATCCCGTAACTTAGCAGTTTATATATCAAAGCATTATATTCTCGTGTGTCTTTTCCACTTGCTTTTTTTTCTTCCTGTTTTTTTTTTTTTATTGGAGCTGTAGGTTGAACGTTGATAATGAAGACCCCATCGTTCGCTCAACGTAAAGATGTGTGTGTGTGTGAAGTGGTTACACGCAAACAATTTTTGCTTTACATGTGTTTATTTACGTTCAAAACTTTTAATGACTCACCTAAAGCTATCGCTGTGTGTGTGCGCTTTCGATAAACACTTTATATATATTAAAATGTATATTTTTTCTTACTGGTTTCATGAACTGAATGTTTATCAACATAGACTATCACTAGTTTTCTCTGATCCCCCTAAACATATATTTTAAAATTCTACATGGCTGTGTGACTAAGAACCACGTGGTTTCAGTTTCACTCACATTGTGCGACATCTTGGGCAAGTGTCTTTTTTTTTTCCCCTATTATAATCCTGTCCGATCAATGCCTTGTGAGTGAATTTGGTGGATGGAAACTGTGTGTGTGTCGGGCGGGGGGGGGCGGAGTCCGTGTGTCTTAGGTCAATCTGTTTTGCCCTCCAATACCGCTTGGCAATCGGTGATGGTTTGTTTATGTCCCCGTTACTTAGCGGTTCAGTTTATGAGACTGATAGAATAACTATCAGATTTTTAAAAAAATAAGTACTGGGGCCGATTTGCTCCACTAAATCCTTCGAGATGGTGCCCCAGCTTGGCCGCAGCTCGAATTACTTAAACAAAAGATAATAATTTTTTTTATATGTACTGTAACTTCAGGTCAACCCTGACTGATACTGACCCATGATCAAAGGTTTTCTAGCCATGACCATCTCGTCAATGTATAAGATGCAATCATATCAAGTTTACTTTCTCCTGTTTGCTCTCATACCCCACACGCCTTTCTAAAATGGTATGGTGTGGTTTGAGGGAGATTTGGCTGCTATTTCCAAAAGATCAAGCGACCACGTTTCATGCTGGTGTAAAGGAACTGTCTTAGCCCCAGCTCAGCTTTAACTGAGTGACTCATCATCAGATGTTTTATTTTCCCTGTGTACTTCAATTGTTAAAACTTTAGGGTGAGATTTGAGGGAGCTTTGACTGCTTTTTCTAGCAGGGCGATTCACCTCAGAGAAGCTCCCTTATTGACCCCACCGTCACCACATGTTATTTGTTAATGCCGTTCTTTGATCTTTTATCTTTCACTTGTTTCAACCATTAGACTGTGGCCATGCTGGGGCATCACCTTTGAGTTTTTTTAATCAAATGAATTAACCCCCAGTACTTTTTTTTTAAATCTTGGTACTTATTCTATCGAGCTCCTGTTGAACCTCTTAAGTTATGGAAACGTAAACACACCATGCCCATCATGCTTGTCTATGTTTGTTCCTCAGTATATTTGACAACTGATGCTGGTTTGTTTACATCCTCATAACTTAGCAGTTTGACCAAAGGGACCAATGGAATACATACAGGGCTTAAAATTCAGCACTGGAATCAGTTTCTTTTGACTAAACACTTCAATGTGATGCCCCAGCATGGCCACAACCCAATCTCTGAAACAAGTAAAAGATAGAAGGTAATCTGATCCTCCGTGGCTAAGACAACTTAAAGTTTTTCTATTAAGACACAATTGTTTTGCATAGCGAGTATGATGTGTAAATATATGTCCCACTGCTGTAAGAAGTTGGAGCATAGTTTAATTGACAAGTGTTTTGTTAGTTCGTAATACTGAGATGTAATTATGTGGTCAGGCATTTGTACAATGATACAAGTGCCAAATTTTGAATGACCAAATGCCAATAAGCATTTTGCCCAGCACAGTAACAAATCTGCCAGGTTGCCACCTTAAATTTGAAATAATGATAATTACTTGTATAGGCACAAGGTCTGAAATTTGGAGGACAGAGTTAGTTGATTTATATGGAACCCTGTGCTAAACTGGTACTTATTTTATTGACCCCGAAATGACAGAGGTCAAAGTCAACCTCAGCAGAATTTGAAGTCAGAACATAAAGATATGAAATACTGCTAAGTATTTTCTCCTCTGTACTAACAATTCTGCCAGTTCACTGCGAATAATAATAATCTTTCCTACTAAAGACACAAAGCCTGAAATTTGGGGGAGGAGAACTAGTTGATTTCATCAACTCCAGTGCATAACTGGTACTTACTTCATTGACCCCGAATGGATGAAAGGCAAAGAAGTCAACCACGGTGGAATTTGAACTCAGAACGTAAAGACAGATGAAATGGTGCTAAGAATTCTGCCAGCTTGTTGCTGACAATAATAAGCCTTTCTACTATAGACACAAGGCCTGAAATTTGGAAGAGGGGGTAGTCAATTACATCGACCTCAGTACTCAACTGGTACTTATTCTATTAATAATCTGCATTACGAATACAATAACAGTATGACAGGACATATGTTTCTAATGCATGTTTATATATATATATATATATATACACACACACACTCACATTGATGTCAGCATGGAAAATGAATGTTATATTGATGATGATGGTACCCTTTTACTTGTTTCAGTCATTTGACTGCAGCCATGCTGGAGCACCACCTTTAGTCGAGCAAATAGACCCCAGGACTTATTCTTTGTAAGCCTAGTACTTATTCTATCGGTCTCTTTTGCCGAACTGCTAAGTTACGGGGACGTAAACACACCAGCATTGGTTGTCAAGCGATGTTGGGGGAACAAACACAGACACACCTATATATACATATACTTATATACGATGGGCTTCTTTCAGTTTCTGTTCACCAAATCCACTCACAAGGCTTTGGTCGGCCCGAGACTATAGCAGAAGACACTTGACCAAGGTGCCACACAATGGGACTGAACCCAGAACCATGTGGTTGGTAAGTAAGCTACTTACCACACAGCCACTCCTGCGCCTATATTCTTTTATTTTTTTACTTGCTTCGGTCATTTGACTGTGACCATGCTGGAGCACCACCTTGAAGGTGGTATTTTAGTTGAAGAAATCAACCCCCAGTACTTAGTCTATTGGTCTCTTTTACTGCACTGCTAACTTATGGGGATGTAAACACACCAACATCAGTTGCCAAGCTATGGTAGGTGGAGAGAAACACAGACACAAAAACATATACACATAAATAGTTCAAATCCACAAGGGTCTGATTCTGCCTTTTTAAAGGTTTTTAACAATTGGGGATGTGAAGAGGTACAATAAAATTGAATGTTTGAGTCTGCACTAATGTGATATCATTATCTTTTACTCGTTTCAGTCATTTGACTCTGGCCATGCTGGAGCACAGTACTTATACTATTTTTTAGGCCTGGTACTTGGTCTAATCATTTTTTTTGCAGAAGTCACAGGGATGTAAACAAACCAACATTAGTTGTCAGGTGGAGTGGACACAGACAGACACTCAGACATATACATATATAAAATGGGCTTCTTTCAATTTCCATCTACCAACTTCACACTCAGTGTTTTTGCTGGCCTATAGAAGAAGACACTTGGTCAAGGTGCCACACAGTGGGGTTGAACTGAAGGCCACATAGTTGGAAACCAAACTTGTTAACTACATAGCCATGCACCATGCCATCATTTCAAGAAACTCATAGGCTACATAAGATCTTCTGATACTTCCTATAAGCACTGGTAAAGCCACTTTATACATATGTGTGTATATTAAGCTTTATTTGAAACTTGTAGATCATTATCATCATAGTTCAATGGTCACTTTTCTATGCTTGCATAGGTCAGATGTAATTTGTTGAGGAAGATTTGCCAGCCCCGTCTGGCACCTGTGCCGGTGGCATGTAAAAAGCACCCACTACACTCATGGAGTGGTTGGCGTTAGGAAGGGCATCCAGCCGTAGAAACATTGCCAGATCAGACTGGGCCTGGTGCAGCCTTCTGGCTTCCCAGACCCCAGTTGAGCCATCCAACCCATGCTAGCATGGAAAGCGGATGCTAAATAATGATGATGATGATGAATGTCAACAATTTAACAAACACTTTTCCATGCTTGCATGGATTGGACAAGGTTTATTAAGGCAGATTTTCAACAGTTGGATGCCTTTACTATCACCAACTCTAACCTGTTTCCAAGCTAGGTAATATTTCTCCAAGGCCAGACATTGTTTCTCAGCATATTGGAAACAAATGACACTATTTATTTCACAGTGACAATCATTTACAATTATTACATGATGTTGCCTGGGTTTGTTTGAGAAGCAAAGTTCCTATTACACATCCATGCTTGTGTCTATATATATATATATATGCGAGAAAGAAGCAACAAGAATGGATAAGTTTTTAGTACAATCGTTTCATACAAAGACAGGCTTTATTAAAAGTTGCAAAAATTGCAGCATATAAACGTGTCCCGTACTCATCAGCTAAAATACATGTGAGTTCTCTAGACATCTTAGTGGTTGAGGCTATACTCATGAAGTAATGTAGATAATTAAGTAACATAAACAGATTTCCAAAGTTCATTAAAGTTCTTTAAAGATGATGCACAGTCTTATCACAGATTTTTAAAAAAGTTTTAATAGCATCACAGAGAAGGTGACTTAATCCATAGTGTACATATGAATTTCCAGAGAAATTCATATGTACACTATGGATTAAGTCACCTTCTCTGTGATGCTATTAAAACTTTTTTAAAAATCTGTGATAAGACTGTGCATCATCTTTAAAGAACTTTAATGAACTTTGGAAATCTGTTTATGTTACTTAATTATCTACATTACTTCATGAGTATAGCCTCAACCACTAAGATGTCTAGAGAACTCACATGTATTTTAGCTGATGAGTACGGGACACGTTTATATGCTGCAATTTTTGCAACTTTTAATAAAGCCTGTCTTTGTATGAAACGATTGTACTAAAAACTTATCCATTCTTGTTGCTTCTTTCTCGCTTATAATCACCCCACATTACTGTATGGTTAAAACCGTATAGTTTTTTGGTGCATCTAAGTTAGGTACCATATTCAAGTAAATTCATTAAAATTGACTTGAATCTTTATTGCTTTATATATATATATATATATTTATATTTATATTTACTCACATACATACAGCTGACAGTAAATCAAAACCATTTAATTCCAAGATTGAAATTAAAAAATATTTTTTCTGAGACTGCTAATGAATAGATACACATTGAGAAAAAAAACAGTGATTTTTAACTCACAGCATTCAATTATTAAATATTCATAATTGGAATGAATAAATAGAATTGGATATAAAGTATTTATGGAAGTTTGATTTACTCTCAGGTGACTTTGGCCAACCCTGTATATATACGTACACACACACACATACATATACATATACTCACACATATATATATATATATATATATACATACACACACACATACATACACATATACATATAATGAAATGGTTTTGGTGAAGCATTGTGGTATAACTTTAGAGTGATTTGTTGTGTAAGGCTGGAACAATGCAAGAAGGTACAAAGTAAACTAGAAAAGGAAAATGTTTTGTTTTCTTTTTCTAGTTTACTTTGTACCTTCTCACACAACAAATTTCTTTAAAGATATATATATATATATATATATATATATACATACACACACACACACACTAGCACGCCAGTGATTACGATGGTCAGGATTCTGGTTGATCCGACCAATGGAACAGCCTGCTCATGAAATTAATGTGCATGTGGCTGAGCACTCCATAGACATGTCTACCCTTAACATAGCACTCAGGGAGATTCAGCATGAGACGAAGTGTGACAAAGCTGGTCCTTTGAAATACAGGCACTACTCATTTTTGCCAGCTGAGTGGACTGGAACAATGTGAAATAAAATGCCTTGCTCAAGGATGCAATGTGTTGCGGGGAATTGAACTCACAACCTTGCAACCATGAGCCAAATACCCTAACCACTAAGCCATGCGCCTTTATATATATGTATGTATACACACATACAACACAGGCTTCCACACAGTTTCTGTTTACCAGCTGGAGCTATAAGTAGAAAACACTTGCCCAAGGTGACTGTACAGGGGAGGACTGAACCTGAAACCAGGTGGTTGCTAAACAATCTTCTTAACCACACAGCTGTACCTGCACCTGCAATACTACGACCAAGATTAGAGAGAGTAAATCACCCCAGTATGTGGACTGGCATTACTTCAGCACAGAAGCTACTACCATTACACCCACCACCCCGTATTGGACAGTCACTCGACCTCCACCACCATCGACACCTCCACTGTAATGTAACTGTCACAGCCATACCCTCTATTTACAATAGTTTAACAAGTAGATTCAGTTCATGTAAACACATTTATTAAGACACTCTGACACCTTGTATCTCCTTCACCATGTGCACATCACACTTTCTTTCCCTCGAGTACATAGGTTCACTTGTACCTCACACCTCGCTCAACCTCCTTTTCGCATGTGTAACCTCTACATGTGTATGTGTGTGTATATACATGAGTGTGTGTCTGTGCATGTGTGTGGCCAGCACACACACACACAATGTTTCATTGTAAACAATCTCATGGATATATGAATGTAATCACCACATATACACACACATACAAACACATACACGCACAGTTCTCTGCTCTGTATCCCTAAAACAATTACGTTCAGCCCAGGCATGAATGTTACACCTCATTTTCCTATCCACATTAAATATGGGCTTCATACTATCTGAAAGGTTATGGCTACTTGTCAATACACATACACACATAGGTTCATTAAATATATATATATATATATATATACACATACACACAAAAGCAGTTATTTGCAGATACATACATACTTTGTTTAGAATTATCTGTTTCCTTTCCAAGAGCAGATTGCTCTTGTAATCTTGTCTTTCTTTCTCTTTTTACGTCCTTCTTTCCTTTCACACACCCCACTTTTACATGTCCACTGTGTCTCTAACCTCCACATAACCCTCTCCTTCTCACTCTGCCTCTGTAAACTCTACAATATTTAGAAAGGAAATCCATCATATATTTGTTACTACAAGGGCAATAACGAAAGCAAAAAAAATCCCCTTGTTTATTTATTATCATTGAGGTGGCAAGCTGGCGGAATTGTTAGCATGCAGGACAAAATGCTTAGCGACATTTCACTAAGCATCTTTATGTTCAGAGTTCAAATTCTGCCGAGGCTGACATTATCTCTTATCCATTTGGGATCAATAAAATAAGTACCAGTTGAGCACTGGGGTCAATATAATTGACAAACCTCCTTCCCACAAAATTTTTGGCCTTGTGCCTATAATAGAAAGGATTATTATTGTTATTATTATTTGTTTCTTTATTACCCACAAGGGGCTAAACATAGAGGGGACAAACAAGGACAGATAAACGGATTAAGTCAATTACATCGACCCCAGTGCGTAATTGGTACTTATCGACCCCCAAAAGGATGAAAGGCAAAGTCGACCTCGGCGGAATTTGAACTCAGAACGTAACGGCAGACGAAATACGGCTACGCATTTCACCCGGCATGCTAACGGTTCTGCCAGCTCGCCGGCAGTGAGCTCGTTGAATATTTAGCTTGCTGGGCAAAATTCTTAGTGGTATTTCTCGTGACTCTTTATGTTCTGAATTAAAATTCTGTTGGGGTTGATTCCGCTTTTGGGGTCTATTAATTAAATACCATTTGAGCATTAGAGTCACTGTAATTGACTCTAATGTTCAACTGGTATTTAACTTAAAACTGTTGGCCTTGTTCCAAAATTTGAAAAGATAAGAATTATTATTATTATTATTTTTATTATTATTAGGCAGTGTGATGGCAGAATCTTTAGAAACAATTATTCTTTTATTTGCTTTAGTCATCTGACTGCAGCCATGCTGGAGCATCGCCATTTTAGTCAAACAAATCAACCCCAGGACTTATTCTTTGTAATCCTAGTACTTATTCTATCAGTCTCTTTTGCCGAACTGCTAAGTTACGGGGACTTAAACACACCAACATTGGTTGTCAAGCGATGGTGGGGGACACAGACACACAAACATATAGATACACACACACACACATATATATATATATATATATTCACACGACAAGCTTCTTTCACTTTCCATCTACCAAATCCACTCACATGGCTTCGGTCGGCCCATAGCTATAGTAGAAGACACTTGGCCAAGGTGCCACGCTGTGGGACTGAAACCGGAACCATGTGGTTGGTAAGCAATCTACTTACCACACAACCACTCCTGTGCCTATTATTATATTATCAGATTCAAGGCAGTGAGCTGGCAGAATTGTTAGCACACCGGGAAAAATGCTTAGTGGCATTTTGTCTGCCCTTACATTCTGAGTTCAAATTCTGCCAAGATCAACTTTGCTTTTCATCGCTTTTGGGTTGATACAACAAGTACCAGTTGATAATGATATCGTTATCAGAGTCATTAATGCATTAGACGAAATGTTTAGCGACATTTCTTCCAACTCTTTATGTTCAGAGTTGAAATGCTGTGAAGGTCAACTTTGCCTTTCATCCGTTCAGGTTGAATACAGAGGTCAATGTTATCAACTACCCCTCTCCCTCAGACACTGGTCTTATGTCAAAAGGGGAAAGAATTCTTGTTTACTGTCTTTACACTCTGTGTTCAAATTCTGCCAAGGTCAACTTTGCTGTTCATCCTTTTGGTGATAAAATAAGTACCATTTGAGTACTAGGGTCGATGTAATCAATTAACACCACTTTTTCAAAATTGCTGGCCTTGTGCCATAAATTAGAAAAAAATTATTATTAGCAGGTGTATTGGTAGAATCCTTGGAGCATTGTTCTTGCTGTTAATGTTCTGAATGCAAATTCTGCCAGTAAATGTCAGTAAAATAAAGTACCAGCCAAGTACTGGGATCAATGGTTTCAATTAAGCCCTTACTCTCAGAATTGGTTGCATTTGGCCTAAATAGGAAATCATCATCATTATTATTATTATTATTATCCTTACCATATTGGTTTCAAATATTGGCACAAGGCCAGCAATTTTAGGGAAGGAGTAAGTTGATTGCATCAACCCCAGTGTTCAAATGGTGCTTATTTTATCAACCCCGAAAGGACAGGCTAAGTTGCCCTTGGTGGAATTTGACCTCAGAACATAGATAGATGAAACACTACTAAGCATTTTGCCCCAACATGCTAACGATTCTGCCAGCTTGCCACCTTAGTTATCCTTATCATTTTGGCAGAATTGTTAGGGCATCAGAAAAAGTACCTTGTGTTTATTTCTTCTGCCTCTTTAAATTCTGAATTCAAATCTAATATCTACAAAGTGGAAGTCTAACTTATACCTCCCACTATATCACCTATATCTACCAGTTGATTCAGTGTCCCAGCATGAACACAGCTCTTGAGCTGAAACTAGTTAAAGAGTGTCAAACTTATGAATCTGATAAATGCCATTGTGTACCTTGGGAAAGCAGATACTGCTGTCCAGCTTCAGGTCAGCCTTAAACAAGCTGTCCAGTGACCGAAAGCATTCCTACCATCACTATACTGTATTTTGTTTCAAATTAAATTATCCAGTCCAATGTATCTTTTATTGTAGTATGACAGGTTAAGGCTTGAAGGATAATTTAGCTGCTTGATGTAGTAATTGCAGGTGTTTGTCAACACATGAAAGAGATACAACTGAGCCGGTAGCAGTTATGCAGAGTGCATGATTGATACTAGATGAAAAATCCATCATCGTCATTATCATCATCATCACCACCATCATTTAACATCCATTTTCCATGCTAGCATAGGCTGGATAGTTTGACGGGAGCTGATAAGGCTCCATTGTAGTTTTTGCATGGATGCCCTTCCTAATGCCAACCACTTTACAGAGAATATTGGGTGCTTTTTACATGGCACCGGCACCAATACTTTATATGTGGAACCATCACTGGTGCTTTTTACATAGCACCATTATCGGTGCTTTTTACATGGCACCATCACCAGTACTATTTATGTGGAATCAGTACCAGTGCTTTATGTGGCGGCATCACCAGTGTTTTTTATGTTGCACCAGCTCTGATGCTTCTTATGTGGCACTAGCACGTCATTGGTGCCAAGATATATTGGCTTTGCCTTTCTCTTGGGTAACATCAGTGACATGGAGAGGGGGGGGGGCTAGAATGCATTGGCAACTGCTGGTCTTCCATAAACAACCTTGCCCGGACCTCTGCTTAGAAGGCTAACTTTCTAGGTGCAATTCCATGGTCGTTAATGACCAAAGGGGGTCTTTACCCTAGTACCTACAATATAACAGTCAACTCCACATTAAACTTATTGACTGCAGGAATCATTTATTGTTTAACTCTTTAGCATTCAAACCAGCCATATTCTGCCAGTTTTATGTTGAAACAGACCAGATTTGGCCTCTCACACCTTTCTGACAATAATCTTTCAAATCATAAGCAATCACATCATTGAAATCTCAAAGTTAATGAAATAATGTATGATTAATTCAAAAACAAAGTAAATGAATAAATATTACATTTGACAAAGTAATCCAAATGACAAAAGGTTTAAAACAGTTGGCACCTCTCAGTTGCGTTGTCTAATTCAAGCTCTAATATATAAGCAAATTATAAAATAACTTTGTTTTTACAAGTTTCAATAAACAGCAATGAAACAAGAACTTAGAAGAATTAAGCCAAGTGAAATCATAGTCACGGCCGATGTCAGTGTAGTGTAACTGGCACCTGTGCCGGTGGCATGTAAAGAAGTACTCTTTGAACATTAGGCCTCACAGAAGCAGTGACAAGTGACCGAGACCTTTGACAATATACGGTGCTTGAGAAGACCTGTCAAGCCAAGTGAGAGAGTATGCAGAGAATTTAAATGATGTTACCAAATGTACATTGTAGATGTAAAAGAGATGCACGTGGCTCACAAGCAGGCTGACAAAGGAGTAAGACTTTCTATGTAGTAGATGCACAGGAAGTAGATAACAGTGGAAATGCGTAGTGACAAGTGACAGACCTCTGGTAATATACTGCGCTTGAGAAGACCTGTCAAGCCAAGCGAGATCGTAGTCATTACTGATGCTGGTGTTTTGTAACTGGTACCCATGCCAGTAGCATGTAAAAAACACTATTGGAGTGGTTGGTGTTAGGAAGAGCAACCAATTGAAGGAACCATGCCAAATAATTTTGGAACCTGGTGCAACACCACAGCTTATCAGTTTTCAGTCAAACCCTTCAACCAATACCAGCATGGAAAATGGATGTTAAATGATAAGGATGATATACTCAGAAGGGTCCCTAAAAATTATTGATCTTCCATTACTTCTAATTAGCAGTGAAGACAGGTGCTCTAAGAGCAGAGCAACCACAATAAGAACAGAGAGGGAAACATTCAGGGATCTATTGCCTCTGTTTACATCAAAGGGATTTTCTTTCCCAGTGAATGGAAAATAGTGTAATGTTTGAGTATGAAGTGTGACACTGGATGGCTGTGAAACATGAGCAGTAAATGTGGCCGATACGCAATGCTTGTATGTATAAACAACACATTTTAGATAAGCTGATAAAAAAAAAGGACTGGCTATCAGAGGGTATGTGACGTAGCATGTCAGCGAGATGTTTGTGGTGCTGGTATGGACATGTGATGCATATGAAGGGTGACAGCTAGGTAAAGGAATGCAAAGAAGGTCAATAAAAAGGATCAGCGTGGAAGAGAAAGACCCAGGAAGACATGAAGACAAAGGGTTAGAGGGTGTGTTAAGGAAGAACCATCCAGCCCATGTAAGCATTCAAAAGCAGACATAAATAAAGACGATAAGAATTACTAAAATATTCTTTTATTTCACATACACACACCACATGTCCCCATTCAATGTTTAATCAACTTGGATTCTGGAGGGTGTTAACTTGCTTTTCTTAACAGTAACAGCATTAATAGTTTTTTTCTCTTCATTGCATATGTAATTTTAACTGATTAAATATTTTTAGGGATCACTACATTAACTCTTTAGCATTTAAACAAGCCATATCCAGTCCAACTATTCTACCTGTTTTATGTTCAAACTGGTTAGATCTGGCTTCTGACACTTAACCTATGATATCATTCTCAAAGTAAATAATCACATCATCAAAATCTTAAAGCTACAAGATCTATGATAAATACAAAACAATATGAATGAATGAGACTACATTTGACAAAGTAATCTGAATGCTAAAGGGTTAAGTATGTTAGCCCTATTTGACTACAGAATTTATATATATGTGACCACGTGTGTATCGTTGGCAATTTTCTTTCTCCGTCTTCCCTTCCTTGAACCTTTCCTTTTTCTATGTTTCTGACGAAGAGCTCCGCTTGAAACGTTAAATCATCCTTCTTTCTTTCCTTTCCTGAGTGTCCAATAACACTATATTTGTTCCATGTCCTCGCGTTGTTGTGTTTCTCTTTGTTCATGTTTGGATTAACTATATATATATATATATATATATGGTGAAGGCACATGGCTTAGTGGTTAGGGTGTTGCACTCATGATTGCAAGATTGTGGGTTCGATTCCCAGACTGGGTGTTGTGTTCTTAAGCAAAACACTTCATTTCGTCATCTGACATGTGGCACATGGTGCACCTGTACAGGAAGTGTCGATTTGATGGAGGGATTGAAGCTTATGTGTACACAAACATTTGATCACTACAAACAAATCATCTGTCGTCTAACGACAGGAGAGTCCATGATATATATATGTGTATAAGTTGTTTGATACAGATGACATCTCACATAATGTTTCTGATTTCAACAATAAACAAGTGTTTGTGTGCGTTTTAATGCCCACCTGTTGTCAAAGGAAGATCCAAAGATTATTTGGAATTTATGATCTGAAATGTGGTGAAAGTGAAACTATAAACTCAATCTTCAGTGACAGAACAGTAATAATCCTTTCTGCAATAAGGTACAAGGCCTGAAATTTTGGCAGGAGTGGACCAGTTGATTATATTGACCCCGGTACTCACTTGGTACTTATTTTATAAACCCTGGAAAGGATGAAAGATTAAGTTGACCTCAGCGGAATTTGAACAACATAAAGTCAGAAGAAATACCTCTAAGCATTTTATCAAACATGCTGTCAATTCTGCTAGCTTGCTGCCTTCATTATTTGAATATTAATAATAATATTAACCAAAAATACATTTTCTCATGCACACACCACACACACACACACACAAATACATATACATCCATAAACACATAATTACATGTACTCATTAGATTAAGCTGATGCCACATAAAATGCACTTGTCAGTAGCTGTGTTAGAAGCACCCAGCACACTCTGTAGAGTGGTTGGTGTTAAGAAGGGCATCCAGCCATAGAAACCATGACAAAACAGACAACTGAAGCCTAGACGGCTCTGTCAAACCATCTAACCCATGCCAGCATGGAAAATGGATGTTAAATTATAAAGGTGATGATGACGTTTAATTGCCATGCTAGAGAAGAAACAAATCCATAGAAGACAGTTTTTTCTTCTTCAGAAAAAAAAAAATTCTGTATCGGATTCACCTATTTAGTGATTAGTCTTTAACTCAATGCTTTTGTTTCCTTTGATCTTGATATTGTTATATTTCCAGTACCATGATCTATGCTATGATCTTGACCATATTGACACTACTACATACATCTAAATGGCTAATGCACTCATCTGAATTTGTGAGAGAAAGATATACACAGAGCAACCGAGCGAAGGAACAAGCAGGGCCCCGACTTTCGTGGATGAAACCATGCGTCCAGGGGGTGAATGCATCCGTCTGTGGGATCGGCTGCAAACCCCTCGATGCACGAATCATAACCTCACCTAAACGCCCGGTATATTCAAGTGGACAGTGCCACCTTGCACTGGAGGCTGTGGGCTTGCCGGATCCATCTAACCATCCCTGGATGTGGCTATAATTGGTGTGGTACAGTATTGGGCCACTGGTAGTGGATCACCGCATGCCCACACATTAATACCTGTCCACCTCAGGCAAGGTGAGAGTCTACGTACAATTGCGGGACCTCTAGCTTTCATGGACGAACCACCCGTCCAGGGGGAATGCCATCACGCTATTTCTAAAATGTATAGGAGAAAATACGCTTCCACATGGTGTATTAGTTTACACATTTGGTTAGTGTTTCAGAGTGCAGAGTTCAAGCCTAGGATCTTTCATATTTAAATTGGTTTCAGTCAGAGGATTGTGGCCTTGCTGGAGCACCGTCTTGATGGATTTAGTCAAACAAATTAACCCCCGTACTTTTCTTTTTTGTCTGGTACTTATTCTATTGATCTCTTTTGCTGAACTGCTGTGTTACAGGACATCTACAAATGAACACCAGTTGTCAAACAGTGGGTCTCACACACACACATGGAATAACAGGGTCCATTGACAGAAATTGAACCATGTAATTTTTCGTTGCTAATTAGCAACATTAGCAGCAAGTCCAGTCAGTGGATCTGTTGTTCTCTTGTCTGTCTGAAATTGGTTCCTTTTTATTATATCGTAATTGTTATTGTTATATCATATATCATATCTATTTCTTTATTACCCACAAGGGGCGAAACACAGAGAGAACAAACAAGGACAGACAAACGGATAAAGTCAATTATATCGACCCCAGTGCGTAACTGCTACTTATTTAATCGACCCCAAAAGGATGAAAGGCAAAGTCGACCTCAGTGGAATTTGAACTCAGAACGTAGCGGTAGATGAAATACCCATAAGCATTTCGCCTGGCGTGCTAACGTTTCTGCCAGCTTGCCGCCTTATATCATATAATTGTTATTATTATTATTATATCATAATCTGCAAGGCAGACTAGCTGGCAGAATTGTTAGCATGTTGGACAAAATGCTTCTTGGCATTTTGTCCTTCTCTATGTTCTAAATTCAAATTCCGCTGAGGTTAGCTTCATCTTTCATTCTTTTAGAGTTGGTAAAGTATCAGTTGAGTATTGAAATTGATGTAATCAACTTACCCACTCCTGTGAAATTGCTGGCCTTGAGCCAAAATTTGTAATCATAATTATATCATAAGCTTATATGCATATCATATCATTAGCTGTTAATTTTTAAATCTTTTCTTATTTGGTATTTTGCTTTTCGGTTTCCTTGGGGTTTTATCTTTCAGTCAGGTAATAAGGTAGTGCTTTTGACTCATTACAAGACCTCCAAGACTGATGGGAGGGAGGTACCCTCAAAAACGTTACTGAGTCCAAATGCTTGCAACAAAATAGATTCTACCAAAGGCTTCCAAAGTGTCAGGTTGTGGTGGTGTTAAAACCAAGCAAAGGGTTATATCTACCACCCCAGTAGGTCATGGTGAGATCTAAACTCAAGACATGAAGAGTCAGAACAAAATCTACAAGATGTTTGGTTTGATGTTCTCATATTTCCACAAATCTTGCTACCTTGGATTGGTATTTTTTTTATTACCCCTTAACCCTTTAGTGTTTAAACCGGCTATATCCGGCTCAAATATTCTACTCATTTTATGCTCAAACTGGCCAGAACCAGTATCTCACATCTACCCTGCAATGTCATTCTAAAAATAAACAATTGCATCTTTCAAATCTTGAAGCTACAAGATAATACCAGATTAATTTTTTTAAATGTAAATGAATAAAGATTACTTTTGACATTTTAATTCGAACGCCAAAGGGTTAAAGATGAAAGGCAAAAGTTGACATTGACAAGATTTGAACTCAGAGCACAGCAAGCTGAAATAAATACTACATAGCATTATGTCCAATGCTCCACTTTTCCACTTTAGATTGGATTGGATTAGATTGCCCATGTTCAGTCCACTGCTGGACAAAGACCTCAGCCTATTCTCTCTATTATCAACAGGCTGATGTGGAGGCTGTGAATTTAGGCTTGAGATTTTACTGGTTTGATGGGCCTACTCTGCCACACTGGCTCAGCATGGCTTAGCAGAAGGGCGCAGTTTTTCATTTCCGTACTCATATCCAGGAGTACTTAAGTTGACTACATCGACCCCAGTGTTCAACTGGAACTTATTTTATCAACCCTGAGAGGATAAAAAGTGAAGTCAACTTCAGTGGAATTTGAACTCGGAACATAAAGACAGATGAAATGCTGCAAAGTATTTTGCTTGGCATGCTAACAATCCTGCCAGCTCCCCATCACCTTAGATAATTAGGTCTAACCCAATAATCTGAATATGTTAACTAAGTTCACACCTAGACAAAGCCAACTTAACTGTACATCACTTCTGATTCAATGAAAATAAGTGCTAGTTATTCTAAAGGGTGATGGGGAATAAATATTGCATACTGAACATATGGTGGTAATTTCAAGCTTTACTTCAATTCATAGATGCCCCTGGACAAAGTGTGTTACTACACTGGCGGCATCGGTGTATAGAGCTTAATTTATTGACCTTAGAGGGATGAAAGGTTGGTCAGCTTCCGTAGTATTTGATCTATGGAAACAAGAATTAAACAGTATAATTAATTCAATCTGATGCTTGGTTGTATCAGTTATCTCAAGACTCCACACTTGTAAATATTTAAATATTGGATTATTTAATATTGCTATTTTTTTAATAAATGTCAAACTGATTTTTTTTTTGTTTATAGATGCTGACTGATTTCTTTTTTTTTTCTTTCTTTCTTTTTAATTTCAGCTTCAGATGAAGATAACAGCATGAAACAGAAATCAAATGACTCAGTTGAAGGTGACGGAGACAAAGATCTGGACGATGAACAGGACTCTAATTCACAGTCGAGCCAACCAGACAATGAATCCGACTTTGGATCTCCGCCAGAACAACCAAGCCCTCAAGCCAAAGGTCAGGTGAAAGTGGAATCGAAAATACTGACTCCACCGCCGCCACCACCACCACCACCTGTGTGCACCCCTACAAAAGGATCACCGCTCAGAGACATGACACCACCATCTCCACTACGTCGTAGTTCAGTCATTACAGACAATTCGTTGTCTGGACAGTCATCAGTAACGTTACCACCTCACACCGCTACAGCAACCATACCGGTGTCAGTTATCACTCGGACTATTTCCCATTCTTCACACAATCTGACCACATCGAGACACAGTGTCCGGGATCAGTACAAACCCATCAACGGTCTATATCGGTCACTTGGTAGTAGTGTTAGCCATAGCAGTAACAACAGTACCACGTCCGGTAGTCATCACACTAGCCATCACCGTAGCAACAATGCTCATTCACATATCATCAACAACACCGCTAACAGCAGCAGCAACACCATGACATCAAATACGACTCCATCCCGAACAACAAACCATCACATGACAGCCAGCTCTAGCAGTAATTCCGACGAACCATTGGATTTGTCAAAGAAAACCAAAACCAAAACTCACACATCACCCCTCCCAGTCTCGAATGGCATCAGTGGGGGTTTGTCTTCAAGTTTGAAGAGTCTCCAACAACGGTTTGGCGGTGATTTCCACATAAATGGTACCAATATCCGAGTGAACAAATCCATCGAAGATCCAGTAGTTATCAGTCAGCTTCCAGTCAATCACTTCAGCACAAGTCACCTGATCAGTAGCAATCTGTCCGACTATAGCAACAATGTCAACACAGATGTAGGGTCCAGTCTGAAGGTGAACAGCAACAATTCGTTGATGAGTCAAATGGTGGAGACACCGAGTGACAGCTGCACGGAAGGTGGCAGCGGCAGCAGCCGATACACAACACACAGGTGCTCTTGTCAGAAGGTATTTAGCACACTGTATGACTTGAGTATCCATCTTCAAGAGACACATCACATACCTCCTGGCAGCAAAGATGCTAGTCTGATGGAGTACCCAAAACTTGTACGAGGTCAGGATATGTGGCTAAACCAGGAGTCCGAACAGACCAGGCGTATTCTGCGTTGCATGCAGTGTGGCGAGTCATTTAAGACACTTCCTGAGTTGACTTTGCATATGATGCAAACTCAACACTATACGAAAATTGTCAGTTCAGATCATGGTCGCAGGTCACATAAATGCTCCTCTTACTGTGATCGAGATCTTGAAAAAGAGTGTATCTTTAAGTGTAAGGTTTGCCAGGAGACCTACAATGATATGGAAGGTTTAGCAAACCACATGATTATGTCAGGACATCACAAGAAACAAATTCTACGTTCTTATAATTCCCCAGAAATCCTGTTACGAGCACGACGGAAGCGTCCCTTCAGCAGCGAGGACAAGCTTGGTCTAGGTGCTAACCCCACTGTTGCAACTTTATTGGAGTTTAAACGCAAATGTGTCAGCCATGAAAGCTTAAACAGTCCAAATGTAAAGTTCACTGATATAGTTGCCAAAGATGAAGATGGCTATATTACTTGTGAGAACTGTGGAAAATGCATTGAGATGCAGGTATTTGTAGAACATATCCGCACATGTGTACGGCAGCGATCAGGTGTCATCGATGCCCTAAAGATGAAACTGAACGCTGACGATGATCAGCGCCGACAACAGAAAAAGGTTGAAACTCCAAACGCAAACACAGGTTCCAATATCAGTAATCCAGTCCGAAAAACAAGCCCTAATCGGCCAACAGTTCCTGACAGCACAGATTATGATATCACCAAAGTAAAAACCGAGCCGAAAGAAGTGGATGAAAGGTGTGATAGTTTGAAGGAAGTACCAGTGTGTAGTCCATCAAAATTGGAACCAAAAACTGAGATTATGGATAGCTCAACACCAGAAGAGAAAGTAAATAATCTGAAAGTGATACTTCCTCGAGTTTCTGAAGAGGACAGCAATGGTAACAGCAGCAACAACAACACAACAAATATCCGTAAAGAAACAGATAAGGTACACTTAGACATAATCGATCCTGGTTGCAGCGATACAGGTGGACTTTCAGCACTTCGGGCAATGGAATCATTTATACAAAAGAGTTTCAAAACTAAATTTGATAAGAGTAGTAGTCATAAAGAAGTGTCCAACAACACCAGTTCTTCAAGCAGCTCGACAACAGCAGTCACCCAAGAAATTAAACGAGTAACGACACCTGAAAGCCCTTCGTCGAGATACATCCAGATTCCAAGCCAACAGAAACCTAGTCTGCGAAGTAGTTCTTACTTTCCGACTGTGCCTTCGAGCCAGCCTGCTTTGTGCCAGGAAACAAACGATGAAGGTGGTTCGGAGCAAGAAAGTAACGAGTCCTTTAAAACAGCCGGCAAAGAACTACAGTCTTTATCAGATATGTGCGAACAGATTACAAAGCAAGTGAACACACCAAGTGTAAAATCCGAAGAGAAGATTCTGTCCAGTTCCAGTGATATCAATAAAGAAGAGAATTCCAAGAGCCCCACTGCAAGTGCTGAGAAGAAACCGTGTAAAGAAGCCCTTGAAGAAAAATACCTTCAGCTGCCGCCAACTACAGAGCCTAGCTCTTCACATTCCTCTGCTCTCGATTCTTTAAGCAGTTTTGTCTATGGTCAGCCTATGACATGTGAACATCCCTTAGATAGCTTACAAAAACTGATAACAAACACAGATAGCATGAAATTACCCTCAAACGATAGTCATCCCTCCAAGTGCCAGACAGTTATTCCCTCTTCATCGCCAGAGATTGCTATTCCATTGAATTTATCGACAAAATGTCAAAAAGATGAAGATAAGGAAAAAGTTTCTGACCGGGAAGAATCGTCTGTCTTGGACAATTCTACTGATGCTGGCCATGGGGACCTAACTTCTCCGGCCAGCGATTCTGACAGTGGTGATTATAAATGTCCAGCCTGTAGTCGGCAGTGTGCGTCAAAAGGCTCCTGTCGCTACCACCTGAGCCGGTGTCATTTGTCATCTGTGAAAAAATTTAGCATTCGTGATCCGTTCAGCATGAGTCCATTTGTCTATCTACCTCTGGATCATACGGCTAAGTTTACCAAATACTATGAGATGGCACATGAACTTGCAAACAAGGGCAGTGTCTCACATGAACTCACTGCGAAGGGCAAGTAACCACAATCACAACTACCGTGGTAACTCAGCTCTAGAAATAAAATAAAAATTTAAAAAAATAAAATAAAATATTATAAATACAGATATCTATATTGACGTGTGATGGTGTATGTGTATATGTGTGTGAGTGTGTGCATGTGTGTGTATATGTCACCATATACGTCTGTGTATGATTGTGTACGAGTGTACATACATGTATATATATATATATGTATGTGTGTGTATATATGTATATATATATAAATGAATATACATATGTGTATGGATGTATGTATATTTACATGCATATATATATCTATCTATGTATGTATATATGTATATTATGACAATTCAATGTATGTTAATTTGCATACAAGAAGTGTGTGTATTACAATTATTATTATGATAATTACTATTAATATAATTATAATTATTATAATTATTATTATTATAATTATTATTATGCAAGGATATTCTTGTAATCTTTATTATCATTGATATATAAATATCTCCCCATCCCCTTCTCATTCCAACACACCAGGAGTTCGCTATTTTTTCCTCTCTCGTCTTCTTTCATTGTTTTTTTTTTTGTTTTTTTTTTCCTCTCAAAATATTATAAAAAAAAAATTCATTAAAATTGTTTCACTTTTTTTTCAAATTTCTTTCATGTTATTTTTTGATAAAAGTTATGTTAACATTGTTGTCTGTGTGTCTCTATATGCGACTTGGCATTTGTATATTCTTTTATTGGTTTCAGCGATAAGGCTGCAACCATGCTTCAGCACCACCCTGTACTTATTTTATCGATCTACACCTTACAAAGATGCCACAAAGGAACACAGCTGTAATGTAAGCAAACATAGAGGTGTATAAATACAATAAAAGCTTCTGCATGATTTACCTTCTACCAAATTTCAGTCACAAGATATTGGTCATCCCATGACTACATACAGAATGACACTTGTCCAAAATACCACACAGTATGACCAACACTGGAATCTGCATGGTTGCAAAATAAACCTCCGAACTGCATTCGCTGAGGTGGGTTTTACAGCTAGATGTCCTTCCTTTAAAATGAAGGTACAATCCATTTAACAGATAACTACCCACTTTTTATCTACTCCATATCACTCACAAGCTTGAGTTAATCCAAGGTTACAGAAAAAAAAGACACTTGTCTAAGATACTACAGGGTGAGATTGAACCCAGAACCTATTGACTGCATAATGAACTTCTTGACTACTTGCCATACCTGTCCCTTTATACATATATATACACATACGAAAGTTCTGTCTATGAGTTCACATTTGTAACTGTTGTATGTGTAAATGTATATAAATATGGTCATTCTTTTCCCTGGCTACCTCAATTGGGAATATTTATGTTCAAAGATGTTCCAGCCCTGACCATCTTTCTAAATATGATGATGATAATGACAAGACTTTTAACCCCTTGTGGGGGTCATTGAGGCACTGCAGCCATGTGGTATATCTAGGATGAGAAAGCGTGGCAGAGCCCATCTCTCTCCAGGCTAAACTCATTTCTACAGCTGAGTGGACAGGAGCAACGTGAAATGAAGTGTTTTGCTCAAGAACTCAATGGATCACCCGGTCCAGAAATCAGAACCACAATCTTACAGTCATGAATCCAACACCCTAACCACTAAGTCATGCACATCCACTAGTGGTACCCATTTCCACAGCTGAATGAACTGGAACAACATGAAGTGAAGTGTTTTACTCACGAACACAATGGATCAGCTAGTCCAGGGATTGAAACCACAATCTTACGATCGGGAGTCCAACACCTTAACCACTAAGCCATGCACCACTGAATATCCAGGACTATATTTTCCATTGTCATCTTCCATTGTTTTTTTTTCTTTTGAGTTGTTAAAAACAGTAAGCACAAGGTATGGTTGTGTGGTTAAGAGGCTAGCTTCTAATCATGTGGTCTCAGGTTCAGGCCCCCAGTATGATATCTTAGGCAAAGGCTGAAACCGAAAGTGTGTATGTATGCATGTGTGTTTTGCATGTGCCAATTGCTGTGACATAAAGCCTGCAAACATCGCTGTCATACAAGCGGTGTTGTTCATTTCTAGTTTTCTGTGCAAAACATGTCTGACTGGCCATAGATAAATATTATCTTACTTGGAAACAGAAAGAGCATCTAGCTGTAGAAAATGTGCCTCAACAAATTCCATCTGACCCATGCAAGCATGGAAAAGTGGATGTTAAAATGATAATGATGATGAAAGGGTGTGATTTGGCAGCTATTTCTAAAAAAGTCGGGTGACAATTAAGCAGTTCCTTTATCAGCTACTCCCCACAACTGTATATGTGTATACAATTATGTGTGTATCTAGAAATTATTTTTTTAGAAATCTGTCATATGTGTATATTTGTATATCAGTGACATATATTGTGGTTACTGATGTTTAGCTCCAGTCAGGTTAGCTGTGATCCCAAAGACCAACAAAAAGTTTTCTAGACAGAACTGTCCAAAGTTTCTTGCATTTTTAAAAGAGTGGGGTTATTCAAGGGAGTCTTCTCTGTTATTTCTAGCAGGTAGAACAATCAGGTAAAAGCTCTTTTGTTGAGCCTAGATACACACACACACAAGGTATGTGCTTTGTCAGTTAGTGGGCAGGCTGTGATTGTAGGTCTAAAAGCATGTATTCTCATGAATTCACCTAGTGCTAAAACACCAGGAAGTAATAGACAAGTAAGATAACTTGTACCAGGTCCTATTACAAGAGCAATAGACACTTATGTTCTGTTATCTTTGTGACTTGTCAATACCACATACTGCTGACAAGTCACAAAGATGACAAAACAGTAATGGCTGTTGCTCCTGTAACAGGACCTGATGCACGTTATCTTGTCAATGACTTCCAGGTGTTTTAACACCAGGTGAATTGGTGAGAATATATTCTCTTATGCTTACAGTTTCAGCCTACCCACAAACTGACAAAACACACACCTTGTGTATTTGTGTTCAATATTGTTTTTATGTATATATATATATATATATATATATATATATACAAGAATTTTTTGCATAATAAGATATAAAACCAAGGCTGTATAGATATTAGAGCATTTATAGATGGATAGAAGGTCTTACAGCTGTTTCTATGGTCTGTATATAGCACTTATTCAACATTACCTGACACGTTTGGGTCTCAATGACACCATTATCTCTTATAAACTCAATTATATATATATATATATATCATCATCATCATCGTTTAACGTTCGTTTTCCATGCTAGCATGGATTGGACGGTTCGACCGGAGATCTGGGAAGCCAGAAGGCTGCACCAGGCTCCAGTCTGATCTGGCAGTGTTTCTACAGCTGGATGCCCTTCCTAACGCCAACCACTCCGTGAGTGTAGTGGGTGCTTTTTGCGAGGCTGGCAACGGCCATGATCGGATTGGTGCATTTTACGTGCCACCGGCACGGAAGCCAGTCAAGGCGGCGCTGGCATTGGCCACGATTTGGATGGAGCTTTTTACGTGCCACCGGCACGGAAGCCAGTCTAGGCGGCACTGGCATCGGCCACGTTCAGATGGTGCTTTTTGCGTGCCACCGGCACAGGGATCACAACTGCAATTTCCATTGATTTTGATGTTGGTGTATTTGACTCAATGGATCTCCTCAAGCACTGGGTCGAAATGGTGTTCTTCACTTGCCACCTGCACAGGAGTCAGTCCAGCGGTCCTGGCAACTGCCGGGTGCTAGTCATAGGATTGGTTCAATTTCGATTCTGATTTCACTTGCGCCAACAGGTCTTCGCAAGCAGAGTTTAGTATCCAATGAAGGGAGATTGGCATGGGTGCCTGTCGTTGGATGAGGTTCGATTTCGACTTCGCTTGCCTCAATAGGTCTTCGTGTGTCCAAGGGAGGAAAGGCATGCATAAGTGGGCTGGACTCACTTGTCCTGCCGGGTCTTCTCATGCACAGCATATTTCCAAAGGTCTCGGTCGCTAGTCATTGCCTCGGTGAGGCCTAAAGTTTGAAGGTCGTGCTTCACCACCTCGTCCCAGGTTTTCCTGGGTCTACCTCTTCCATGGGTTCCCTCAACTGCTAGGGATTGGCCCTTTTTCACACACCTATCTTCATCCATTCTCGCCACATGACCATACCAGCGCAATCATCTCTCTTGCACACCACAGCTGATGCTTCTTAGGTTCAACATTTCTCTCAAGGTACTTACACTCTGTCGATTATGTACACTGACATTACACATCCATCGGAGCATACTGGCTTCATTCCTCGTGAGCTTACGCATATCCTCAGCAGTCACGGCCCATGTTTCACTGCCATGTAGCATGGCTGTTCGTACACATGCATCATACAGTCTGCCTTTTACTCTGAGCGAGAGGCCTTTAGTCACCAGCAGAGGTAAGAGCTCCCTGAACTTTGCCTAGGCTATTCTTACTCTAGCAGTTACACTTTCAGGACACCCACCACTGCTACTGTCTTGATCACCTAGATAACGGAAGCTATCAACTACTTCTAGTTTTTTCCCCTGGAAAGTGACGGAAGTTGTTTTCTGCAGATTTTCAGTGTTTATTGCTCCTGAGCATCTGCCACATACAAAAACTATCTTCCCAGTTAGCCTTCCTTTGACATTGCTGCACCTCTTATGTGTCCATAGCTTACACTGGGTACATCTTATAGAGTTTCTACCTACGCCTTTTCTACAGATCGAGCAGGGCCATCTACCTGAAGGCATTTGTAGTTTGTCTACCTTCCTACTTATTAGGACTTTGGTTTTAGCTAGGTTGACTCTAAGGCACCTCGATTCTAAACCCTCCTTCCACACCAGAAACTTCTCCAGTTCTGATAGTGACTCAGCAATTAGAGCAAGGTCGTCAGCATAGAGGAGCTCCCAGGGGCATCTTGTTTTGAATTCCTCCGTAATTGCCTGGAGGACTATGATAAATAGGAGGGGGCTGAGGACTGAACCCTGGTGGACCCCAACCTCTACCTTGAATTATACACTATATATATATATATATATATATATATATATATATATATGGGACACCCAGGAAGACATGGGATGAAGTACTGAAGAACGACCTCAGGACACTGAACATTTCAGAGATGACAGAGAACTGGTGCCTTGCTGTGTACTCTGCAGCAGAAGTGTTAAAACCAGTCCTAGTGGTGAAAAGCACTCATAGTGTTATGTAAAAGTGCCAGTGCAGCACTACATAAAAGCACCCAGCACACTGTAAAGTCATTTGTGTTAGGAAGGGCATCCAGCTGTAGAAACCACACCAAATCAGACTGGAGCCTGGTGCAACTCCCCAGCTTACTAGCTCTGGTTAAATTGTCCAACCCATACCAGCATGGACAATGGACGTTAAATGATGATGATGTATTTGTGTGTTGGTACAGCACTGTAAGAACAGATTTTCAGAAACAGCATTGATTCTTCATTTAGATGGAAACAACCAAATTCAATCACTCAGAAAGGCATGAAGGTTGTAGATTCACATTTCTTATGCCTTGTGAATCCAGTTACATACCAGCATCCATGAATAACTATGTGTGTGTGTATATCTATTTCTTTATGTGAATTTGTATGTGTGTGTGTGTGCATGAATGTCTGTATATGTTATTAAACAGTAGTTCGAGCCAACCAATAACCAAAGGCTTTCCATCTGTGATCATCTAGTCATATTTTTTTTACTCAATCAAAATATCCAGTGTCTTTCTCTTTTCTTTAAAGACAGCTGGGTGTGTTTTGGTTGCTATTTCTTGCAACTTGTATAACCACCTAAAAGTTGACTTGTGTCCCTCTGTGTATGTATGTTTGTCACTGCTCAACATAAACAAAAGATAAAAAATGGAAAAATAATTATTTCAATGTCAACATAGTCTGTTTGCATGACTCTGTTTTTTTTTCTGAGGGGTGTTTTCTTTTCTTTGGTTTTGATTCTCAAATATTTGTTTCTCATGTTGATGTCTGCATGATTCCCAGGATCAAGGACATTTCTTTCTATTATCACTGGAAACTACTTCTACAACTGTTGTTGTTGCTGTTATTATTATTATTATTATTATTATTATTATTATTGGCACTGAGCGAGCAGAATCATTAGCAGACTAAGCAAAATGCTTAGCAGCATTTTATCTGTCTTTATGTTCTGTGTTCAAATTCCACAGAGGTTGTCTTTGTCTTTTTCTCCTGGGATTGCTAAATTAAGCACCTAAAACTGGAGTCAAGGTAAGTGACAAGCCCTAAAATTTCAGGCATTGTACCTATAATAGAAATGATTATAATAATCACTCTTGGAGTGGTTGGAGTTAGGAAGGGCATTCAGCTGTAGAAACTCTGCCAGATCAAGACTGGAGCCTGGTGCAGCCATCTGATTTGCCAGCCTTCAGTTAAATCGTCCAACCCATGCTAGCATGGAAAGCGGACGTTAAACGATGATGATGATGATTATTATTATTATTATTGAGTGAGAGAGCAGTGTATGCCATCAAAGTGATACAAAGGTAAAATATATGAAGCCCAGTATATCCATCATGACTACCCATCTGATAAGGGTACACCAGGCACATGCATCACAACCATATGTGCGCAACATGGTAATCTGAAATCAAACAGCGCATGACCTTGCAGGTGGGGCCCAGTTAGAATTTTCTCCAGATTGAGTAGCCCATCTTGCTCAAAAGGTCCCTGAATAAGGGTTGTTTAGGGATGTTGAACAAAACCCCTGTGTTACCAAGGGGAATTGATGAAACCCCAAAGAATTCCTCTCAACACATGTCTGTGATGCTCCCCCACTACTTCTGCCCAGGATCAGAGAAGTACATATCATCAGCCATCAAAGGACATGCTAAACTGGTTAAAGTCAAACAACTGGCAAGCAAATCTGTGGTACTGAGCAGAATATTTGCTGTAGCCCATCTTTTATAACATGACAAAACACGTACATGATAATACTTCCAATAAGTTAAGAGCAGAAGCCATGAAAGCCAGTGTCTGGTATAGAAGAACTGGCAGAAATGTTACTGCACAAGACAAAAAACTCAGTGGCAATTCTTCAAGTCCTTTAAGTACTGAGTTCAAATACTGGAGTCAATTTTTTCGACTAAAACCCTTAAAGGCAGTGCTCCAGAATGGCCACGGTCCAATGACAGAAACAAATAAAAGAAGAAAAAAAAAGATATATTTACATTGGGAGTTCAAATCTCAGAGAGTTTAACTCTGCCTTTCACCCTTTCTGGAGGCGATAAAGTAAGGACATGCAATGCACTTGGGGTTTAGATGGCTGTACTTTCCTCTCTTAGGATTAAGTGCTGTTGAGGAAAAAGGGCAGTGCAGTGGCTGATGGGAAGAGAAGGGACACAGAGGAAGATGCATGATAAATGTACTAGGTACCAGTATGCCTGATGTGAAGATGGTATGCATCTATCTAGCTCTGTAGGGCTCAGGCAATTGTAATCATTATCATTGTCATCATTGTTTTAATGTTCAGTACTCTATGCTTGCACAAGGCTGGAAATTTTTTTTGGGTGGGGGGGACCAGTCAATTACATCAACTGCAGTGTTTCACTGGTAATTAGTTTATCAACCCCAAAAGGATGAAAAGCAGTTGACCTTGGCAGAATTTGAACTCAGAATGTAAAGATAGATAAAATGCTGCTAAACATTTTGCCAGGTGTGTTAAAGATCCTGCCAGCTCACCACCTAAATAATAATGTTTTCTTTATTAACCATTAAGGCTTCACAAAAAAACCCCATTGGGGACGGTACAGGCCAAACAATGTGGGGTCACATAAAAAGCGTGTAAAAGATAAACAACTAGGTGCAGGAGTGGCTGTGTGGTAAGTAGCTTGCTTACCAACCACATGGTTCTGGGTTCATTCCCACTGCGTGGCTCTTTGGTAAGTGTCTTCTACTATAGCCTCAGGCCAACCAAACCCTTGTGAGTGGATTTGGTAGACGGAAACTGATAGAAGCCCGTCATATATATGTATATGCATATATATGTATGTGTGTGTATATGTTTGAGTGTCTGTGTTTGTCTCCTCAAAATCGCTTGACAACCGATGGTGGTGTGTTTACGTCCCCGTAACGTAGCAGTTCGGCAAAAGAGACCGATAGAATAAATACTAGGCTTCCAAAGAATAAGTCCTGGGGTCGATTTGCTCAACTAAAGGCAGTGCTCCAGCATAGCCACAGTCAAATGACTGAAACAAGTAAAAGAGTAAAGATAGTAACTAGAGAAATATAAATAGGAATTTTAAAAATGAACATATAAATGTAAATTTAAATAAATGAACAATTCCCCAAAACTACAATCAACTATATCTCTTCCATTCTATTGAACCCCAAAAGATGAAAGGCAAAGTTAACTACAGTGGAATTTGAACTGAGAACATAAAGAGTCAGAAGAAATGTCACTAAGTGTTTGGTCAGGCATGGTTATGATTTTGCCGGCTCACAGACTTTAATAATGGTTATAAATTTTAGTACAAGGCCAGCAGGTTTAGGGGAGGGGTAAGTTGATTTCATTGACCCCCCCAGCACTCAACTGGTACTTCTTTTATTGACCCTGAAACCCCCCAAAAGGATGAAAGACAAAGTTGACCATTGGCGGAATTTGAATGCAGAACATAAAAACAGACGAAATGCCGCTAAGCATTTTTCTCAGCACGTTACCAATTCTGCTAGCTCGCTGTCTTTAATAATACTAAATATACTAAATGATAATACATCATCATCATCATTTAGCGTCCGCTTTCCATGCTAGCATGGGTTGGACGGGTCAACTGGGGTCTGTGAAGCTGGAAGGCTTCGTCAGGCCCAGTCAGATCTGCAGTGTTTCTATGGCTGGATGCCCTTCCTAACGCCGACCACTCCGCGAGTGTAGTGGGTGTTTTTTACGTGCCACCTGCACAGGTGCCAGACAGAGCTGGCGAACGGCCACGAACGGATGTGCTTTTACGTGTCACCGGCACGGGGCCAGGTGATGCTGGCACGGACACTAACGATGGTGCTTTTATGTGCCACAGACATGGGGCCAGACAGAACTGCAAACGGCCACGAACGGATGGTGCTTTTACGTGTCCCGGCACGGGGGCCAGCCGAGGCTGACAACGAACACGAATGGAGGTGCTTTTACGTGCCACCGACCCGGGGCCAGACAGAGCGGCAACGCCACGAACGTACGTGCTTTTACGTGTCACCGGAACGGGGTCAGCCGAGGCTGGCAACGGACGCGAACGGATGGTGCTTTTACATGCCACTGACATGGTTGCCAGACAGAGCTGGCAAACGGCCACGAACGGACGGTGCTTTTACGTGTCACCGGCCACCTCTACAGCCTTTAATAATTCTAAATAATCCTTTCTACTATAGGTACAAGGCCTGAAATTTGGGGGGGGGGAAGGGGCAAGTCAATTACATCAACCCCAGTGTTTTACTGGTACTTAATTTATCGACCCTGAAAGGATGAAAGGCAAAGTTGACCTCGGCGGAATTTGAACTCAGAATATACCGATGGGCAAAAGACCTCTAAGCATTTTGCCTGGTGTGTTAACGATTCTGCTAGCTCGCTGCTTTTAAATAATAACAATCAAATAATAGTAATGATACAACAACAAAATATGTAAACAAACTTTTTACTTTGTTTTTAGAAGTGTCAAATGTCTCTTGTATCCTAAAGACAAGAAGGTAATATTTTGAAAGCAGTATAGCCATGATAACAGCAGAAAGATTGGGTATTGTTGCCCAAGGCTAATAATACCTGACTGGGTACCATGTATTATTACCCAAGGCTAATAATTATACCTGATTGAGTACTGCATATCATTACATGATCTTTCTGCTGTTCTCACCGCTCTACTGCGTTCAAAATATAACCATCCTGTCTGTACAATACAACAGTAATGATGATTTTTGCATATCTTGTTCTTGATGTAATGGCCATAGAGTTTTGTGTTGGGGTACTTTTGGTGTCTTTTGCACTTGTGTATTTACATTATCATAAAATCTGACAAGAGAGAGTGAGAGAGATTCATTTGTTCTAAGTTTGATGCTAGAGAGATGAAGAACATGTATGTGCGTCTGGGAGCATCTGCAAAGGTCACGTGCACTGCCCCTTTCTTCGTCTGACTTACAACTTTAATCTTATAAAATAAATGTGTAGAAAATGGCAGCTAAACACAAGAGGGAAATATATCAACCAAATCACAGAATAGTAGATATGAATACAAAAGGTAATATCAGTGATACTGTGAAAAACTGTTCTACTCCAACTAATCTGTGGTGTTTGAAGGTTTGTGGTTGGAGTACAATGTAGAGAGTTCACAAATGCGGAAATATTAATGTTTTTGCACTTGATGGCAATAAAGAAAGATAAGTAAATGTATGATAAAAATGTGACAAGTTGTGAAATTCTTGGTGTTTGAAGTGTGTTATGGTATAGCGCTAAGACTAGACAATGGAATTAATTCATTGATATACGATATCTGTTAAAAATAATCTTCAATGAATTGGTGCAATGACTGTAAATGGTGACCAGGATAGAGGTGGCCCAAAATAAGTAAAAATTAGTGTGTTCTGTTTGTTATTTCATTAGCAAAATTCTTATTTTTCACTGGTTGAGAGGGAGTTTAGAACTCCAAGAAATGCATACACACACACACACACACACACACACAGGTGCAGGCATGGTTGTGTGGTAAGAAGCTTGCTTTCCAACCACATAGTTCCGGGCTCAGTCCTACTGCATGGCATCTTGGGAAAGTGTCTTCTACTACAATCTCAGGCTGAACAAGGCCTTGTGAGTGGATCTGGTAGATGAAAACTGAAAGAAGCACATCGTATGTATATATATGTGTGAGTGTGTGTGTCTTTGTGTCTGTGTTTGTCTCCCTCCCCACTGCTTGACAACCAGTGTTGGTGTGTTTACGTCCTTGTAAGCTAGCGGTTTGGCAAAAAGAGACTGATAGAATAAGTACTAAGCTTTAAAAAAATAAGTCCTGGGGTCAAGACATTCAGCTAAAAATTCTTCAAGGTGGTGCCCTAACATGATCACAGTCAAATGACAGAAACAAGTAAAAGATGAAGATATATATACATACACACATACATATATATATATATATATATATATAAAATGGATATCTTATAAAACTATTCCAACATACAATAACAGCCTTACCAACAATCCATCATCAGCTACTGCCCCATGGATATCATTATGGTTTCAACACCTGGGCAGTACCATCCAATCAACAAGCACTAAAATAAATGTTGTTTTGGAACAAACATACCTTAGGTATCACCACATTCATTCGATCTTAAGCATACGAAGGACTAATATATTTTGCTTAGGTGTAGCAATACTAATAACTTGGTGTAGAACGCAATATACATAAGCATCAGTACACAAAGCGTTAGCTGAGTATAGAGAAGTAATAAGAAAATGATAGTAATAAGAAAATGACAAAGGAATAAATTATTTTATGAACTTCATTAGCTTGCAGCCGTTTCTGCAATAATATGCAGTGGACACATAGCTGAGTGAAAACTCACATGTAGGCATAGTTGTGTGGTTAAGAAGTTTGCTTCCCAACCAGATGGTTTTGGGTTCAGTCCCAAAGTATGGGAAGGTGTTTTCTACTATAGCCCCCAGGCTGACTGAAGCATTGTGAGTGGATTTGTAAAAACTGAAAGAAGCCCGTCATATATTTATGCCACCTTGACTGGCTTCTGTGCCGGTGGCACGTAAAAAGCACCATCCGAACGTGGCCGATGCCAGCGCTGCCTTGACTGGCTTCTGTGCCGGTGGCACGTAAAAAGCACCAACTGATCGTAGCCACTGCCAGACACCCCTGGCACGTAAAAAGCACCCACTACACTCATGGAGTGGTTGGTGTTAGGAAGGGCATCCAGCTGTAGAAACACTGCCAGATCAGACTGGAGCCTGGTGCAGCCTCCTGGCTTCCCAGACCCCGGTCGAAACGTCCAAACCGTGCTAGCACGGAAAACGGACGTTAAATGATGATGATGATATTTGTATGTGTGCATGCGTGTGTGTGTGTCTGTTCAGGTGTGCATTTGTGTCTCCTTGTTTTGACATCACATGATTGCTGTAAATAAAAGTCTATTCGTTTCTGATATTCATCGAAAACAATTTCCAGCAATGGGGAAATACGAGTTTTACTTTGCTTGGAAAAAAGTAAAGGTTGGTGACAGGAAGGGCATCCAGCCATAGAAAATCTGCCTCAATAAACTCTACCCAATCAATACAAGCTTGGTAAAGAGGACATTATAAATTATGATAATTATTATAAATGTGTGTGTGTGTGTGTGTGTACATACACATAGCTCATGATTAGCACTCACTGCAATTCTTTCTGTCCTTATTCTTATCCATCCATCACTCTCCTCTCACATTCTTGCAAATTCCCTTACTCATCCATATCACTTCTCTTATATTCACCTTCCTGCAACTTATTGGGTACATTCTGATACATCTTCACTGCTATCCCCTTATTTTCGATATGGGGTAACTATGTATCTCCCCTACAGCAGGACACTTGTTCCTGTCCCTCAAACATATATTTCTTTACTACCCACAACGGGCTGAACATAGAGGGGACAAACAAGGACAGACAAAGGGATTAAGTCGATTACATCGACCCCAGTACGTAACTGGTACTTAATTTATCAACCCCAAAAGGATGAAAGGTAAAGTTGACCTCGGCGGAATTTGAACTCGGAACGTAACGACAGACGAAATACTGCTAAGAATTTCGCCCGGCGTGCTAACGTTTCTTCCAGCTCCCTCTATCATAATTTAACCTCTCACCACCTCCCTCAATACTACTCTTTAGTCAGTCGAGAGGTCTTGTTTAGCGAGTTACTTGGTGACCCCCAACTAGTACCAGTGTCGCATAAAAAGCACCCAGTACATTCTGTAAAGTGATTGGCATTAGGAAGGGCATCCATCCAGCCACAGAAACCATGCTAAAGCAGACATTGAAGTCTGAGTATGGTTGTATCGTGGAAGACCATCAATCACTCATGAATACCAGTCTCCCCACACCATACCACTGATGTTATCCAAGAGAAAGGCAAAAGCTGATACAGCTTGGCACCAGTGATGTCACAACTCATTTCTACAGCTGAGTGAACTGGAGCAACGTGAAATAAAGTGTCTTGCTGAAGAACACAACACACAGCTCAGTCTGGGAATTGAACTCACAACCACAGGATTGTAAGCCCAATGCTCTAACCACTGAGCCATAGATATATGATATTGCTGAAAAATCTGTAATTCTACAATGGGGGCATCATCATCATCAGTTAACGGCTGCCTTCCACACTGGCATGGGTAGGATGGTTTGACAGGAGTTGACTAGGCAGAAGATTGCACCATACATCTACGTCTGTTTTGGTATGGTTTTTACAGCTGCATGCCCTTCCTAACACCCAACCACTCTGCAGGGTGGACCTAGTGCTTTTTACGTGGCAAAATCAGTTTTGGCATGGTTTTTACAGCTGGATGCCCTTCCAAATGCCAACTAGTTTACAAAGATCCTTTGAGAGGGGCGGGAGGAAGTGATCTTATGTCAGATGATGAAAGATAAGAGTGTGACAGAGACAGAAACAGGTGTCTTGCAATAGAGGAAGTACATGGTTACCCGACCAGTGTGTGTGAGAGAGAGAGAGAGAGGGGGGGGGGCGAGTGCAAATACTGACTAGAGCAGGAGTGGTCAAAGTGAGTAAAGTTAATGTCTTGTCTTAGCACCATTCAATATTTTTTTTTTAGTTTCATAACTCATTTTTTTCTTTTTTTTTTTTTTCAAGACATTTCATAATCTGGCAGCATTTATAATCTCTGTTTTCAAGTTATGCAAAATTTGATTACAGAAGTTTAAGGCTGTCAGCTGCTTATTAAATTCTGATCAATTTCTGTGTCTGCTGTCACATCAAAGTCTGACAGAGAGTAACCAAAGAGACGAGCAAATATTTTAAGACAGCTATTTCTATAGACTCATTCAAATCCTGTATCAGCATTGAAGAACAGGTATATCAATCTCTATGATAAAGAACATGTTTCCAATTTAGTGCTTCATATTTCAGGTGCATGAAAGGCATGTGGCTTAGTGGTTAGGGCATTTGTCTTACAATCATAAGGTCGTGAGTTCAATTCCTGGTGATGCATTGCGTCCTTGAGCATGACACCTTATTTCACATTGCTCCTATCCACTCGGCTGGCAAAAATGAGTAGTACCTGTATTTCAAAAAGGCCAGCCTTGTCACATGCTGACTTTCCCAGCACTTGCCACTTACTCTTTACTCTTTTACTTGTTTCAGTCATTTGACTGCGGTCATGCTGGAGCACCGCCTTCAGTCGAGCAAAATCGACCCCGGGACTTATTCTTTGTAAGCCCAGTACTTATTCTATCGGTCTGTTTTGCCAAACCACTAAGTGACGGGGACGTAAACACACCAGCATTGGTTGTCAAGCAATGCTAGGAGGACAAACAGACACACAAACACATACATATATATGATAGGCTTCTTTCAGTTTCCCTCTACGAAATCCACTCCCAAGGCATTGGTTGGCCCGGGGCCATAACAGAAGACACTTGCCCAAGATGCAACGCAGTGGGACTGAACCCGGAACCATGTGGTTGGTTAGCAAGCTACTTACCACACAGCCACTCCTGCGTGATAATTTCACGAGCAGACCCTCCTGCTGATCGGATCAACTGGATCCCTTGTTATTGTAACTGACAGAATGCCAGTTATAGGTGTTTCAGGTGCAGGCATGGTTGTGTAGTTGAGAAGCTTGCTTTGCAACTATGTAGGTTCAATTCCACTGCATGGCACCTAAGGTAAGAGTCTTCTACTATAGCCCCAGGCCAACCAAAGTCTTGTGAGTGGATTTGGTAGATGCAAACTGAAAATGTCCTTTGTATGTGTATATAAAAATGTGTGTGTGTGTGCATGTTTGTGAGTATGAGTGTGTGTGTGTGTGTGTGTAGCCTTGTTTCAACATTATGCGATGGTCATAAGCAAGCATATCATCATAGTGGTGATTTTTTTTTTTATTTCTAATCTTTTACAAAAAAGATATATCTGACCATAGGATATATCACTTTGGCTGGAAACAGGTGTGGTTCCGCTACAGGAAGAGCAACCAACCATAGAAAATTTACCTCAACGAATTCTGTCTGAGCCATGCAAGCATGGAAAAGTAAACATTATGATGATGATGATGATGATGATGTTCTGAAGCTTTTCCTAAACCAAATGGTCAAGAACATCCTTTTGCAACAAAGCAGTTCTGTGTTTAGTATTATTGAACTTGAGAGCAAATGACCTCTACAGAATGATATTCTGAAAGGTAACTATACAACATCTTAAAAGTCCTTGAAATTCCATTAAAATTGGTGTTACACCCCCCCAGTTTCTGAGAAAGATGAGAGTGATAAAAAAATTAATCTTTTCTTGTCAAGAATACAGCAGGTGAGAGTCCAAAGCATCTGATGACCAGAAGAATGAAGTATCCAGGATAAAGAAGACGTATGAAGCAAGGGCAGCTGTAGACTGAGTTTTTCACATATCAAAGCAAACTTTTAATTTTGGTATTTTTGTTTCAGACAGTGCTTGTATGTGTATTGCTTAACCCTTTAGTGTTCAGATTATTCTATCAAACATAATGCCTATTGATTCACATTGATTTGAATTAATCATGCATTATCTCATATCTTCAAGATCTTGATGGTGTAATTACTTAATGTAGAATAACATTGTAGGGTAGGTGTGAGAGCCTGGATCTGGTCAGTTTGAACATAAAACAGATTAACTATTTTGGCCGGATATGGCCGGTTTAAATACTAAAGGGTTAAATGCCTTCAGCTTGTAATGATGTTAAACATACCGTCTTCTATGGTTTGTTTCTCTAACCTTTTGAGTAATTAATCACCATGAAACAAAACCTATCATCAAAGACATTCCAGCCATAACCATCCCATATTTTTGAGGCCTACATTCTCTAATGCGCCTTTGTGTTTTTAAGACAGTAGAGTGAGATTTGAGGGAGAATTAGCTGCTATTTCTAACGGGTGGTTTGTAATGTTTTTAGTTTAGTGAGGTAGAGAAGATAGGAGGTTGAAGTTTCAGCAACATAGCAATTTTTGTTCTTTGTATACTAATTAGAAGTGACTGAGATGTTTGAGACCAGGGGTTCTCAACCAAGGTCCATATAAGATTTTGATCTTAAAATTTACATGCAATCATCATCACCATCATCATCATCATTTAACGTCCGCTTTCCATGCTAGCATGGGTTGGACAATTTGACTGAGGACTGACGAACCAGATGGCTGCACCAGGCTCCAATCAGATCTGGCAAAGTTTCTATAGCTGGATGCCCTTCCTAACACCTATCACTCCAAGAGTGTAGTGGGTGCATTTACATGCCACTGGCATGGGGGCCAGTCAGGCGGTATTAGGTTAGTTATATTCCTACAATGCACAAAATATTTTAACAATTTTTTCTTATCCAATTCTTAATAATTTTTAATTGTAAAAATGTAATAGGGTTTTGTAAGCATTGAATGGCTATGAGGGTCTCAGAAAAATAGGAATCAAATAGGTCAAAGTGACAAAAATTAATGGTAACTACTGGTTTAGACAAGGGTTTGGATTTTACTGTTTTACAGTTTTATGCATGTGGGTGCCAGTTGTTGAGTGTTATGTGAGGTGCGAAATTATGGTCTTCTCAATGGTTAGAGAATAGAACATACAATATATGTAACTGATCCAAGGTTGATTCACCTGCTAGAGGTACCAACCAAATCACTCTCAAATCACATCCTGACATGTTGATAAAATAAATCAGATAGATAGGCACTCAGTGACTGTCTATTTGGGGTTGCTGATTTGATGTCAGACTTCCTGATGTTTCTCTTATTCTCTGCCCCTACTTTTCCTTCTTTCTCTCTGTTTATATCATCAATCATCATCAATCAACATCCGTTTTCCATGCTGGCATGGGTTGGACGGTTTGACTGAGGTCTGGAGAGCCAGCGGCTGCACCAGGCTCCAATCTGGTCTGGCAGAGTTTCTACAGCTGGATGCCCTTCCTAATGCCAACCACTCCGAGAGTCTAGTGGGTGCTTTTTACCTGCCACCAGCATATATGTGTGAGCATATTTCTCTTTACGTGTAGGAGGGGAGGGGCAAGTTTATGTTAATAGTGTTCAATTGATAAACTGTCATGCTTTTCTCTCCTTCCATCCCCTCTCTCTCTCTTTACATGTATGTGTATATTTCTGCTCATGTGCATATGTGTGTGTGTGAGTATGTATTTGCCTCCAGTGCCAGAAATTACTGTTGCCAATACAGGCCAAACATCTAGTCAACGGTGCCAAATTGCCAGTATCCAAAAAGCAGCACCCAACTGTCTCAACCTGATTCTAGACACATTATGTCTCCGAAAGTAAATGTGAAGGTTACGAGTGGTATGCTGGGTGAATGATGAAGCAATGTGGATGATGATATTGAAATCATTTAACAGCCTTCTTACATGCCATAAGTTTACTGGATCAAGATTCAGACAGAAACAAACAGCAGCAGCAACAACATCAGCCATATGTTGTATAAATTAACACATTAACCACCACAGCCTGTCACTGGAACTTCGTGGTGACGCCATGTATTTTGTGCAGTCATGTTGTTATATTGTTTAATTACAAGGAAATGTAATTATTTTTGCATTTTTACAATCTTTCATAATTAAACATTTAATATTTAACACTCATGTTATTTAAATATCCTTGAAACCATGTCAATGATATAGAATAAAATATTTCCTAAAATCACAGAAAATGTACCACCGGTGGAGCACATGGTGGCTGTGTGAAGTTTGTAATGAACCACTGGTCGTAGTTGTAATGGTTAATGAGTTAATTTGAAAAGGAAAGTTAGAATTCATGATCACAGAAAGTGATCATGATGAAATATATGTGATTGATGCCCTGCCAAAACAGCTGTAGGAAAAATGGATGAGGAGGCAGAATCATGAGTCTTGTCAGGATGTTTGCAACAAAGTGTATTCCACGAAACATCCAAAAATTGGGTGGTTTTTAAGCTAGGTAATGTGGTATGTATCCTGAAGGGTGACTTGAATCATAAACCTTTAGCACACTTAGGTGTATCATGGCACAGTAAGAGTTTTCTCCCTTGTGGCTGCAAGCACATTGTGCTGCATTAAGAGGAGAGAAAACTGTTACGGTGACATGCTGCATCTACAACAGGTAGCAATGTTGAACCATGTGGTCTGCTAAGCATCTTGTAAAGTGATTTGAATTATCAGAAATTATAAGGGTTTGTAAGGATTTTATAAGATTTACAAAGATACCAACAAGCAGCATCCTTCTAAATCTCTGAGGTTTATAAAAAAAAGTTAATATAAAAGGTTATTGTTAAGAAGTCTATAACATGTATTTCCTGAAGTAAACAACAGACAAATACTTGCAGAACAATCCTACCTAAGTTTGGACAGAGGAAAGAAATAAAGTAGTAAATATGTCATCCAATAAAACATCATATTCATCACATCTGCCAGGGTACTTCTAAGGCAATCACATAACCTGCTTAATATAGCAGCTAAATCCCCCTCAAATATCAAGCTATTTTAATTTTTTCAAACGGGAAACTACATATGACAAGACACAATACTGAAAATTACAGACACAATAGCAACAGTTCGAAGAACACTTCAACTATGAAATCCAACACAGCATATTTTCAGTTTGTGTTGCATTTCAAAATGTTCCGTTCAATGCAAACAGCCAAAGATTCTCTTATTCCATATAGTCTTTCAAATGAGAACCACATGACAGAGGCCTGAATTACCATAATAGAGACAAGACAGTCACAGAGGGAACTACTCAATAACATTGAGTATTTCCAAATTCTTACAATCATCTTAACCCCCTCTGTATACAATAAAATAGACTTACGTAACATGAGTTTGGTGATGGAGAAATGCATTAGAAATTCTGAGAATAATATTTAGTGTCTTGTAATAACTGCAACAATCTATTTATTTAGTAATTTTCTATTAATTAGAAATCAGTTATAAATATAATATTTACATAGGATTTAGAATGTCATGTTAGCATAGAATTGATTGATTTAAAGACAATAAATTCAGAAGTTGACACTATGGAAATTCGTCAAGCCAAGTGAAACCATAGTCTTGGCTATTGTGAGTGTCATGTAAATGGCAGCTGTAAAATCATAGTTATGGCCGTTGCTAGCATCATGTAAATGGCACTCATGCTGGTGGCACATAAAAAGCACCCATTAAATGCTTGGAGAGGTTGGTGTTAGGAAGAGCATCCGTCTGGAACCTGGTGCAGCTCTCTAGCTTACCAGTTCCAGTTAAACCACCTAACCCATACCAGCATGGAAAGCAGACGTATGATGATGATGATGAATGCAGACACATTCTAGATTGGATCCCCAAACCAAAAGGATTTTTAACCTGACTGGTAAATGAACCATCAGCACACTTAAAACCATTATCTCATATAATTTCCTTTCTCGTTTCTTCTGCAACCATTGTAATGGTTTCTGCTCTTTTTCAACCTCTGCCCAGCTTCTTGGTCTAAACCCTCAGAACATTGTCTTTTACTATCATCCCTACTGTGTCTCAGCATACAAAATCTTTCTCAGAACTACAGTCACCTGGAATTCTCCCCCACCTCTCTCTCTCTCCCTCCAAAGAATTTCAAACTGAATATTGACCACATGAAGCTCATTAGTTCATGAAGATATACAAAGGTCCATAGAGTCCTGACTATATGTATATGCGTGTGTATGGGAGAGAGAGAGAGAGAGAAACCCCCCTTTGGTCATGAATGACCATGGGATTATACCAAGAAAGTTGCCCTCTGAAGCACAAGTTCGGGTAAGGTTGATTATAGAACTCAGCAGTTGCCCATGCATACCAACCTCTCCTCTCCACACCACCGATATTATCCAAGAGAAAGGCAAAGGCCGATGCAGCCTGGCACAAGTGACGTCACAACCTATTTCTGGAGCTGAGTGAACTGGAGCAAACTGAAATAAAGCGTTTTGCTCAAGAACACAACACACAACCCAGACCGGGAATCGAACTCACTACCTCATGATTATGAGCCTTATGCTCTAACCATTGAGTCAATATATGATGGACCTTTCCATTAGTTTTGACATATGAGGATCCGACAACCCACACTTTCTTTGTCAGTCATAATACTTATGTCAAACATGACATTTGAGTTCTGCCAATGATTTGCAAAGCCTGCAGATGTTGCAAACACGATGATTATGAGTCAGTGCCGGTTGTATATTTGTACCAAGTTTTCTCTTTTGCATTGCACCTCTTAGCCTTGTAATGCTGGTTGAAACAAAGTCTCTTAAACAGTTTTGACATGATGAGATCTCCATTTTGTTCATTCCGAGGTTGTTTGCTCAAAGATGCTGTGAGCTATATTGGCTGCTGAGAGATTATATCCGTCCAACCCATGCCAGCATGAAACATGGACGTTCAACAATGATATATTTACAGAGTTTCCTCTCAAATTCGACATCACCAACCATAACCTCCGTTAACAACAATCACAAATTAACCATCGTCAAACTCAGTTTCGTTATAGTCAGTCTTGATTACATTATCATCAACTTTAATTTCATTATTGTCAACATAAATGTGGATCCATTCTGCATAAATGCAGAATGGAGCGAGTTATTTGCTTTTTTTATCTTTATGAACAGACATTAATATCAGGGATTACTTGGCACAAAATTATATAATAATATAAGCATTAAAAGTTTTCAAAAGGATTACAAGCCTTGTATAGTAATAAAAATTGTCATATTACTATATATGTACATGCATGCATCTAGTATATTATATATGAAAAACTACATGCTATGCTATATAACACAACAAAAATATCAGTTTAATCAACAAAAACCGTTAGATTCACTTCAACATTTAAATTCAATTTGCCAAAATATTTTCGTCACTTTGAGACTCACAAAATTCTGTGCTGCATCTTGTCAGTGAACAGGTCGTGATCTCAAAGCGACGAAAATATTTTGGCAAATTAAATTTAAATGTTGAAGTGAATCTAACGGTTTTTGTGTGTTTCTTAAATGGCTTATAAACACCTTCCATGCTGCAATTGTTTTTGTTCTAGTACACAATCTCAGATCAGGTCACTTGCTATGTAAGTACATGTCCGTAAATCAGTTTAATCGTTTATCTATTATTCCCATTTCTTAACTCTCTTACAAATTCCCCCATACAATCATCTTAGTAGTTAGTAAGCCAGTGTCAAGGGGATCGCAGATCAATGCAAAATGAAGTGTTTTGCTGAAGAACACAACACATCACAAAGTACAGAAATTGAAACCACGATCACACAATCATGAGTATAGCACCCTAATCATTAGACCAAGCGTCTTCAATCGGCAACACACACGAAGAGGTGAGAATAGAGAACTGAGTAATAGAGAAATATAGATAATTGTAAATACTTCATCAAATAGTCACTTGATGAAAATGGAGTGGGAGTGTGTAGGTGCAGTGGCAGACTGGGTCTAAAAATATTGGTTGCCAGAAGACTAAGGGGCCCCACCCGTGCAACTACAGTGCTATTATTTAATTCTTTTTCTGTTAAAAGTATTCTTCGGTGGCACATAAAAAGCACCATCCGTTTGTGGCCGTTTGCCAGCTCTGTCTGGCACCTGTGCGGGTGGCACGTAAAAAGCACCCACTACACTCACGGAGTGGTTGGCGTTAGGAAGGGCATCCAGCCGTAGAAACACTGCCAGATTTGACTGGGCCTGATGAAGCCTTCTGGCTTCACAGACCCCAGTAGAACCGTCCAACCCATGCTAGCATGGAAAACGGACGCTAAACGATGATGATGTCTACAAACACAACCAGGCATTCTTCAAGGAGTGAATAAAAAACTCAGAAAGGATGGGCCCCATATATGGAGCATGAGTTTGGGGCAGTACTGAGTCCAGTCCTAAATCATGACAACTTAACATTTCAGACTTCACCGTACCCCTAGTTCTAATAGTCATTTCTATCACTGCAGATAATACAAATATGTCAGATACAGGAGAGTAGAGAAAAAGAATAATGGCAGAATGGAGTGGATCTTTTGTTTGACCGGCAGTTTTTAAAAATAATTTCCACATAACTAAACACTTTTAAACTTCGTATACTGGTAGAATGTGTTTATAAAACATCTTTTTCTCTTGGCTTTATTGAGAAAATTCTATAGTTTGTAAGATATTTGTTTTTTTTCTTCTTCAATTTCTGCAATTTCAACCAATCAATAACGTCTATTGAGGTGAAAACATTCTGTGCCGTATGAGTATGTCCCTCGTTTAAGAAACAGATTGGGTTTATTTACATTTCTGAAGAAAAAAACATACCCTTCCCCCCACCCCTAGCCCTAATCCTAAAACAGATTGAAATGCAATATATAGATCGATACTAGGGTCATAATTATGGGTGACAATTTCATATGACACCGCTAGGAAAACCTGCCGTTCAAACCGAAAAGATTCCAGAAGGTACAGCAATATATTTTATGACAAAAAAGAAAAAAAGGAGAGGAAAAACGAAAAAGGTTTGACCAATACGTGTTACTAACTGTACTACGTAGTCAAATGCTAAGTTCAATGCCTGTCAGCCAGTATCTACTTTGTCTTATAACTTTCTAGGATCAATAAAATAAAGAAACGATTTGATTTAACTACCATTTCCTCCTGTTCCCTCACCCACCTACCCCCAGCCGAAAAACTATATAGCATTATGCTTATAGTTGGAAATTTTTATTATGCTGGCTTAGCATGTTCGTTTGACTCTTAAAATATCTTTATGGTATTCAGTTACAGATGTTTAGGATCTTTTCGGTTTGAACGGCAGTTTTTTCTAGCGGTGTCATATGAAATTGTCACCCATAATTATGACCCTAGTATCGATCTATTGCATTTCAATCTATTTTAGGGTTAGGGGTGGGGGAAGGGTATCTTTTTTTCTTCAGAAATGTGAATAAATCCAATCTGTTTCTTAAACGAGGGACATTTTCATACGTCACAGAATGTTTTCACCTCAATAGATGTCATTGATTGGTTGAAATTGCAGAAATTGAAGAAAATAACAACAACAAATATCTTACAAACTATAGAATTTTCTCAATAAAGCCAAGAGAAAAAGATGTTTTATAAACACATTCTACCAGTATACGAAGTTTAGAAGTGTTTAGTTACGTGGAAATTATTTTAAAAAACTACCGTTCAAATCGAAAAGATCCGATGTTTATATTCTGAGTTTAGACCCCACCGAAGTCAACATCGAAATACCATCCTTTCCAGGTTTCATAAAATAATGTACCATTTAAATCGACTTTAGCCATCCCCAAATTTGAAGTCACGGCCTTTATGTTAGAAAATCTTACCTTCCTTAAAGATCTGAATTAAAAATCCCGCCAGCTTAAATGCTGGTTATCATCTCTTCAGGATAAAGAAAATATATACTGTTCAAGTACGAGAGCTGATTACATCAACAGCAGCACCCATGTCTCAAAATTCATTGTTTGTGCTTATAGATAAAAAGAAAAAATTATTACTTGTATTATTATTATTATTATTATTATTATTATCAATCTCAACAAAATAGATTTGTGCCCTAATTTGCTTCAACTTGTTTAGGTTTTTGTTGGACTTTTTTTTTATTCTATTTATATTTTCTACTTCTGGTGTGCGTGTCAAACCACACAGTTTTCCTTCACAAGAGCTAGAATATATGACAGCGTTATTATATTATAGCTGCAAACATACAAAGATATTAAAACATAGTGTTCCTCCAATGCACCTACCCCCAACGTCCATTTTTATTTCTTTTTTGGCTCCGACTTATTTATTTATGATAGTTTGTCTCTCTCTCTCTCTCTCTCTCTTTCTCTTATTATTATTTTTACTATTTGTAAGGGAATCAATGAACAGTGGCAGACTCGATGTTGTAGCCATTGGAAGTAGTCAACTGTCGTGGCTTGTTCGTATAAATCAACCATTCCGCAGGTGAAAGGCACAGTTCAAACATGTCGCTTCTATTAAAAGCTGCGTCGGCTGCCAGCTTTGACTGACATCAAACCAGCTGATGTTGACAGCCACTGCAAACATAAATAACACCTATATCGCTCATGAATAAACATTTACCTTCAGCTAGTTGAATTAATCAGCCATTCTTCCTTTTCTTCCTTCGGACTGCTTGCTTCTTCCCAACGACATTTCCTTGTCAGTTCGCCTTAACACTTATTCTCTGCCTACACCCCTTATTATCTCCCTTGTCCCCCTCTCTTTCACTTTCTCTCTGTCTCTATCTCTCTCCTCTCTTTTACTCCATCCGCTTGCCCTCCATTTCTCTATCTTAGTTCTTGTACTATCACCTCACATTCTCTTTAACTTCTTTTGCCTTTCATTTTATATCTCATTACTCTTTAGTTCTTCTCTTTCCTTCTACAGCATCTCACCTTTCCTTCTACATCTCCCGTTTTCTCTCTTATTGTTCCTCTTTCTCATACTCTTCCTTAGCCTCTTTTGATAAGCTTTATCTTTAAAATTTTAGCTCAATTTTCTCTATTTATCTATCTTTCTCGTTTTCCTTTTCTTTCTTTCTTTCCATCTATCTATTCATCTATCTGTCTCTCCGTCTATCTATCTACCTATCTCCCCCCAAAAGAAAAGCTATACTTTGTAATCTGTCCCGTCTGTGAGCAGCCCTATGTGGCTAATAAAAAAACATCTATCTATCTATCTATCTATCTATCTATCTATCTATCTATCTATCTATCTATCTATCTGTCTACATGTCTATCTGTATGAATGTATATCAATCTGTATTCATTATCAACCAATGCATTTCCCCATTACCTTCTTCCTCTGTCTTTTCACAGTCCACTGTTTTAATGATTTGTGTTTGTAATCATGTATCTATCTATCTATCAATCTATCTATCAATCTATCTATCTGTTTGTATGTTTTCTCTCATACAAACAATCAAAACTCAACGTTATCATCATTGTACATACAATATGCAGTTAGCACGATCATTAAACGTGTCTGATACGATCAGTTTGTATGGCTTAGGTCATCCCTTGAGGTTTGCTTTCCATGATGCAAGACTGTTTCCCCATCACTTTCTACCGTTCATTGTCCTTATCAAAACAAAAGTGGCATCTTGATGAAAATTGCATCCAAAGCAGTAAGAATTCCATTCTCACCGATACACTTCTGGCTCAAACAGTTCCATGCCTTGCTAGAAAATAGGCACGCATGCGCATATAGTCACACGAATAAATAGACACACTTACACACACACAAACGGGCGCTTACATATATTCGTACATTTAGACACGGAGCATGCAGCACATTCACAGACATATCCAACTGCGCAAATCCATACATGTAAGTATATGTATGTACGTATATCTATCTATCTACCTGTCTATCTACATTTATATATGTAGAAAGATAGATATACATACATACATATATATGTATGTATATATTTGCGTATATGAGTGCATAGATATGTTTAATATGAATGGACAAACTTATAAAAATTTGGATTTTGCCATCATCTGACACTAACGAAGACATGAATTTATTACACATTTGACTTGCACGCACGCGCACACACACACACGCATGTACACACACACACACACGCACACCAACTGCATTCACATATATTCTCTATGTACTCATACGAACGCGAATCCATACATATACATTATAATACAAATACATAAACAGATTTATGAGTTAGATGCCATTTTGAGTCTCGGGCAATGTCATAATTCACACGGTGCGCACACGCACATCTGCACACATATTCATACACGATACCTCATATATAAGCATACACATACATACTCACGAAACATGCATTTACATACATGCACACACGTATTTAACTGCATTTTCTAGTATGTGTGTGTATATATATATATAAACATACGCTAATACATGAACATATTGTGAACATTTACACACGAATATAAATATACACTTAACTACGCATTATATACGCGCCCTATATAAATATATACAAATACACACACACACATACACGTATAAGAAGCGACTCCAGGTCATCAAATTCACTCGTACTCATCTTAGATTTCGCATAAAACACGTATAAAAGGTAAGAGGCGTAATGCACACCGCAAACTTATATGGGCATTGATAATTCAACAGTAAGCAAGTTTGCTGCTTCTAACGAAAGAATGTCACAGAAATATAGCTTAATATAAAAATTACTTCATTTATATATGAACTCCAATCGTCTTGGTTTCAAGTTGAACTTGTATAACATCCTGTCATGCAGCTCCTTCTTGTTGTCCAAGTCGTTCAAAATGCTTTTCTCGATGGAAATACGTACGACCCAGTGAAGACAACCGTTCTTGGGCCATTGTGCTTCTCAGTTATGAGCGGATTCTAACCAACGTTGAGAAACTTCTCTCATTAACGACTGATGTTAAGGAGATGGTCAGACATAGCTTAATTAGTTAAATGGATTCCGGCATAGCGGAAGTCAAGTCCAATGTATACAGCAGTTCTAAAAAGGAATGGATTCACTTGCACTTTTTGAAATCACTGTCAATATATACATATTTTAGCTCGTCCGCTAAGCTCTTACAGTCAAAAATATAGGGATACGTGTTTTCTGGAAAGTCCATATGTTGCATAGGAAACGAGTTAGCAAACTCTTCAAACTTATTAATGTCCAGTAATTTTTTAAAAAATGCATACTCCTGAATGCCAGAAAATCTCTCTCGTAAGAACATTAGAATGTTGTCAATTATTTCAAAGTAGATAGCTTTGTAATTAATTTCTGCACCTCTGACTCTTTTTCTAAGAGGAGTGTCGGACTCATCACCTTGTTCAATTACAGCAGCAGTATCGCACAGAATGTTTTTATAATGTTCGTCCTTACGATAACCTTCAACGCAATGTTATGAAAGCAATTGATGAAAAGCATGAATGTGAAATCATTCAACTTTGCCAATAGATTGTCTGTGTGACAAAGTGTATCTTCATCCCACTCGTCACTAGATCCTAGTATACTTGTCAAGGCATTTTTCAAGCTTTCATGTAATAGTTTTATGGAGGACACAGTTCTTGATCTATAGCACCATCTTGTTTCGCACAGTGATGGAATACTAACATTAAATTGCCTGAAAACGTTTTCTCGCTTGGTGCTGGAAGATGTAAATTTACTAAATGCACGTCAATGAGGAAAAAAACAACATATTTACTCCACTCACCTTCTCGGCACTTTTACTCAAGACTAAGTTAAGTTTATGCGCATAACAGGAGTGGCTGTGTGGTAAGTAGCTTGCTAACCAGCCACAAGGTTCCGGGTTCAGTCCCACTGCGTGGCACCTTGGGCAAGTGTCTTCTGCTATAGCTCCGGGCCGACCAATGCCTTGTGAGTGGATTTGGTCGACGGAAACTGAAAGAAGCCTGTCGTATAAATGTATATATATATATATATATATATATGTGTGTGTGTGTGTGTGTGGTGTGTGTGTGTGTGTTTGTCTCCCTAGCATTGCTTGACAACCGATGCTGGTGTGTTTACGTCCCCGTCACTTAGCGGTTCGGCAAAAGAGACCGATAGAATAAGTACTGGGCTTACAAAGAATAAGTCCCGGGGTCGATTTCCTCGACTAAAGGCGGTGCTCCAGCATGGCCGCAGTCAAATGACTGAAACAAGTAAAAGAGTAAAGAGCAGTGAATGAAGTGCGCGTGTTTAAATCCTTTAGCCGTTAGCTTGCTCCGTACTTCGTTTACCATTCCTACCATTACAGCTGCTCCGTCGTAAGGCTGGCTCGCTAATTTATCTGTGACTCCACTGAAGGAGCTCAACGCAGTTGCGATCACATCAACCAGTCTTGTAGCACTTTTATCATCACTGTCTTCACAGAATCCAAGAAATCGTTGACAGGTTTTGTCTTCATATACATATCTTATCATGATCGACTGTTGGACATGCATTACACAGTCTGTAGTTTCGTCGGCTTGTACAGACATAAACGGAACTTTATCAACTTCGCTTCTAATTTCATCAGAGATGACATTTCCAATCGCTTGTATAAGGTCATTTTGTTTTGTACCTGAGACTCCTGAAAACCGTTTCGACTCCTCTTTAGTGGAAAGTCTAGAAGCAAACACGCTGTCGATTTCAGCAAAGCACTGCAATAGTTCACGGCAATTTCCTCTACTAAGGCTGTCACTTCCTTCATTATGCCCAGGTAAAGGCAACTCTTGTTTACACAGGTATAACACTGCATTTGTTGACTGCTTTAAATATTCTTTATACTATAGGCACAAGGCCCGAAATTTTGTGAGAGGGGGACAGTCGATTAGATTGACCCCACTACGCAACTGGTACTTAATTTATCGACCCCGAAAGGATGAAAGGCAAAGTCGACCTCGGCGGAATTTGAACTCAGAACGTAACGGCAGACGAAATACCTATTTCTTTACTACCCACAAGGGGCTAAACAGAGAGAGGAAAAACAAGGACAGACAAACGGATTAAGTCGATTACATCAACCCCAGTGCGTAACTGGTACTTAATTTATCGACCCCGAAAGGAAGAAAGGCAAAGTCGACCTCGGCGGAATTTGAACTCAGAACGTAACAGCAGACGAAATACCTATTTCTTCACTACCCACAAGGGGCTAAACACAGAGGGGATAAAAAAGGACAGACACACTGATTAAGTCGATTACATTGACCCCAGTGCGTAATTGGTACTTATTTAATCGACCCCGAAAGGATGAAAGGCAAAGTCGACCTCGGCGGAATTTGAACTCAGACCGTAACGGCAGACGAAATACCTATTTCTTTATTACCCACAAGGGGCTAAACACAGAGGGGACAAACAAGGACAGACATAGGTATTAAGTCGATTACATCGACCCCAGTGCGTAACTGGTACTTAATTTATCGACCCCGAAAGGACGAAAGGCAAAGTCGACCTCGGTGGAATTTGAACTCACAACGTAACGGCAGACGAAATACCGCTAAGCATTTTGCCCGGCGTACTTACGTTTCTGCCAGCTGTTCACCTTTGACTGCCTTAATTATTGTCTATTTTCTTCAGTTGCTTTGTTATGCCGTTCTTTTTCCAGTTTAGCAGACTCTCTAATAGCTGTCGCAATATCGTACAGTCCATAAGTTTTCAAGCTTTTACAACTAATTAAATGACTCGCAGATTTACTGTGATGCTTACGGTCACTCAGGATGTTTTTCTAATTATTATAGCCTCCAACTGTCCACGACTGATTAGCTTTTAGTTGAGACAGCAAACATGGCCAGCAGTAGAGTTTCCCTGTGACACTACTTCCACAAAGCCAATCAATGTGTTCATACAATTTTACCTGGAATGCTCAAGTTTTAATTTTCGTTTTCAATGAAGGAGTCAGCATGCCTGCTCCAAGAATTTCACGTTTTTCGGCAATATTTCTAACCTCAAATGGATTATTTTATTATATCTAGCATTATGTCTTTCTCCATTTCTAAGTTAAGGGTAGAAATAAGGCAACCATGTAAAACTCAACTGATCTTTACACACAGACGCACAGAATAACAGCAATCAAATAACAATAGCGGAGTGTACAACAAACATCAGCGATCTGACTGTCGCCTGTACTCTTGACAAGAGATGTCAGTTAGTCCTTTACACCTATCAGTCTCGTTCGTCCTTTATACTTACCAGGCTCGTTCGTATTAATTTTTCGTTCCTTTAAGAATATTGTAGAACAGAATCTTTTCGTAGATTGGAATTTAAATCCTACTCTCTATAGAAATTTATTGTTTCAAGAAACCATTGAATTTCAATTACTTTATAATGGAAGGAAGGTTTTTATGATACGTTTGGGGTATCTTCTTCTTCCATTATAATTATTTTGTTAATTCAAGGAGCTGGAAATTCGAAGAATGAAGTTCTTAGGCGGAGTAAATTCAATAACCGTTTATTCATAAGTGCTTTGCACAAGGGTTTTGCTTTCAGTAACCATCTTCACAGCAGTACTTAGTTAGCCTTCTCACCCATACACGTGAGGTTCAATAGCCTCTGGAGAAAATGCATGTGGTATCACAGCGGGACAAAAGTCCGCTGTGAGCTCCTGGCTTCGACGTCTTGCCCGGCGTCAGCGTGAGAAGAACGAAAGGGAAAGTGGTTGTTGTCTTTTCCTTAAATAATGGTTGCAAGCGAGATCTCGTTTTTGTCTCGCGTATGGCAATGGTTGCATGCGAGGTGTCTCGCTACATTTTTAAATTTTTACGATTATAGTTCACAACTGGGGCATTAACTTATGAGCCCGAGTCACGTGAGTGCGAACGATGTCGAGAGAGCGTCTGCTACGAATTATATTTTTTGATACAGGGCACCTCTAAGACGATCGTCGGACACTGAACGAAAATAAACGGACTGCGACCAGGCTCAATAAAAGGAGCCCGAGTTATTGGCAGTAATTACATACATGAAGTCAGTGCAGGCAGAAAATAAATCAGCTTGCAAATACACACGTTTACTTTACTAAACTTATACTCGGGCTAAGCCCAAACAGCTCGAATGCCGGCGTTACCACTGATATATATATATTTATAACAATAATGGCTTTGCAACAAGTTGCTTGACCACATACCGAAAATTTTAGAAATAACAGCCAAAAGACTACTATTTCCTTTTTCTACAAAAATATGTCTCCACAGACAACAATATTTGTAACTCACACATGGCAAAAAAGAAGAAAACTAATGAAATCAAACAGTCTTCGATTAATTATGGACGCACGTTTCTGGATTAGAATCATAAGATTCATTTCCTTCATCAACATAATATTTCGATAAATAAATCTGGAAATGCTAGGAGAACTTACCCCTTATATTTCTGACCAAGCGTCATCAGAACATATAAAAGCTAATCAGCATATCCACATTTATATAGACGAGTGAATTCGTATTTCCCTCCAAATTTTTCTACCACGTGTGTCACAAAATAGTACTGCCGAAAAAAAGATTCGTAGTTTTGTCGTAGGGGAGTGAAATAATCATTACAGATATAGGGTGAAAGATGATTAATTCAATAAAATCAACAAATTTCACCTAATAGTTTTTCGGTATGGAAAAGGACCATATTCGGTAAAAACTTATACAAAAAGTTTTTTTTGTAGAAAATATATATAAAACTAGATCAGCATCATGATCGTAAGATTGTGGTTTCGATTCCTGGACCGGGCGACGCGTTGTGTTCTTGAGCAAAACACTTCATCTTATGTTGCTCCAGTCCACTCAGCTGGCAAAAATGAGTAACGCTGCGATGGACTGGCGTCCCGTTCAGCTGGGGAACACATACGCCATTGAAACCGGGAAACCGGGCCCATGAGCCTGGCTAGGCTTTAAAAGGGCGCGTTTATTTTTATACTTTTTTTTTTATCGAAATTCATACATGCATATGGATGTATCCAAAATTTCAACCGAGGGGGTTTCTCAATTATTAAAATGAATCCATCTTTATCCGTTTATTCTGCGTTTGTATGATTATGTGTATATATATGCGAGGTATGGTCAAAAAGTATCGAGACTGTTGCCAAGGTAATGAAGTTAAAGTACGCAAAATGAAGCCGCTTGGCATTCTGTCGCTCATGCAGATTAAGTTATAATGTTCTCGTTTATTTCCAATGTTTATAGCAGCGCTTGGAAGAAAAGCATGCAGAGTGTGGTCATCTCATAAAGAAGCCCAGATTTGGCTGTGTCGAGGAAGACGCAAACTTTCATAACATGTGACGAATCGAGGGTTTAGGCTATGACTCCGGAGCCAAGAATCGAAAGGAGCAAGATTTCAAGATGTTGAAGAAATCCACGAGAATGTAATGTGGTAGCTGCTCGCCATCTCCAAAAAAGAAGTCCCGGAAATGTTTCTATCAATGGAAACGACGCTAGATAAAGTTTGTGGCTTCAGAAAAGAACTTCATCTTCGAAGGAGATGAAAAGCCGAATTGATGTGTTGCAATTTACTTTTTGATCAGGCCTCGTATACCATATAAACATGTGGCCCCAGAATAGCAGAGGAGGTTAGACCGAACTTTTCAATGACCCCGGATGACCTAAGCCATAGAAACTGATCGTATCAGACACGTCTAATGATCGTGCTAACTGCATATTGTATGTACGATAATGATAACGTTGTGTTTTGATTGTATGAGAGAAAATGTACAGATAAATAGATAGATAGATAGATAGACAGCCAGACAAATAGATAGATAGATAGATAGATAGATAAACTGATACATGATTACAAACACTGATCCTATATATATATATATATATATACGATGGTGTATTTTTCCAGTGCAGCATTCAACATGAGCTTGAGGCTATCTATATACTCGAATTGTAATCGTAAGATTGAAATCATTCAGGTATAGAAAATTCAGGTATCACATCGTTAAAATGAATGCATGAGTTTAGTGAAGAGTAAAATATAATACAAATAAGAAGACAAAGAAAGAGTTTATCACATGGAACGTATGCGTTATTTGGCGTCAAAACAGGTTTGGCACAGAAACAATTGTCAGTGGTCGTTCAAGTTGTAATGAACTCTTTATTTGTCTTCTTATTCGGGTTATATATACAGTAATGCCTCGATATACGAACCACGTAAAACAGAGCAACAATTTCCCAAAGTAGCAATGTTATAAATCGTAATTCGTTCTCAGAAAAATATTTTGCCTATAAAATTTATAATATTCGTAAATAAATATCAAGAAAACAACAGTAGAATGTAGAAAATATTTTATGTAAAGTAAAAAAAATGTCAAGAACATTTATAATAAAAAATATCATTATAATCGTTTTCTGAATCACTTTCACTCGCACTAAACTCGCGCATACCATCACTTGTAAACTCAATCACCGATTCAGAAGCACTCGTCGATGGACTTGTAGATTTCTTTCTAAAAAACAAGTCCAGAGAGTTGTTTGCTTAGAAGAAGCTTTTTTATTATCTCTATAAATTTCTTGGTAACACGCAGAAGTATTTGTTATGGTACAAGAAACTTTTGAACTGCTTTCAAAATTTGGACCTTGTGCTTTGAAAATTTATTACAAAACAAAATCCGTAAAATGGGGGTCTCGTAAAGTGGGCCCTTTAAAGTGAGGTATTACTATATATATTATATATATATATATATATATATATATATATATATATATATAATAAATAAGGGTAGAAATTGATATCAATCAATAAAATCAGTGGCCTAGTATATTTAAAAAATCCGACGATTAAAAATTATTTTACATACAAAATTTAGAGGACTGACCACTAAAAATGGACAGCCTATATGCTAGATATAGACGTCAAATCGCCATTTTCCACGAAGAATGTGTTCTCAAGAAAAAACTCAGCAGTTTTTTCTTGAGAACACATTCTGTCCATTTTTAGTGCTCAGTCCTCTAAATTTTGTATATATATATATAATATATATATAATATATATATATATAATAGACGAAAATTGGGTGAAAACATAAAGGACAGAAAAGGGTGAAAAAAACACGATACAAGGAACATTCGTAGCTGACTTTCTCATCAGTTGGTAGCCGAGACGTCTTAGTGGTTTCACGCTATTTAAATCAAGACCACTGTTATCTAACGGGGGCGCCAGAGCATAAAGCTACAGGATAATGCTGACGAATGTGTGCGAGGACAGGACAAAATAACATTATACATAATAGAAAATGCCTTACGTAAACAGTGCTAAAACAATACAATACAAACAGAAAAAGCCTTTTCGGCTATCAAGACAGACGTAGTGAGGTAGCGTAAAGATATGGAAAAAGTCCTTGACGTACAGAACACAAACGTGTGTAGATGGGTCAGGCCGAATAAGAACGACACGCTTTGACTGGACACTGGTCACGTGGCTGGAGA
>NC_043002.1:49481427-49501427 GCF_006345805.1 Octopus sinensis | reverse complement strand
TTCGTTTAGTTACAAGTTGATTTCTTAATTCCACCGGAGTATAAATATCTATAATGGTGAAACACTTCTCAAATTCTATGCAATATTTTCTATAAGTATTTCATTTTGTTCACTTTCTTTTTCATATGAATCGACCCTTGTCTGCGTGTGTATACATCATGGTGTACCTATGCGCGTAGACACATGTGGGTACGTACATGCATAAATACATACATAGATATGCGACTCTCTGTGTGTGTGCGCGCGGCGCGTCTGCGTGTGTATGTATATGTGTGTGTATATGCGCGCGCGCGTGTGTACAGTGATAGATTCGAGGGTTTCGTTTACTTACGAGCTGATTTATTAGTTTCACCAGAGTATAGATACCTAAAATGGTGATACTTAAAAGAAAAGAGAATTTAAATCGAACTTACAAATTTCTCGATAAGTAAGTGGTTATATTTATATCCTATAACGAACTACAGTACGTTTGATTCACCTGCCATCACTGAAAGACGTTGATAACATTTAAATTCTATGCAATATTTTCTATAAGTACTTCATTTTGTTCACTTTCTTTTTCATATGAATCGACCCTTATCTGCGTGTGTATAGATCATGGTGTACTTATGCGCGTAGACACGAGTGCGTACATACGTACATACACACATTTATAAATACATACATAGATATGCGACTGTGTGCGCGCGCGCGTACAATGATGAATTCGAGGGTTTCGTTTATTTACGAGTTTATTTCTTAATTTCACCGGAGTATAAATACCTATAATGGTGATTCTAAAAAAATTCAGATCAGTTAAAAAGCATGGGTAAGCAACGCATTGTAAGCCACACTATAATTTGCGAAAAAATTATCTGCACGTAGGGTATGCATCACCCCTCCAATGCCATCTTTTTTCATTCATTTTATTCTATCGGTCTCTTTTGCCGAACCGCTATTTTAAGGGGATGTAAACAAACCAACCTCGGTTGTCAAGTCATGCGGGCAACAAACATAACTGCATACGCACACATATTTATTTATAACGAGCTTCCACACAGTTTCCGTCAACCAAGTTCACTCACAAGGCTTTTGTTGATCAGGGGTCACAGTAGACAACACTTGATCAAGATGCCGTGAACTGGGACTGAACTACAAGCAGAGTAGTATAGGATATGAATTCAGAGAATCGTGTGGCTATCACAGAAAGCTCCTCTAACGGACTTGGCTATAAGACCACATAGTAATCCAATACAGAGAAGTGTAATGGAGAGTACGCACGCAACTGAAATCCCGAAGGTCTGATCAATGAAATTACTCCATGAAGAGTATGTAAATCATAAAAAGTCAGGAAGTACAAGAGATGAATATATTTACCCACCTGGCATCCTTAGCGTTACAACCGTTTCGCAACCTTATTCATGTACTAATAATTTCAGTGTAGGATGAAACTATATTTACATGTTTGCATCAATATGCATGCTATGACAATACAATTGTATATAGTCACAGATCAATGCAAATAAAAAGAAAGCGAGTTCATCTGATTATCCGCGAGTTGAATGATGTTCTGGTGATCTGATGAGCTATTTTTCTTTATTTGCACTGATTTGTGAATATACAATTGTATTGTATAATGCAAAGCATGCATATTAATGCAAACATGTAAACATAATTTTATTCCACACTGAAATTATTACTACATGAAGAAGGCGGTGAAACGGCTGTAACCCTAAGGATGTCAAGTGGTTAAATTAATTTATTCATTTCTCATATTTCTTGGCTTTTTATGGTTTGTATATATATTGAAGAGTTTAACTACCTCCCCAATACTTCCGATATTGGCACAGGACACTTTCACCCCGTAAGATGTTTGGAGAGAGTGGAGAGAATATAAAATAGATTTAAAATAGCATCTAGGTATTTAAGACTAGTTTGTTCAATTGAAGCCATGTCTTTTGTTTGCTATCATAGCGACATCAGTTATCTCGTTGTTCGGTATGCTTTTAGGTAATAGAAATAGATTTTTCCAGATAGGGGGATCTTCGAAGCTGATTTGATGAACATCATAAAAAATATAAGATTTCGGCATCGTTCTGACTTCTTAAACTGAAACATGAAGCATTTTGAAGAATCAATTATTTACACACATTTTCTCTTACAAATCAAAGAACATGTCTGAAACAGACGCTCAAAAGACTCCTTGCAAACGCCATTACCAAAAGATATAAGATAATCAACACCTTAACACAGTGACACAAACACCGAAGCGAAAGATCTAGCTATTTTGCTAAGATCAATGTGGCATAAGTGCAGGAACGAAATTTGCTTAGATGGTGCAAAACCCAGGTCCAAAAGCTTTTACAAACTAGGTCGAATTTTTCTCAATCTTGATATCAAAACAAACACAGGTAAAATAAAAATAGTAATTGTTGTTATAATTGCATGTCAATCAAAGTATATATTTGCATGCCAATCCAATAATAAGAAGGTGGTGTTTCAAATCAGTCCAAAAATGTAATATTTGCATGTCAATCCAATAATAAGAAGGTGGTGTTTCAAATCAGTCCAAAAATGTTTCTACGCTCGTTCGTTTCGGCGATGAAGTTTTTCATTGCACAGGTTTTTATGTACATATATTAAGGCATAGTGTGTCAGACGGTATTGCCTCATTGTGCTACGGAGCGAAGTCGTCAAACGGCGAACTGCGTTGAACGATTCTCGCTTGATGTAACAGACGAAGGCGAAGACAGAATAAGTTGTTTTAGCACCAACACTTGAGGCATGCTTGAACGAAAAACAGCATCAGAAGCCCTATATCTTTCAACAATGTTATGCAATGGTTTCGGTAACGTTTCCTTTTCCGTCCATAGGCCAGTAAGGAGTTTCATTTGTGATGAGAGTGATACTTATTTTATCGATCCCAAAAAGGTGAAAAACAAAGTCGACCGCGGCGGAATTTGAACTTAGACTGTAAAGATGGACGAAATTACGCTAAGCATTTTGCCAGCCGTGCTAACGATTCTGCCAGCTCGTCGGCCCACCTCTTTTTTTTTTATATTATTCAAATATTGATTTCAAATTTTGGCACAAGATCAGAAATTTTGGGGGAGGGCTAAGTTGATTAAATCGACCCCAGTGTTCAACAGGTACTTACTTTATTGACCCCTGAAAGGATGAAAGTCGACCTCGGCGGAATTTGAACTCAGAACGTAGCGGCAGACGAAATATCGCTAAGCATTTCTCCCGGCGTGCTAACGTTTCTGCCAGCTCGCCGCCCATTTTCTTTTTCTTTTTTTTTTCTTTTCAAACATTAATTCTAGATAAACCTAGTTTATAACTTTCGCAAAAATAATAAAAAAAAAAGAAAAGAAAAAGAATTTTCTTTTTTTTTGTGTGGTAGAAATGAGATAATCTAAAATTTCAGATACACGATTACTCCTTTGATGAAGTGAAAAAGCAGACTGGTGTGTGTGCGTGTGTGTGTCTGAATCCTTCTCTGCATTTAAAGCATTTAACTTCAGGCGTAATTATATTCCTAAACATTCTGTGTATGAACAACTTAAAAGAGATCTTAGAAAGTTTAAAACTGAAACACTAAAGAGACGGATAGGTGTAGCCCGAATACATTCTTCTCTAAAAGACAGACAGAGCTTGGAGATATTGTGTGCGCAAGCTATATTGTTAACGAAAAATGTTAAACGTTCTAAAAATTATCGTGGTTGAGGATTTGTGCAAAATTGCTTTCTGGCAGTTGCTGAACTTTTGTGTCCGGTAAAGTTTTAAGTATTTGAAAAGATTAGCTTGTCTTGAAGAACAATAAGAAGACAGATCGAAGATATTGCATCCAAAATCAAGGTTACGCTAACGGAACATCATGCGAAAAAGAATTCACTTCTACCGGTTATCGACAAGACTAGCGGTGTATCAGATTCAGACTAAGTTGCAATTTTATATAACTGGTGTTAATACAATCTTTAATATATATTTTGTATTCAAACAATGGAAGATGTCGAGAAAATATCTATGAAGAAGTAAATTTACTTCCCATCCATATTATCTTGGGTTCATTCCCACGGCGTGTCGCCGTGGGACGCCTTCTACTACTCTCTCGGGCCAACCAAAGCCTTGTGAGCGGATTTGGTAAACAGAAACTCAAAGAAGCCCATCATATACATACATACATACATACATATATATATATATATTATATATATATATATATATATATATATATATATAAAGAGAGAGAGAGAGAGAGAGAGAGATGTATATGTGTCTGTGTATATAGATGCATATGTGCGTGTGTGTGTATATACATATGTGTGTGTATCTGTGTGAGTGTGTTCGCACGAATATGAGTGTGTATATATGTGTGTGTGTGTGTGATTGTCGCTAACAATGCTTGACAACCTGTGTTTGTTTGTTTACATTTCCGTAACTTAGCGGTTCGGCAAAAAAATCCGATGGAATATGCACTAGGATTTTAAAAAAGTACGGAGGGCGGTGTTTTAGACTAACCTCCCCTCCACTCAAAGTGGTGCCCCAGTATGCCCACAATCCAATGGTTTGAACAAGTAAAAGATTAAAAAAAAATGAAGAATAAAAATACAAATCAATAACAAAGATGAACCACTTCTCAGAAAAACTTCGTAACTGGATTAAAATCAGAATTGGCGTCTCTAAATTTAACTAACATTGACTTTGTAAACATTTCATTGCATAATTTATTTATATGCCAAATTGGTAGAATTCGACAAAGTCCATGTGTGTCGTTGTTCAAGCATGGATTTCATAAAATCCTGAGTATTTAACAGCCATCGAGAGTTGAAATGATTTTAAGAATATGGACCTGACTATGGCGATGCAAGTATACCATCGTGAAGTTTCGTTCTCTGGCTTAGTTAAGAGGGTTGTGTTTCAACGTTTTTATAACCTTAGAGAAGTACGAAGCCTTTTTCGAAAGGAAAAGTTAAGTTACCTCGCGATCTGAAAAAAAAAAAAAAAACCCGCTGGATTTGTGAACATGCGCAGGATTGGCTGTGTGGTAAGTAGCTTGCATACCAACCACATGGTTCCGAGTTTAGTCCCACTGCGTGGCACCTTTGGCAAGTGTCTTCTACTATAGCCTCGGGCCGACCAAATCCTTGTGAGTGGATTTGGTAGACGGAAACTGAAAGTAGCCCGTCGTATATATGTATATATATATATATTATATATATATATATATATATATATATATACATATATATATATATATGTGTGTGTGTGTGTGTGTGTGTCTGTGTTTGTCTCCCTAGCATTGCTTGACAACCGATGCTGGTGTGTTTGCGTCCTCGTAACTTAGCGGTTCGGCAAAAGAGACCTATAGAATAGGTACTAGGCTTACAAAGAATAAATCCTGGGCTCGATTTGCTCGACTAAAGGCGGTGCTCCAGCATGGCCGCAGTCAAATGACTGAAACAAGTAAAAGAACAAATGAGTAAAAGAGTATGTATTCCACGTTGATATTACTTACCCTTAATTGAAAATTTCTGAAAGAAAACCATTTTGTTTCGCAACCACATGGTTTCAGGTCCTGTGGCACCTTGGGCAAATGTCTTCTACTATAGCCCGAGGTGACCACCCAAAGCCTTGTAAATAGACTTGGTAGAAGAAACTGTATCTATGTGTGTGTGTGTGTGTGTGTGTCCTTGTGTCTGTTTGCCCTCCACCACCTCTTGACAATCGGTGTTGGTGTGTTTACGTCCCCCGTAACTTTGCCGTTCGGCCAAAATAAATCCTATAGATTAAGTAACAAGCTTTAGAAAAATAAGAAGAGGGTCCGATTCATTCAACTAAAAATTCTTCAAAGTGGTGCGGCAGCATAGCCACAGCCTAATGATTGAAACAAGTAAAATTTTAAAAAGATAGATTTATTCACCATCATGCTAAACACTTCTTCATAGTTTCACTACCTTGCTAAAGCTCTCTCAGGGGAAGCGCAATGGCTCAGTGGTTAGGGCAGCGGACTCGCGGTCATAGGATCGCGGTTTCGATTCCCAGACCGGGCGTTGTGAGTGTTTATTGAGCGAAAACTCCTAAAGCTCCACGAGGCTCCGGCAGGGGATGGTGGTGATCCCTGCTGTACTCTTTCACCACAACTTTCTCTCACTCTTACTTCCTGTTTCTGTTGTACCTGTATTTCAAAGGGCCTGCCTTGTCACTCTCTGTGTCACGCTGAATATCCCCGAGAACTACGTTAAGGGTACACGTGTCTGTGGAGTGCTCAGCCACTTACGCGTTAATTTCACGAGCAGGCTGTTCCGTTGATTCGGATCAACCGGAACCCTCGTCGTCGTAACCGACGGAGTGCTTCCCAGCTCTCTCTGTAGTTTCACTATTCTGCTCCACTTTACGTTGTTCCTTCTGTGTACCACACAACTTCTCTCTCTCTACTGCTACACATCGCTCTATAGTTTCTTCCATCTACCACATAACTTCTTCCTTCTGCTACACAAATTGCCACATGACCCTTCATAATTCCTCCTCCCTGCTACCATAGCTCTGCATAACTTCATCACTCTGCTACACACTTCTACATAGTCTTATCAGTCAAGCATTGGTAAAACTTTGGTTGATAAAATCGACTATTCGTTCCCTCCATGATTTCTGGTTTTGTCTGGTCAAGAAATTACTAGAATGCTAGAATGGAAGAATCACCAGAGCATCGGAAAAAAAATGTTTTGTAATGTTTGTTGTGACGTTTTACATTGTGAGTTCAAATCTCGCCGAAGTCAACTTAACCTTCCATCTTTCAAGAATCGATATAAAAAAAGTACCAGTTAAGTACTGTGTCGAGTTCAAACCTTGCCGCTGTCAACATTGATCTTCTTCCATCTGAGGTTCATAAAATATGTAACTCAAATACTGCAGCTGATTTAAGAAAAATCTGTTCCCTTTTCCAAGGTCAGGGACAAGTACTTATGTCAGAAATTATTATGAAAATAATTTATAATTCTGAGATTATTTACCTCTTTGTTTCCGTGGCTCGACCTGCTAAAAATAGAAGACAAATCTTCTTTAAATCGCACGCTGCTGTCAGAAAAAGAAAATTTATATAATTTTATATATTTATTTCTTCATTATATTCTCTGCGGTGGTATTTTGACCATATCGCACGAGGAGTTTTAGGCGGATAATTTAAACTGGCCGTGTGTACACGTGCAATATATATATATATATATATATATATATATATATATATAATATATATATGTTATGTATAGTCGTATATGTAAGTATTCGTAAGTATTTGTATGTTGTATATATATATATAATATATATTATATATGTATATTATATAATATAATATATATATATATATAGTATATATATATATATATATATATTATATATATATATATATATATATCTGTATTTATGTTATCTGAGTATATTCCACTGATAAGGCAGAGCATTTCTTATGCAAATCCAGAAATCTGGGATCTGGAATTATTCAGTAATTTTTTGCTAGTTATTTTGTCTTTTGTCTTCCCTTCTGGTGGTCTATGAACATTTAATGTGGTTTTAGAGTCAATTTTGGCTGCTATTTCCAGCGTGGTGGTATCTCTTAGATACCCTAAATTATCATATATATATATATACATATATCATATATATATATAATATATATATATATATAGTATATATATATAATATATATAATATATATATATATAGCATGCATATGTAGGTATATATATATATAATATATGTATGCATGTATGTATGTATGTATATATATTTATATGTATACATGTATGTATGTATATATGTATGTATGTACACATGTCTGAAATTTTCGTAAATTTGCATAAAATGGAATGCACACCTAATATGACTGAGAAAAATCATATTAGAAATCTTACTGCGGGTTTCAATACAGGTGAATGTATAACTTATTAACATTAATTTTTTTACCGTATTACTTTTTTTCGCTGGTGTGTGTGTGTGTGTGTGTGTGTGTGCATTTTAGTATTAATAACTTACAGAAACAACAGATGTACAGCGATGGGAAATGTTTCTTTTCTCTTACTTTCATCATATAGACTACGATAACATGAACACTGGTCTTGGCAAAGAAATTAACTATCGGAACTATATAAGAGAACTCACGCCATGGTCCTGAATGTGTGTGTGTGTGGAAGAGAAGGAGAGAGAGAGAGAGAGAGAGAGAGGGAATGGGATGGACAAAGATCGAATGCTATCTGCTGTGAATTAAAATTGATTTTCTGTTGAGGAAATCTTCAATAATGAAAGAACCTTAAAAAAAAAAGCTTTAATAAAAATATAGCAAATTTAGAATTTTTAAGCATTTTCTAGACAGTGTAAACTTTAATAATTACTTTCTTTCACTATGGTCCTGAATGTGTGTGTGTGTGAAAGAGAAGGAGAGAGAGAGAGAAAGAGAGGGATGGACAAAGATCGAATGCTATCTGCAGTGAATTAAAATTGATTTTCTGTTGAGGAAATCTTCAATAATGAAAGAACCTTAAAAAAAAATCTTTAATAAAAAATATAGCAAATTTAGCATTTTTAAGCATTTTCTAGACAGTGTAAACTTTAATAATTACTTTCTTTCAGTAAAAGTTACGTACTTCAAACTAATTAATAAGCAGCTTTCTTTATCATACTATAAGATGTCCTTCGGGAAAGCATCAATATGACAACTATCATCTCCTGTTGTTTAAAGATTATCACATCCGCAAATGAATACCGTTGAACGCCAAAAAGCAATTACAGGTTGCAAACATTTATTTTATCCTATCTTTTACTTGTTTTCACTTGTTTTCAATTATTGTACTGCGGCCGTGCTGGAGCACCGTCTTGAAGTGCTTGTTTTAGTAAAAACAAATCGACTCCAGTAATTATTTTTTTAATGTCTATTACTTATTCAATGTGTCTCTATTACCGAAGCGCTCAACTGTGGGGACGTAAACAAACCAAAGCCGGTTGTCAAGCAGAGGGTGGACAAACACAGACACAAAGATACACATATTCATCTCTCTCTCTCTCTCTCTCTCTATATATATATACTATTTATATATTATTAATATGTTATATATATATATATGTGTGTGTGTGTGGTGTGTTGTGTGTGTGTGGTGTGTGTGTGTGTGTATGTGTGGTGTGTGTAATATATGTATGTTTGTTGTTTGTTCCTTCTCGAGCCATGCCTGACTCATAAGGGCTGGTTTCCCGGTTTCCTTGGCGTATAGGTTCCCCACCTGGACGGGACGCCGATCTGTCGCAGGTGAGCTGCAAGATGCAGGAGGAAAGAGTGAGAGAAAGTTGTGGCGAAAGAGTCAGCAGAAGTTCGCCCATTACCTTCTGCCGGAGCCGCGTGGAGCTTAGGTGTTTCGCTCATAAACACACACATCGCCCGGGCTGGAGATTCGAACCTGCGATCCCTCGATCTAACCACTAGGCCATGTGCCTCCTATGTATGTATGTATGTATGTATGTATGTATATATAAACAACGGGCTCCTACACAGTTTTCGTCAACCAAATTCATTCACAAGGAATTGGTCGGGCTGTACCAAAAAAACATTTGTCCAAGATGTCATACAGTGGGACCGAGTCGAAACTGCGTGGTCGCAAAGCGAACGTCTTAACCACACAGCTATGCCTGCGCCATTGCGAAATATGAATGGTTCCCTTTACCTCGGAAGCATTCCGTCGGTTACGACGACGAGGGTTCCGGTTGATCCGATCAACGGAACAGCCTGCTCGTGAAATTAACGTGTAAGTGGCTGAGCACTCCACAGACACGTGTACCCTTAACGTAGTTCTCGGGGATATTCAGCGTGACACAGAGAGTGACAAGGCCGGCCCCTTGAAATACAGGTACAACAGAAACAGGAAGTAAGAGTGAGAGAAAGTTGTGGTGAAGAGTACAGCAGGGATCACCACCATCCCTGCTGGAGCCTCGTGGAGCTTTTAGGTGTTTTCGTTCAATAAACACTCACAACGCCCGGTCTGGGAATCGAAACCGCGATCCTACGACCGCGTGTCCGCTGCCCTAACCACTGGGCCATTGCGCCTCTACAGTTCCCTTTACCTTGTGCTCTCCTAACTGACAAACATTCGTCCCACTCACACATTTCAGTCCATTCATAAGTATAAGTTTGCGACTGTAGAAGAATTCCTCTAACTTTGCCATGGCCTTGGACAGGTTTGAAATTTAAAAACCGCTTTAACTTTATTAAATGTGTCACTTTGTCCGTCCCCTTTTCAATTCTCATACTCCCTCTTTTTGAGAAATGCTGTCTTGAACTATTTAGTCGTAAGGGTCTTCTTACATGTGGTGTAATTGGGGGTAAGTCAACTAGGCGGAGCTCATGCCGGTTTTGTTTATATGTCTGTATAAACACACACACACACACACACAGACACACACACAAAGGTATAATTACACACTTATAGAATCACATAAATATTTTACGTACACACACGCACAAACGCATACGCACACACACACACACACACACACAAATACAGACGCAGTCACGCTCACATACAAACACACAAGCAAACATATATGTACAGACATGTACAAAAAGAAACTTACAATTACACACACTCAAAGAAATACACACATTTACATACACATGTGCACACATACACACACTTGTACATATATGCACACACTTAGACGCATAGGCAATCTCGTATGTATGTATGTATGTATGTATGTATGTATGTATGTATGTATGTATGTATGTATGCATGTATGGATGCATGCATGTATGCGTGTATGCATGTAAGTATGCATGTATGTATGGATGAATGGATGCGTGTATGTATGTGTGTATGTACGTATGTATGTGTATGTATGTATGCATGCATGCGCGTATGTATGTGATGGATATGTGAATGTATGTATGTATGTATGTATGTATGTATATATGTATGTGCGCATGTATGCATCCCTTCTAATTTTTAATTATGAATCTTCCACTGAGAAGGGAACCGTTTCTCAACAAAGATACAAGGCTCCATCTGTATGTATGTATGTATGTATGGATGTATGTATGTATGGATGGATGGATGGATGCGTGTACGTATGTGAGTATGTGTATGTATGTATGTATGTGTGTATGTATGTATGTATGTATGTATGCATGTGTGTGTGCATGTATGGTATGTATGCATGTATGACGGAGAATTACAGAATCAATAATAAAAACAACGTATCAAAATTGGTGACACCAACGCCACATCTTTATCACCATCGTTACTACTACTACTACTACTACTACTACTACTACTACTACTACTGCCACTACCACTACTGCTGCTGCTGCTCCTGCTGGTATTACCACCGTCCACAACCACAACAATCACTACAACCACCACAACAACCACGACGACGACCACCACCACCACTACCACCACCACCACCATCACCACCACCACTACTACCACTGTCACTACCATAAACATCACCATTACCACTGTTGTCACCATCATACCATCATCACCAGCATCAACGCCACTATCACAAGTAGTACGACGTTCACTAACACCGTCAACCACTTGTGTCACCACCACCACCGCCCCCCCCCACCGCCAACAGCAACAACAACAACAACAACAACAAAAACAACACCACCACCACACCCAACAACAACAACAACAACGACAGCAGCAACTTTAGTACTTCCTCTATCGTAATTAGGAATGTGACTGCCGTCTACTGTCACTGAAGTAAACCTGCTAAGTGGTCACCGAATCTGCTAGAAATAGCAGCCAAGTTTCCCCGCAAATCACAGCCATGTAAGTTGGAAGGACATTTTTAAAACAGGACAGATCGGATAATGTAGTGCAGGACACATTTATTGGTGAGGATAAAACAAACACTAATGCCATCACACCACCACCACCACCACCACCACCACTACTACTACTACTACTACTACTACTACTACTACTACCAACCCTTCTCTCATTCCCACTATTTTCGCCATCATACCAACGCCACTATGTTTCACTTAAGCCCGCTAATAAATTATAACGTCACACCAAGAGCCTGCCAATCACCTCAGATAAGATAAGATAACAAAAGATTTTCATACAAAGACTAATTTATAAGGATTTATTTGTAAGCTGGTTAAAGACGGCGGGTCAGTTGGAACCGTGTTAAGAATACCGACATGTACGAAGACATTATTGCGAAGGTAGAAGTGGGTAGGCGGTAATGGGAAGAGGGGGAAAGAAGCAATTGGACCGTTTGTGAGGCTTGTAAGTAGAAATGATTTACCTGATGACGTATGACACAAAATCGTAAGAATTATCGAATATTATGCCTTAATAAGACTCATTTTGTGGCGATTGGAGGAATTATTAGATTGGCAGAATCGATTGAACCACTCGGCAAAATAACTTGTCGTGTTTATATTTATCTCTTTTTATGTTCTGGGGATCAAATCCATCTCTTTTACTCTTTTACTTGTTTCAGTCATTTGACTGCAGCCATGCTAGAGCACCGCCTTTAATCAAGTAAATCGATCCCAGGACTTATACTAGTACTTATTCTATAGGTCTCTTTTTCACCTCAGGGCTATAGTAGAAAACATTTGCCCAAGGTGCCACTGGATCTGAAACCATGCGGTTGGGAAGCAAAATGGTTTTCTTTCTGAAATCTTCAATTAAGGGAAGGTAATATCCACGTGGAATGCATACTCTTTTACTTGTTTCAGTCATTTGACAGCGGTCATGCTTGAGCACCGCCCTTAGTCGAGCAAATCGACCCCAGGGCTTATTCTTTGTAAGCCTAGTACTTATTCTATAGGTCTCTTTTGCCGAACCGCTAAGTTACGGGGACTCAAACACACCAGCATCGGTTGTCAAGCGATGTTAGGGGGACAAACACAGACAAACAAACGCACACACACACACACACACACACACACACACACACACACACACATACACACACACACATATATATATATACATATATACGACAGGCTTCTTTCAGTTTCCGTTTACCAAATCTGCTCACAAGGTTTTGGTCGGCCCGAAACTATAGTAGAAGATTACAAGCTACTTACCACACAGCCACGCCGTGCCTATGAACGATTTTGCTTCTCGTTCTTTCGGGATCAAAATAATTCTAATTTTGGCACAAGGCCAGCATTATTTTGAGGGGAAGGCTAAATCTACTTCTTCGAGCACAGTTCTCAACTAGTACTTTATTTATCGACCTTGCCTTGTTCGGGCTCAAAACAATTCTTTCTAATTTTGGTACAAGGTCTGATATGTTGGAGGAGAGAAAAGCCGAATTCATAGATTCTAGCGCTCAACTGGTATTTATTTTATGACCCCGAAAGGATGAAGAACAAGTCGACCTCGGCGACATTACTCAGTGCGTGATGAGTCGGAAGAAATGCTGCTAAGCATTTTGTCTGGGAGGCATCGATTAATCCCTACCTTCGACATATGCTTTATTGTTAGCGTATTTGTTTTTGAAGTTATATATTATCACGCTCATCAGATCAAAATACAGGATAACAAATGTATGAGCTTGACTATACATACATACATACATACATACATACATACATACATACATACATACAAAAATACCTTGTTGTTGATGTTGAAATTCCAGTGAAGGAGCCTGGGATCTAGGTTAGAAACCGGTTCTTACTCTATTGGCAAGAACTCTTGAAATAAAACTGAATTATGATATACGTACATACATACATACATACATACATACATACATACATACATACATACATAAATACATAAATACATACATACATACATACATATATACATGCATACATACATACGTACATACATACATACATACATACAAAAATACCTTGTTGTTGATGTTGAAATTCCAGTGAAGGAGCCTGGGATCTAGGTTAGAAACCGGTTCTTACTCTATTAGCAAGAACTCTTGAAATAAAACTGAATTATGATATACATACATACATACATACATACATACATACATACATACATACATACATACATACATACATATATACATGCATACATACATACGTACATACATACATACATACATACAAAAATACCTTGTTGCTGATGTTGAAATTCCAGTGAAGGAGCCTGGGATCTAGGTTAGAAACCGGTTCTTACTCTATTGGCAAGAACTCTTGAAATAAAACTGAATTATGATATACGTACATACATACATACATACATACATACATACATACATACATACATACATAAATACATAAATACATACATACATACATACATATATACATGCATACATACATACGTACATACATACATACATACATACAAAAATACCTTGTTGCTGATGTTGAAATTCCAGTGAAGGAGCCTTGGATCTAGGTTAGAAACCGGTTCTTACTCTATTGGCAAGAACTCTTGAAATAAAACTGAATTATGATATACGTACATACATACATACATACATACATACATACATACATACATACGTATATGCGCACACACACATATATATGTTTGTATATGTATGTGCGTGTAAGTGTGTGTGTGTGTGTGCGCGCATATACATAAAAGTGTCCGTATCTATGTCTAAGTCAACCGATGCAAACTGCTGATAAAAAACAAAAAAAAAACCAATTAACTTAATCCTTCGATTATCAGAGAACGATCAAGTAAGTAGCAAAAACTGCAATAAACAGGTATAATTGGCTAATGTGGCGATGCCCCAGCATGGCCGTAGTCCAATGACTAGAACAGGCAAAAGATTAAAAATCTGTATGCACACGCACAAACACACATACAGACACATACGCACACATGCATGTGTTTGTACGTATGTGTGTATGTGGTGTGAGTGCCGTATGCGTGCATGTGTATGTCTGCGTATGCGTGCATGTGTGTGTGCAAATGCGTGCATGTGTGTGTGCGAATGCGTGCTTGTGTGGGCGTGTGCGTATGCGTGCGTGCGTGTGTGTGTGTGTGTGTGCGCGTATACGTGCGTGCTTGTGTGTGTATGTGTATATGTGTGTGTGAGTGTGTGTGCGTATACGTGCGTGTGTGTGTGTGTGTGTGTGTGTGTGTGTGTGTGTGTATCGGTTGTGATTTACCCAATAATCACATATTCTATATTAAAATCCGAGTACATTTCTGTCCTTGTATATTATCTTCTGTTGGAGGCGCAATGGCCCAGTGGTTGGGGCAGCGGATTCGCGGTCGGAGGATCACAGTTTCGATTCCCAGACCGGGCGCTGTGTGTCTTTATTGAGCGAAAACACCTAAAAAAGCTCCACGAGGCTCCGGCAGGCGGTGATGGTGACCCCTGTTATACTCTTTCGCCACAACGTTCTTTCACTCTCTCTTCCTGTTTCTTGAGTAACGCTGCGATGGACTGGCGTCCCGTCCAGCTGGGGGGGAGGGGAGGAACACATACGCCACAGAAACCGGGAAATCGGGCCCATAAGCCTGGCTAGGCTTGAAAAGGGCGACAAACAAATTATTATCTTCTGAAGAGAAAGGATTTACTTACATAATTGCAAAATGACGTATTTACACCACATCTTATTTTATCTCAACGATCGTTGTTTGCATTATTATCATTATTCTTTTTTGTTTGTTCCTCTTAGGTTTTTATTTGTTAGTATTATAAGGTGCCACTACGACAAAAAATTGATTTAACAAAAAACCGATGCGTCACAGTACTATTTTTTTGTTTTCAAAGTAAAGCTATAACTTGAAATTTATTATTCATTGTAGACATTTTTAATGGCTAGTCAACTGATTATATCATTACACGAGACGATATAAAACTAAAACAAAGAAATATTTTTAATGATACATGTGGCCTCACCACGAAGCTTAGTATTATTATATGAAAGCTGTTGCTCAAACATAACTTTGAAATAAATTTCCTGTCAGAATTTGTTTGATAAGAAATAGATGCCGGTGAACTTAAATACTCGGCACGGTTTCGTTTCACGTAAGGCTGCAACGCTTGGGCACCAGTGACCAGACAAGCAGCGTTCTGACCACGTTAAGACCTTCAGAGGCGGTACTGTAAAATAAGCGTGGCTCTGTGGTAAGCAGCTTGCTTCCCGGCCTCATGATTCTGGGTTCAGTCCCGCTACATGGCACTTTGGGTGTTTTCTACTGTAGCGTCGGACCGACTGAAGCCTTATGAGTGGATTTGGCAGACAGAGAATGAAAGAAGCCCGTCGTATATATATATATATATATATATATATATAGATGTATATATATATAGATGTACCTATATATATATATATATATATATATATATATATATATATATATATATATATATATATATATATATAATATATATATATATATATATATATATAAGTAAAGCAACAACAAGTTAACTAGGTACATCTATTTACATATAAAGATACACTTATTCGAAAAGAAAAGTTTAAATGCGTGTTAAGAATATATAGTTCAACTTACAGTAAAAATGACATCACAAATAAGATAGGTAAAATTTTAACACAATTTTTTCCCCTTGAAGAAGGAGGCGAGGTTATCCAATAATGGACCTTAATATCTGTCCATATACCAGGACCACCAAGCCTCCTGAAATGGCCGTGGGACTTTTGAAACTTTACCTATCTTATTTGTGATACCATTTTTTTCAGTAAGTTGAACTACTCATATGTATTCTTAATATCCACATACATTTACATTTTCCTTTTCGATTAAATGCATCTTTATATGTAAATAGACTTACCTAGTTTGCTTGTCGTTGCTTTTCTTATCTAACGGCTCAAGTTCTAATCTCTTGAGCACTTCGAAGTCTTTCTATATATATAGAGACCATCTGTCTACATGACTACATGAACTAAAGGATACACTCATTACCAGGAACTACCCACCATCACTAATTGATATAGGCTTTCAACGTGCCTTACAATTCAACATCCACGAACTCAAGCATCCCAAATTAAAGAAGGATTTAAAACTAAAAGCTTACCATACATCTCTACACACAACCCTCTTAACAATGAAGCCTTCGACACCGTCCTCCAGAACATTCCCCTACTAAAAAGGGACCACAGAATCAATTTAATCCTCTAAACGCACATCACCATCAAGAGCAAAAGACAACCCAAATCTATGAAAACTTTCCTAACACAAGCCCAAGTACGCTCGATAACACCACTGAAGCTGTCAGTAAAAAAAAAATGTAAGACCTAACTGTGGTATATAATTGAAGGATCGGAGTTCTCTTTCAAACAAGATCAACGTTTTACAATGAAAAGAAACTTCACCTGTGCTTCGGAGAAGCTAATATATGTATCAACTAGCTCTGGGTGTCGAGAGCAATACATAGGCCAAACCAATAATAGTCTACGTCAAAGGATGGCTCTACATCCCAGATCAAAATTCGGAAATACTGAAAAATAGCATTCAGCGAGCACATCGACATTTGCGCCAATAACAAACAACCCAGCTTCAGAATATTTCCCCCTCTATCAATTCAGGGACGATGCAACCTGTAGTCAGCGCATTAGTAAAGAGTCATATTTTATCACAAAATGTAAACTCCTTTTGAATGTGTCCACCACAAATGACACTATTACAAGGGCCTTAGAATAATACTCATGCAAATATTATAAACGATATATTCAGAACAGTCACTACCCACGAATTTATTCAGAACGATTCCAATCACTACTATTACAACCATATTAGGTCACTTTTAGGTCACTTGACCATTTAAGAGGATTCCACCAACATCCTACAACTGTCATACCACTCACGCATTCTTCTTCTTCTTCTTCTTCTTCTTCTTCTTCTTCTTCTTCTTCTTCTTCTTCTTCTTCTTCTTCTTCTTCTTCTCCTCCGTCTCCTTTCTTAGCTACTACTGCTGTTTAAAATAATCAAAACCAAGATTTCATATCAAATATTAGGACTGATACTACCTGATACCTGTTACCTGCTACCAAGACCTCACATGAGTAAAAAAGAAAGACAGAGATAGACAGAAAAAAAGGAAAATATCCCTTGCTTTTGAAAACTATGGAAATATTTAAAAAAAGACATTACATTTAGTTTTTCCATAATTTAATTATTTTTCATGTTTTACTCTAAGTTGAAAAAAGTCGCTATGACTGAAACCGGTACAAGAATGTTCTTCATGATAAAATTATTTTAACATTTTCTACCTTGTCTTATTTTCCTTATACATATCAACTCTAGTGTTCCTTTTCAACCTTCTACACACACACACACACACACAGACGCAAACGCACACGCACGCACGCACACACACACACACACACACACACATATGAGTGTGTGTGTTGGTATCTGTTTGCTCCCCACCATCACTTAAAAACCGGTGTTGGTGTGTTTACATCCCCATAATTTTGAGGTTCAGCAAAATAAAACCGATACAATAACTACCACACTTATCAATAAGTAAATAAATAAAATAAAGTACTGACGTCGATTCATTCGACTAAAAATTCTTCAAGACTGTACCCCAGCATTGCCGCGGTCTAATGACTGAAACAAGTTAAAGCAAATTAGAGTTTTGTACTTCTTTGAAATTCATAAAATCTCGCCTGCAAAAGTCGCAAAACTTCTGGAATGCACCTTGTTTTTATTGATTTATATATAAATTCAAGATTTATATAAACCTGATTTCGGTTTGAGTTTGACATTGAACCATTGTCTGTGTGATGAAGTGGATAAGAAGAAATGGAGTGACTGGAGCAAATTTTCACGTCTCGTGATATGAACTTAGTTTGAGAACATTTATAGTTTTCCTGTCTCACGTGCTACGTAGGGAGCAGAAAATATTTCCATAAATTGACAGCTACCTCATGCTACGAATTTCTCCCAAATCCCTGCACAACATTCTTCCGAATGAAAGCTTGATAACACTGTAACAAATTTTCTCTTTTTTGTCTTTGGTCAGTAAGTGTTACTTCCTATTTACTTCTATCTAGATACCAAAAGAAGCAACTACTATTTCCTTCAAACTTTGCTTTTGTTTTCAATGTTTTCAAACTGACCAATTTTCCATTGCATTGTAGACAGATTCAGCGCTGAGTTGCTGAAGCAGAAATATCGTTATAGCAAATATTCTGTTCAATACCGCAAATTTGCTTGTCAGCTGCTTGACCATAACCATTTGAGCATGTCCTATAGTGGCTGGCAATATGTGCATCTCTGATCAGGAGCAGGAGTAGTGGGGGAGTGTCATAGCCATGTGTTGAGAGAAATTCTTTGGGCTTTGAATAAATGTAAGAAAAGCATACATTCTAGGGGATAAGCAAATAGAGAATAAGACTTGCTGCTGCCCAAGGACAAAAGTCGTGTTACGCAGTGTTATACACGAACTAACATCAGCCTGTTCCTTAGGATCTCTACGATGAGAGAGAGAGAGAGAGAGGGACTGAGTGACTTCCGGTCAGAACTCAGGACTGTGTGCGATACAAGTCTAATCCATAAACTTATTTTAACGTCTTGGTTATTGATTCGCAAATGTAACAGTCCAATTTTCTCTCTCACTCTGTGTGAGTGTGTGCGTGAGTGTTTGTGTGTGCATGTGTGTGTATGTCTGTACATGTGTGTGTATGTGTGTGTGTGTGTGTGTGTGTATGTATGTATGTATGTGTGTGTGTGTATCAATGCAGGTTTCACTATATCTATAAATTTATTATTAGAAATATCGGTCATAAATCAGTAATCCATCCATCCACCCATCCATCCATCCATCCATCCATCCATCCTTTTATCCATCCATTTTCGTCGCTCACTCTCCCTGAAAGGGTTGTGGGAGTAGTCTTCAAGAATTTCTTCCATAGAAACAATCGTCATTAAACTTCCTTGATGAGTGCTTCTCAAGCGTGGCGAACTGAGATAATGAAGATATTATCTTCATTGTCACTTGTGTTCTACCCCTAGATCACCTGCCGGGTGGCTCGGCTTGAAGGATCTATCTTCCAGTCCTTTCTTGCAGTATTCTAATCCCATGTTCGTAGTACC
>NC_043002.1:49431779-49474279 GCF_006345805.1 Octopus sinensis | reverse complement strand
GAGGGTGCAAGGTCAAGAGAGTAGGGGCATGGGGGATGAGTTCATAGCCGCACGCCTGTGCTTCTGATCTGGCGACCATCAAGTTGTGGACCGGAGCGTTGTCCTGCAGGAGGAGGATGCCTTTGCTGATCTTGCCCCGCCTCTTGATTTTGATAGCTTCTCTTAATTTCATCAAAAGTGAAGCATAATAGGCTCCTGTAATTGTGGTACCCTTTGTCAGGAAATCTGTCATCACTACTCCGTCCTGGTCCCAGAAGACTATGAGCATGACCTTGCTAGTGGAGGGCTGCACCCTTGCCTTCTTTGGAGGAGGTGAGTCACGGTGCTTCCACTGCATTGACTGGGCTTTTGTCTCTGGTTCATAGTGATGGACCCAGGTTTCATCCTGTGTAATCAGTCTTTTGAAAAATGTTGACTCATCTTCTTGGCACATCTCCAAATTCATCCTCAAGCACTCGACGCGTTCTTGCTTCCGGAAAGGTGCGAGCAACCTGGGAATCCATCTGGCAGACACCTTTTGCATATGCAAATGGTCATGAATGATTGGTTTCCACAGACCCAGTACTAATCTTGACCTCATGGGCTATTTGGCGAATAGTTATGCGTCGATCTTCCAAAATGGCAGCCTCAACTTGATGGACAGATGCCTCATCAATAGCAGTAGGGGGGCAACCAGATCTGGGAGCTATTTCCACAGAGTTCCTTTTACAAGGTCATATGATGGGGCATCATCACCATAAGTTACTTTCATTTCATCAAAAGTCTTCCGTGGTGTGCGTCCTTCCAAATATAAAAAGCGGATCACTGCCCGACACTCAACAGGCTCCATTTCACACTTGACTCAGTTCAAACACCTGTAAATCAGAAACCACAATTAGTTCAGAGCTGTAATTTACCACTTAATGTATAGAGATATAGATAATTGCACATGCAAAATTTCAGCTGGATCAAACAACTGCAAGTGGGTCAGAGGCATTACTTATTGAACGCCCCTCGTATATATATATATTTATGTATGTATGTGAGTGTGTAATAATATATATATATATATATATATATATATATATATATATATATGTATGTATATTAAAATTTTATGTATTGATTAAGTCTTTCCTTGTTTGTTTTGCAAAATAGTGGTTTTGTCTCGAATAATATTTTATATATATATATATATATATTTGGGTTCTCCCACGCCTGTCGCCGCGGGACCACTCTTCCATCTTCCCCTTTCTCCTCCTCCCTCCGCTGCAGTTTTTTCCTTAACCCCCCCCTCTTTGTACACACACGCACACACATACACACACACATTTGCATATATATATACATTACACTTACACACACTTCAAATTTACTTGCCATACACACAACTACGCACACTGGACACACACACACTACCACTCAACACACACACTGGCACGTTACATACGCCCCCACCCTTTCCCTCCTTCCCTTCTTCCCTCCTTCCTCCTTTTTTTACCACTGACCACTCACTCGAGACTTCCTATGTCATCTGTTCGCCCTGCACGCACTAACATATACATATTTTTTGTTTTTTTATCTCGCCTCACACACACATACACACACGCACACGCACACACTCACACATGCATACACACGCACACACACATACCTCCCTGTTTCTGATCTGCCTTTCTGACTTGCTAGGGTACCCCCACACCACTCCTTTAATTCTACTACTGCCTGCTACTAGCCACTGTCCACCATACACACACATACACACACACGCACACACTCACACACACACCCTCGTCATCTCGCACACCTTTTTTACCATTCCCTCTTTGATTCAGCTCTCCTGTTTTTAAAAAACATTTTCCTCCTTTTTTACCACTTCCGTCTTTTTAGTATGTGACCTCGTGAAGACTACCTGCAATTTTTTTTCCCTCTGTCCTCCCGTCTCGGGATCTTTCTTTCTCCTATGTTTCCGACGAAGAGCTCCGCTCGAAACGTCATACCCTCCTTCTTCCATTTTCATGAGCACCTAATAATAATAATACTGTAATTGTTCCACGTGTTGTTGTTTTTTCTGTTTTCCCGTTGGATTTTACCCTATATATATATATATATATATATTATATATATATATATATATAGATATATATATATATATACTGTATATATATATATTGAGACGAAGACGGGTGTGTAAACAACAGACAGATGTATTAGTTTAACGCTCGGGAAGTAAGAAAGTCTTTTACATTTCGAGCCTACGCTCTTCGACAGAAAGGGACACAGAAATAAACAGATAGAGAAAAAATGTATATACTGTATATACATACATACACGACAGTTTCCGTCAATCAAATCCACTTACAAGGTTTTGGTGGTCCCTAGGCTATAGCAGAAGACACTTGCCCAAGGTGCCACGCAGGGGGACTGAACCCGGAAGCATGTGGCTGGGAAGCAAGCTTCTCACCACACACCCACATACGTATATACTCACCTACACACCTACACAACACACACACACACACACACACACATATGAATGGTTAAGACGTTTGTTTCTTAAACGTGGAGTCCGAGGTTCGTGGGTAGTTCGTGGCGTCTTGATCAAGTGTTGTTTAAAATAAGCCTCGGATTGATTGCCTGCGCTAAAATTTTATATACGAAAGAGATCTAGCAATTTTCGTGAAGGCTTAAATTATACTGAAACCCGTCAGCTGCTTGTAATTCAAGGGAACAAACTCGTCATACGTTACGCCTTACTGATTCTGTCCGGGAATTTCGTTAAGAATAGGCGTTTCTGCGGTATACGTAGCTATATCGACACCAGTTCAGTCGTTCAGTTGATAGCTCAGCTGAATATGTATTCTTGGGTCGAAATTAATAGAGATGCATTCATTGCTGCATGTGCACGTGGCCGACACTGCACCCAAAGCTACACGCGTGTAGCTTTGGGTGCAGACTTAGTTGTTAAGAAGTCCGCTTCGGGAACCATGATCACACGAGTGCGATTCTACGACGTAGCGCCTTAAGTAAATACCTTTTACCATATCCTTGGATCAACCCACGGCTTCTGAATTAAATCGAATAGATTTTTGAGGAAACTATGCGGAAGCTTATCAGATGAATTGTTCTTGTAAATCACACGATGTCTTGTGTTGATTCTGCCGGGTGATTATGTTGAAGATACAATTGTCTGCGGAATATTCTGCCTCTTATTCCATGATTTAATAAATAGATCGTGGCTTAGTGGTTAGGGCGTTGGACTCATGATCCTAAAATTGTAGTTTCGATTCCTGTACTGAGTGATGCGTTGAGCGAGACACGTCATTTCACGCTGTTCCAGTCCAGTCAGCTAGCAAAAATGAGTAATCCTGCGATGGACTGGCGTTCCATCCTGAGGAGGGGGGGTATACACGCTAGAGAATCAAGGAAACCGGCCCTATGAGTATATGAAGGGGAGAAGGAGCTGTATCTTTTTACCCCCACACTTTTTTATGGTAGATAGAACACTTGGAATATTTATAGACAAATATGTATGTATGTATGTATGTATGTATGTATGTATGTATGTATGTATGTATGTATGTATGTAAAGTAAGGAGGGATGCCAGGAAGGGCATCGCTGTTACATTTCCAGATGAGAAGGGTCTTCCTTTGATTCTGACGTGCAATGTCTGTGCAAGACTCTGCTTCAGTAAAGCTGGACTCAAGAGTCATCTTCGTAGTCATAAAACGAGACAGATGAGTGACAACCTGGCCACTGGTGATAGTGTAACACACTATACTAATCATATCTGTCGGGCATGTGGAAGAGAGTGTAATTCGGCAGGAGGACTTAAACGACATCATGCAAAGGTACATGAATCCCAGTTACAACTACAGCCGGCTATTACCGGTAGAGGTTTTAGTTGGCAATTCTGTACAAGATATTGTAGATCTTTAGGTGGGCTGAAAAGTCACATTCGATCACAGCACCAATAACAGTTAAGCTTCGTGCAATGGCCATACTCGATAACGAGGGGGCAGCCATCATGTATGTATGAATGTATGTATGCAGGTATGCACATATGAATGTGTTAAAGCACTTCCGAGTGTGTGTGTGTGTGTGTGTGTGTGTGTGTGTGTGTGTGTGGTGTGTGTGTGTGTGTGTGTGCGCGCGCATGCGCGCGTTTAAATAGGAAGAAATATATATGATTGTACCTTATATGATCTAGTTAAATGCTTGTCTGATGGTAGTGTATATGTATGTGCATACATATGTATACATACATCTATACCTCTACGTATTTATATACGTACATATATGAGTGTGTATACATTTACACCTCCCCACACACACACATATGTATGCTGAGACAAACGTTCTCTTATATCAAAACACGCGGAAACGCATGCACACATACATACATACATACTTACGTACATACATACATACATACATACATACATACATACATACATACATACATACATACACACATGTGTAGACAGCTAGACATTGACAAATCAACTAATTTTCTCCAAGTGTCGATTAGATTTGAGATCATATATATATATATATATAATATATATATATATATATATATATAATATATATATATATATATATGCATACATATATATATATATATATGCATACATATATATATATTATATATATATATATATATATTATATATATATATATATATGCATACATATAAATACATATATATGCATACATATAAATATATATATATATACATATATATATATATATACACACACACACACCACACACACACACACACACACACACACACACACACACACACCACACACATATATATATATATATATATTATATATATATATATATATATATGTATATATGTATGTATGTATTGTAGACACAGTCCTTCCTACCTATTGTGCTGTCTCACCTCAACTGACCCTCCTTACAACATACCTTACACACAAGCACGCACACACGCGCACATATATATATATGAATGTGCGTGTGTGTGCGTAACGTCTATGTACGCTTGTGTGTATGTACCTGTGAGACATTTATTGTCTCTTCTCTCCTCTTTCTTTCAGAGTTGCTCCATTCACAACCTCTCATTCGATCATCCGTCATTTATTTCTAGCTGTCTACTTAACTATCGTCCCATTTTATGGCTGGCTTAGCTGAGTTGATATTTCGCTATCCATCTATCTATCTATCTATCTATCTATCTATCTATCTATCTATCTATCTATCTATCTATCTATCTATCTATCTATCTATCTATCTATTTATCTATCTATCTATCTATCTATCTATCTATCTATCTATCTATCTATCTATCTATCTATCTATCTATCTATCTATCTATCTATCTGACCACACACACACACATACACACATATATGCTATGTATTTATATAAATATATATCGTAGGATCAAAGGTCCTTCCCGTTTCAGGCTCATAAAGCCGGTTTCCCGAGATTTCGTGACGTGTATATTCCCACGTTGACGAGACGCCGGTCAGTTCCAGGATCGATTACTCATTTTTGCCACCAGAATGGAATTGAAGAACGTCTGTATCGTCCGGTCCAGGAATCGAAACTATAATCTTACGATTTTAAGTGCAACATTCTGACCATAATGTGACGTTCTTCTATATACTCTTTTACTCTTTTACTTGTTTCAGTCCTTTGACTGCGGTCATGCTGGAGCACTGCCTTTAGTCGAGCAAATCGACCACCAGGACTTATTCTTTGTAAGCCTAGTACTTATTCTATCGGTCTCTTTTGCCGAACCACTAAGTTACGGGGACGTAAACACACCAGCATCGGTTGTCAAGCGATGATGGGGGACAAACACAGACACACAAACACACACACACAAACATACATATACATATATACGACAGGCTTCTTACAGTTTCCGTCTACCAAGTCCACTCACAAGGCTTTGGTCGGTCCGACTATAGTAGAAGACATTTGCCCAAAGTGCCACGCAGTGGGACTGAACCCGGAACCATGTGGTTGGCAAGCAAGCTACTTACCACACAGCCACTCCTGCGCCTATATATACAAAGTGTGTTTTATAAAGTATCCGATTATATTTTTCCCACCAAAACTAATGCCGTGCGGGCAAAAGCCACCCTTACTGCGCCGGTAGGCCTCGTCAGTCCCGGCTGTTGCGCTTTGAGTACAGAGTCTTGTGTGCTTGTAGGAGTTTCGTTTTCACGCAAAATGACCGAATGCATCGAGTAGAGCTAACAAACGCTTGTATCAGTGGCAGTGATGATGGTCTTCATGAAGTCTGTGTCGTAGTTTGCCCAGTTATAGGCGCAGGAGTGGCTGTGTGGTAAGTAGCTTGCTTACCAACCACATTGTTCCGGGTTCAGTCCCACTGCGTGGCACCATGGCTTCTACTATAGCCTCGGCCGACCAAAGCCTTGTGAGTGGCTTTCGTAGACGGAAACTGAAAGAAGCCCGTCGTATATATGTATGCGCTATATATGTCGACACCATTTTCCGCACACCAATTTGTACTGGGTGCCCTCAATGTCTCTAGTTTTCGCAGTAGTGGCTCAAATGTCGGGACATACAGAAGAGATGAGGGGGGGGGATAATCTTGACGGACCGAGCGCATGATACTGAATGGTTGCTATACATTTCAGCGACCCAACCGTGGAAGAAGGGACCAAAATCATCTGCTATGAGGACAGCCGGCAAGTATTTGTTGTCGACCTTATCGGAAGCTTTCGATTGATATAAAATCATCAAAGTTCCATTCAGGCCAGGTTTTTAATCCATGCTTTCTATAATGTAGCTCCAAGAGGTGGAGGGTGTCGTGGATAAATCTATTCGGGATGGCGAACGTTTACCATCGACGACATGTACCAACCTCTTTGCCAACATCTTGGTCAATCGGAGCTAGTGGGACAAGTTTCACTCCTGTATTGGGATTTCTTAAGTAAACCCTCTTTAACTATCCACGGAGACACTGCTTATGAACCAATTACATTTCAATATTTTACTGTATTACAGAATAAAACTACCTAAAACTTTTTATCCACTAGTGTATGTAATAGATGTAAACACGTCCTTTGTGTATGCAATATATTTATGGGTAGTAAATGAATTAATTTCAATTCTCTGTTGAGACTTTATCTGTGAGAGAGGACTCTCCTTAACTGTCTACAGAGACACAGCTAGTATTGATTAAAAGAAAACATACTGACAGACAATAGCAATCAATATTGCATCAAGATTCGAAGGTACATTTGTCAGGTAACTTGACCTGCTAGAAATAGCAGTCGAATCGCCTTCAAATTACACCTTTCTGTCTTAAAAAAAGACATTTTGAATAATGCATTCTTAGTTTGTCTCTGTCTGTCTGTCTGCTGTCTGCCTGCCTGTCTGTCTGTCTCTCCCTCACTCTCTCTCTCTCTCTCTCTCTCTCTCTCTCTCTCTCTCTCTCTCTCTCTCTCTCTCTCTCTCTCTCTCTTCATGAGCCATGTCTATCGGTGTCGGCGATCCTGGATTTTCCTGCCAAATTTTTGAAGATTCATAAGTTTTCTTAGTAAATATACCGCAACCATTTCCTGATGTTTCCTGTCAATTTATCTATAGCTTACTTTGCTAGTCTCCTTTATTCATAAATTACTGGGCCTATTTAACCCTTAGGTAAAGGAAATGGTTCACGTGACATCAGGACATGTCTATATATAAAACTGACACTCCGTTGGTCACGACGACGAGGTTTCCAGTTGATCCGATCAACGCAACAGCCTGCTCGTGAAATTGACTTGTAAGTGACTGAGCACTCCACAGACCTGTGTACACTTAACATGGTTCTCAGGGAGATTCAGCGTGACGCAGAGTGTGATAAGGCTGGCCCTTTAAAATACAGGTACTACTAATTTTTGCCAGCTGAGTGGACTAGACCAACGTGAACTTTGCCTTGCTCAAGAACACAACTCGTCACTGGGTATCGAACTCACGACCTCACGATCGTGAACTGAAAACTCGAATGACTAAGCCATGCCCTTATCCACATTGTAATGGGCTAGTGGACAGTCGAGTCTCCGAATCCCGTATGCCTTAGCTTAGCGACAGGCCCATCTTCTGTTATTTGACTTATAACTGAATCCATTGACAGATGCAAACCCCAGGCCAGGGCAGACCTAGGAATAATGGAGGCTTAGGAGTAATTCTATACTGCTAGAAATTCTTGAACTCCCATGCTGGAGCTTCAACACCGATGCAGTTTAATGTTTTGCCTAGGACAAAATCTTAGACACATTACATTTGAAAGAATGTACACATTACATTACATGTACACATTACAAGGCACATTACATTTGAAAGAAGGTTGAGATGTTCATGGATGGAACGTCTCGTGGCGAAGTTGCTCTGGATCAAAGTTAACTAAGAGATGAAGAATAGCAGCAAGCTCAGCCGATAATCTATTGTTTTATCTTATATCAATTCATTTTCAGCAATAGACACGAGTGACTTCAGTGTAGGCGACAATTGCAGAAATACATTATATGATGAAATATATATATATATATAATGACTAAGAGTTACTGGGAATAACAAGTTTACCTTCAGTAAAGTTGAGTTATTTTGAGATAAAACCGACTGAGAAATTATTAAGAATTTGATGATAATATAAATCAGAAATGATTATAAATCTTTCAAGTCACTGCGCATGACTGAAGTAGAAAGCTAATGGTCTGGGACCGTGTGCAAAACTAGTGTTTCACTTTGATAAGAACAGTGTCGTCTGCATAGCACGAGTCAATACATTTTATTTTAACAACGTTGTTACAAATTGATCGACTGCTCTTGCTACGGCCATCTGGTCAGCTATAATCGCCATAACTGAATATTCATGACTTTTTTTCATGTTAGGCCAAAGCCATGTTTTTGTAAATTTAGAACTTTACTATGTTGGAGAGTTCGACTGAAACAAATTAATACATACATTTTCATACGTACATGCATACATACATACATACATACATACATACATACATACATACATAAGTGTATATAAATAAATGTATACACATATCTAATACATGCAAATACACATAAAATGCCTGTATATCTCTCTTTTTGCCCCCTCTCTCATTCTTTGTCTTCACGTGGCATACACACAGAGATATACACCTCACTATATACGTGCGTCTATATATATATACATACACAATAAATGTATGTATACATGCATACACATAGGCATAGACACACACACACACAGATACACCTTTATATTATATTGGTTTCAAATTTTGGTACACGGCCAACAATTTTGACAGTCGATTACATCGACCTCAGTATTCAGCTGGTACTTATTTTATCGACTTCGAAGGGATGAAAGGCAAAGCCAGCCTCGGTGCAATGTGAACTCAGAGCGTAAAAACAGACGAAATGCTTAGCGGCATTTCGTCCAGTGTGCTAACGATTCTGCCAGCTCACAACCTTAAAAATAAACATAGCAGTAATAATAATAATCCTTTCTAGTATAGGCACAAAGTCTGATATTTTGATTGTGGGGACTATCGATTACATCGACCTTGGTGTTTCAGTGGTACTTAATTCATCGACCCCGAAAGGATGAAAGGCAAAGTCGGCCTCAGCGGAATTTGAATTCAGAGAATAAAAACAGACGAAATGCCGCTAAGCATTTTGTCCGGCATGCTAACGATCCGGCCAGACTCGTCGCCTTCGCATGTATAATATATTGCAAAGATTAAACGGTTTCCTTAGAATAAATCTATATCAAAAAACAAAGAAGAAAATGCTTTAAGAATTTATCATTGATAAAAGCAAGAAAGTTTTTGCATTTTTATCAAAATATAGGCGTAGGCGTGGATGTGTGGTAAGAAGCTTGCTTCCCAACCACATGATTCCGGGTTCAGTTCCGTTGCGTGGCACCTTGGGTAAGTGTCTCCTACTATAGCCTCGGGCAGACCAAAGCTTTGAGAGCGGATTTGGTAGACGGAAACTTAAAGAAGCCCGTCGTATATCTATCTATCTATCTATCTATCTATCTATCTATCTATCTATCTATCTATCTATCTATCTATCTATCTATCTATCTATCTATCTATCTATCTATCCATCTATCCATCTATCCATCTATCTATCTATCTATCTATCTATCTATCTATCTATCTATCTATCTATCTATCTATCTATCTATCTATTTATCTATCTATCTATCTATCTGGGTGTGTGTGTGTGTGTATGTGCGTGTGTGGTGTGTCTGTGATTGTCTCCACATCATCGCTTGACACCGAGTCTAGCGTGTTTACGCCCCCGTATCTTAGCAGTTCGGTAAGAGGGACCTACCATATAAGAACTAGGATTACAAAGAATAAGCCCTGATGTCGATTTGTTCGACTAAAGGTGGTGCTCCAGCATGGCTGCAGTCAAATGACTGAAACAAGTAAAAGAATAAAAGAACATTCTACTGGTTTCAATGGCTTAAAACTCGATACAATCAAGCTGAAAGAAAAGATAAAAGAAAGATAAATAAAATTAAGTTAAATTTCCACAATATCAGTTCAAGAACTTCGAATATGTTACTTGCAAAAATCACGTGGTACCTCCTTCTCCTCCTCCTCCTGCCACCACCTCAACCAAGTAACAATCTGAAGGAAATGAAACACGAGCATTATGTGAATTTTGTACGTAAAACATATGAAATCCGGTACAGATATCATGACAGATTAATTTAATTTATGCTAATTTATTTTTTTCTTTTATTTACAACATGAATAAATTGTCTTTTTAAGCGATTGAAACAGATAACATATTTTGATAAAGGTATTTAACCTTGCTTTACCCATGATAAAGTGCTCGAAACATTTTTTTGCTATATATATATCTTGCACAGGGGCCATCCGGACTCCCGTTTGCGCCGTGAACAGGGATTAATCTTCTCTCTTCGCTCCTTTGCGCCACATAGGCTCAACTCTCCTCCCATCTTCATTTAATCTCCTCCCCCTGCCTCTCTCCCTCTCACACCTACTTCCTCCTACCCGCCTCTCCTCTCTTGCTCCGACTCCAACTTCTCTTCACCCCTACTCTCCTTCTCTCTTCTCTTCACTCCTACCTACCTTCTCCTTCCCCTTCATCGTCACCCATCCCTCGTAAGCCAACCCTACCTCAACACATTCTACCCCTACCTTCTCTATCCTTCCCCATCCCTTACACCCACTCTCACATACTCCACCTCTACCCCACCCTCCTTCTACCCACATACCCCACCTCTACCCCCTGCCTCAGCCTAACCGACCCCCCACTCTTGCTTTCCCCACTCTCGCCTCCCCCACCTCCCAACATCATCACACCACACCACACACCACTACATCTAACACCACCAAATCACACAACACATCACATCGCAACACACCACCACGCACACATCAGCACTGACCACTTCCCAGACCCACATTTTCACACTTACACATACACACACACATACGTCAAGATCACTAGCCCTCTTCCACACGCACATACAAACTCTCTTATACACACGCAGGCGCACCTTCGTTTTGGGATCACCATTGCTTATTTTCTTCCTTTCTCCCTAGCTCTCCCGTGTGACCTTTCTGCCCGGCATTCGCCATGATAGATCGCTAGTCACTACACATTATTTTCTCTCCTTGTTTGTTTCTGTGTTCCTTTCTGTTGAAGAGCGTAGGCTCGAAACGTTAAAGACTTTTTCACATCGCGAACGTTACACTAATACATCTGTTTGTTGTCTACACCACTTCTCTTCGTCTGTTTTTTTTTTGTGAATTCTCCCTATATATATAGAACTTATTCTATCGGGGCAAAAGAGCCTCGATAGAATAAGTACTAGGCTTACAAAATATAAGTCTTGGGGGTCGATTTGTTCGACTAAAAGGCGTTGCACCAGCTTGGCCACAGTCAAATTACTGAAACAAATAAACGAGGAAAAGAGTAAAAGAATATATATATATATATATATATATATATATATATATATATATATATATATATAATATATATATACATATATATATATACGAAAGGGTACTGAAAAGTTCCTGGTTTTAAGGGTATCACGAAAGGCCTGGTTGGCAGCCCACCTTCTGAGTTCTTTTACAGGGTTTAGAAAAATTGAAGGACCACCGCAGTAAGTGTGTGAATCTGAGAGTGGGATATGTTAAATAAAATCATAATTAAACTGACTATCTTTCTTACATTTTCTTTTACCGAAAGCGAGGAATTTTCAGCACCCCCACCCTCGTGTATAAGCGCAGGTGTAGCTGTGTAGTAAGAAGCTTGTTTCCCAGAAGCCTACTTCCCACTGCGCATGTATTGTTGTCTGTGTGCACATGCGTGGTTGTCAGCGTTGTGCGTAACACCGAAAGAAGTAGCCAAGCTGTGTACAGCTGGTGTAAAAAGAAGCTCAAGCTATAAGGTTAGACTTTTGTTTTTTGGGTCCAGTGGGGAGTTTGTTGTTTGCGGTAATTATTTTTGTACAAGCAAGAAGTCCTCACAGTATTCTAAACTCTGCTCTGCCTGCAGTTGAGCAAAAATGGTTGACGTTAAGTGAATATTTTTTCTCACTTAATTCTGAGAATTGTTGCTTGGGGTTGTATCGCACCTCCTAAAAATTTGTTCACTTTTTGTGAATTTTAAAAATAATTGTGAGAATTGCTGTTTTGGGGGAGTATCTCGCCTCCGAAGATTGAACAACTTGTATACCAATTTCTGTGGAAGTTGTATTCCAGTTGTGGCGTTCCGGGTTCGGCAAAAATGATTCGGCAAAAACGACTAATAGAATAAGTACTAGACTTACAAAGAATAAGTCCAGAGTTCGATTTCTTTGACCAAAAGCCTTTAAGGCGGTGTCCAGCATGGTCGCAGTCAAATGACGGAAACGTGTAAAAGAATAAAAGAATATATAAATATACATACAAACGTATGTATGTATGTATGTATGTATGTATGTATTCATTACAGCAAAGCGTATCAAAGATCCTTCGAGCCATTTGTTCATAAGAACCAGTTTCACGGATTCTGTGATGTATAAATTCCCCACCGCACCTCCTGGACGGAACGTTTATCCGTCGCAGGGTTATTTAACGTATGATATATCGCTCGCTCCAGGAATCGAAACCACAATCTTACGATCACGAGTTTAAATTCCTAACCACTAAACTATGCACCTCCAACACACACAGACACACGCACACATATGCATTTATAAATTTCGTAGCCACGGACACATATACATAGAAATATATATATATAATATATATATATATATATATATATATATATTATATATATATATATATATGTATGTATGTATGTATATATGTATGTATATGTATATACACATATGCATAATAAAACGTATAAACACAGATACATAATACACATTCTTATGTATATGTATCTATACACACATACACACACACATGCACACACATATGCGTGTACAATATGAATAAATACTGGGTCGGAGATGGGTTGAAATATAATTATATAAAACAATGCGATAAAATTAATATGCGTAGCGTGTTAAAAATAAACACTTTTAGTCTTTTAAGGACGTCGGAATAATCAGGCAAAATATTTATTAGATTATTATGACGTACAGGCTTAGAAGATCTCCTCCAGGTCGGAGCTGCTAAAGTTATATTCTCTGTTCTCCGACTAATAGCAATGAACTTGGAGCCAGTTAACCGATGCTGAATCCAGATGTCCACTCTGCATCAATTTAAGGTATTTAAATTTAGTTTTTTCAAAAGACTCGAATAATCTAGATTCGTTATCGTGTAGTGCAAAGTTATTGAATTGCTATTAAATAGTATTTTCTTTGTAGGCAATTGCCAGACACAAAATAACGAGTGGTAAAAGGCACTCTCTCTCTCTCTCTCTCTCTCTCTCTCTCTCACTTTATATATATATATATATATATATATATTATATATATACACACATATGTATATATACACATACATATACATATATACACACCACACACACACACACACACACCACACACACACACACACATATATATATATATATATATATATATATATATATATATAAATACATATATATATATATGTATATATGTATGCATGTATGTATGCATATATGTATATATACATATATTTATATATCCATGTATGTACATACACACATATATATACATGTATATGTATATGTATATACATACATACATATATATACACTTATGTGTGTGTGTGTATACATATGAAATAAATATATAAGTATAATATCTATATGTAAATATGTGTACATATGTATATTATATATATATATTTATGTATATATGTATACATATATGTATATATATATATATATGTATATATATATATATAATATATATATATATATATATATATATATATATATATTATATATATATATATGTATATGTATATACATATATAGATATGTGTGTGTGTGTGTGTGTGTGTGTGTATGTTTGTGTGTCTGTGTTTGTCTCCTCAAAATCGCTTGACAACCGATGCTGGTGTGTTTACGTCCCCGTAACTTAGCGGTTCGGCAAAAGAGACCGATAGAATAAGTACTAGGCTTACAAAGAATAAGTCCTGGTGTCGATTTGCTCGACTAAAGGCGGTGCTCCAGCATGGCCACAGTCAAATGACTGAAACAAGTAAGTAAGGCTTAAAGTTTGATCATTCTTATTCCTACAGTAATCAAGATTTGGAACCTATAATTTTTTGCGTAGGCACCTATATGTCTGTGGCTTTTGGCTGCCTAATATCAGCCAACATTTGCAAACTTTAAAAGCTATTAATTTTTTATTTATTGATTCATGGCGAAAAGGAATTTCATGTCAATAGTTGCTTTAGAAAACAAGATCAATACACCAAACGAAATCAATTGGAACAAAGCTTGCAGAATTTGAAAAGTAACAACCAAACAGAATAGATCCACTTATACACATTTTAAACCAAACACACACACATACACATATTGAGACCTCCTCGGTCATGAATGACCATAGGATTGCACCTAGAAAGTTACCCTCCAAGGCACAAGTCCGGGCAAGGTTGTTTATGAAAGGCCAGCAGTCGCCCATGCATACCAGCCTCCCCTCTTCACACCACTGATGTTATCCAAGGGAAAGGCAAAAGCCGATACAGTTGCCACCAGTGATGTCGCAACTCATTTCTACAGCTGAGTTGACTTGAGCAACATGAAATAAAGTGTCTTGCTCAAGAACACAACACGCAGCCCGGTCCGGGAACCGAACTCACAACCTCACGATCGTAAGCTCGACGCTCTAACCACTGAGCCATGTACCTTCACACACACACACACACACAAGTTTATTATACAACTCTGGAGCCCTATAACAACTGAAGAGGTCACCCAAGCACTGCAAAAACTAAGCAAATGGATGGCACCCGGGTAGGAAAAGATCCCCAACTTCTGATTAAAATATCTAAGAGGAATGCATAAAAATCAGGCTGAGAAATTTAATGAAATGCTTGCAGAGCCAGAGGCAATGCCTGAATGGCTCACAGAAGGGAAAACTATCCTAATTCCCAAATCCACAGAATTACAGTCCGATAACTTGTCTCCCCACAATTTACAATTGCCTTTACTGCTATAATATCGCAGAGAATGAGCAAACATCTGGTAAAAGACAACCTATTTCCAGAAGCACAGAAAAGATACTGCAAGGGCTCATACGGCTGTAAAGATCAGCTGCTGATCAATAAAGCCGTAACTGCAGGAAGAAGAAGGGTCTAAGTATGGCCTTGATCGATTGCCGAAAGGCTTTTGATAGTATTCCCCACACATGGATCTTAGAAACACTAGCCATGAACAAGGTAGCACCAATAATCATAAAATATATTATACATTTTATGAACAAATGGCAGACAGTGCTACAGCTCCAGACAAAAGAGGGGCTTGTAAAATCCAAAGTAATATTACAGGGTAACACGCTCTCTCCACTCCTTTTCTATCTGACATGCTAAACAGGATTAGATGTGGATACAACTGTTGCGGCAACACAATCAGCAATCTCTTGTATATGGATGATTTAAAACTGTACGCTACTGCTGAAAACATTACTGCAAAAAGTACATAGATTTACCAAAGAAATAAACATGAAATTTGGCTTAGAAAAATGTGCCAAAGTAACTTTGAAAAGAGGAAAACTAGTTAAGAGTAGCAACATCACACTAGATAAAGCAAATGAAATAAGAGGATTAGACCAAGGCCAGACATACACATACTTAGGAATGAATGTACTACACGATACTATACGATACAAATGAAAGAGAAGATAAAAAAGGAATATTATAGACGAGGTAGATTAATACTGAAAACAGAGCTCAATGCTAAAAACAAGATAATCGGTATCAACCGTCTAACCGTCCCAATTATAAGTTACAGCCACAACTTTCTTAACTGGACTTCAAATGAACTTGTCAAAATAGAAAACCAAGAAAAATAATCTTTGCTACTCTAGGCACAAGGCACGAAATTTTTGGGGAGGGGGACAGTCGATTAGATCGACCCCAGTACGCAACTGGTTCATAATTTATTGACCCCGAACTCAGAACGAAAAGGCAGACAAAATACCGCTAAGCATTTCACCCGGTGTGCTAACTTTTCTGCCAGCTCGCCGCCTTAAACAAGACAAATAATGACAGGATTTAGGATGCACCTCCCAAAATCTGACATAGAAAGGCTATATATATACAACGTATTGAAGGTGGCAAAGGCCTTATACAGCAAGAAATCTATTACAAAATAACCACCATAGGACTACAGGAATACTTACTTCAGAAGCAAGGAAAACTCACACAAATAGCCACAAAACACGAACTAAACAAAAAAAACTATCTTCAGTCTTTAAGAAAACTGAGAAATACAAAAAAAAACTCATAATACCTAGCAACTATGAAGAAGAAGAAAAAACAACAAAAGCTGTAAAACAATTGAAATCCAAACTAAAACTAGAACAGAAACGGACCATGATAAAACGATGGCAAGAAAAGCCCCTTTATGGCAAATACAGAGCTAAACTAAACGCAAAAGAAATAGACAAAGCAAAATCCCAACAATGGTTGAGAAGCTCAGGACTCAAAGCAGAGACTGAAGGATATTTAATTGCAGCATAAGACCAAAGCCTCCCCACCAGAAATTACCAAAAACATATAATGAAAAGAAGCATTACAAGTAACTGCAGAATATGTGGATAGGGACAAGAAACAATAAATCATATTGTCTCTGGCTGCCCAGTGCTGGCTAAGAAGGAATATATTCACAGACACGACAGAGTTGGGACCTATATACACTGGAAGCTATACCAACACTATGGAATAACAACATAAAAAAGATGGTATAAGCACACGCCAGAAAAGGTCACAGAAAGGTCACAGACTATAGATGGAAACAATTCCCATCATAGTAGGCGCGTTAGGTATGATAAAAAAAAAAAAAAACATTCAGACAAATACATAACAAAAACACCAGGACTTACAAGTACATATAGCACAGAAAATAGCATTACTAGGCACTGCATACGTCCTACGGAAAACACTTTCAATACAATGAAAATAAGAGCACGATAAACCACAGCACATGTCGAAAGCACACAGAGCTGCGCTTGGTAGTGCAGTAACAGCACGTGATGAAAATAAAACTACTGAATAATAATAACAATTATAACAACAACAACTGCAAATACCAAAATTCTAAGGAACTATTCAGTATAGGATTGAAGTCAACTTGGGTCTAAACGACATAATCATTATCAACAATGACAACAATAACACCATCATCTTCATCCAGAACAAAAACAACAACAACAACAACAATAGCAACGATCCAACGAAATAATAGCCAAATTCCCTGAAATCACACGGGAACATCTTAAGAAATATAAAAGACGAATACCTTGGTCGAAATATCCAAAATATACGATAAGATGGTATTACAGCTACGGCTGGAGTACCTTCCATTAAAAGCCGGCTTAGACAGGTTGAGCGGAGACTAAACAACAACTACAACAATTACAACAATTGCAGCAGCAGCAGTAGCGTGGAGGCGCAATGACCCAGTGATTAGGGCAACGGACTCGCGGTCGTAAGAACGCGGTTTCGATCCCCAGACCGGGCATTGTGAGTGTTTATTGAGCAAAAACACCTAAGCTCCACGAGCCTCCGGCGGGAAGGGGTTGTGAACCCGGCTGTACTCTTTCACCACAACTTTCTCTCACTCTTTCTTCCTACCTCTGCCACAAAGCAGAGGAACCATGGTGTAACCCCCCTATGGTGTGGTAAACTTTCAGACCCTAGTCTAGATTGCGAATCCTCTGTACCCCAGGATGGTTCAGCTCTCCACCCGTTAAAAGCCACCGTTTACGGAATGAGGACAACCACGTAGCCTTCGCGCCCGTGCAACCGCCAGTCTATCGCGTGTGGTGGGTGGATCTTCAAGTTTCCAGTAGCTTAGAGTAGGCTCGAATTAGAGATTATTCTTTGTGGCTAATGGTGTGAGTCCTGATTGGAAGAAGAAGGAGAAGGAGAAGAAGAGGAAGAAGATGAAGAAGAAGCAGCAGCTGCACAAACAATAACAGCAGCAATAGCCGTTCAAGAATTTGGACCTGGAGATTTCCATTTCCAGCGACTTCGAGGCCTCCTCCCAGTGGTGTCGGGCGTCAACGAAGAGCCCTCGACTACAACAAGACGACCAAAGTTTTTTTTTTCCAAGGTCTGGGGTCTCCTTCCCCCTAAGCCCTAGACCATCACCTAATCACCCTTACCCGTATTGTTGCTTAACAACAACAACAACAACAACAGCAGCAACAACTAAGAAAAACATCTAGTAGAAACCGAATTGGACTAAGCCAAAGTGATCTCCGTGCGTGTTATGTTTGTGTGTGTGTGTGTGTGAGAGAGAGAGAGAGGGGGGAAGAGGGGGGTATACAGAGAGACCAAAATGATACTACAATTGCAACTATTGTACATCTTATCTTTCACACCCTTCAAGCATCACTCAACGCAGATGCTCTTTAATTTCAATCTACACGCCTACGAGGCACGGTGACATTCATAACTTTTCTCAAGGACATCATTTTAACAAAAGAGCTTTTCAAAAAAAAAAAAAAAAAAAACAGAACTGGTCTATTTATTTATGTATTTATTTATTTATTTATTTATTTATTTATTTATTTATTTATTTATCTGTTTATTTATATGGTTATATGGTATTTTCTTAACCAACTTCCTTTCGGCTTCTTTACAAAGGAATCTGAAATTTGTGAAATATACCATTTAAAACGACTCTACTGGGGTATACTGAAAGATTGATGAACGTAAAACAAGACAGCCATGTCATACGTTTCACAAATCATTTAATGCCACCTGCTCTTGCGCCGCGGGAGTTACATACACACGCGCGCGCATTCATATTCACACTCTCTCAATGGCACAAACATACACGCACATATATGTACATGTGTATGTGTATATATATGTATGTATGCATGTATGTATGTAAGTATGTATGTATGTATGTGTGTATATATATATATATGCATAAATGTATATACATGTACGCACACGCTCTTGTGTATATCTACATACATACGTACATACATACACACACACACACCACACACACACACACACACACACACACACACACACACACACACACACACATATATATATATTCATACATATATACATATATATATATATACATAGATCTATCTATCTATCAATATATATACACGCACACATACACACACATGTATTTAGATAGATAGTTTGATACATAGAAAGATAAATAGATAGAGGGATAAACAGACAGAGATTTGTATATAAATATATGTGTGTGTGTTTGTGGAGAGAGAGAGAGAGAGAGAGAGAGAGAGAGAGAGAGAGAAATGTCTATTTACACATTCATACAGGCACTCAGGCACACACACACAGACACACACACATATATATATCAGTACATGTATTCATATATAAATATATATTTGTACACGTATGTGTACATATACATGCACTTACAGGTATGTCTATATAAATTCATGAGTGCATACACAAATACAAACGCATACATACATATCTTCAAATATACATACCTACATACATAAATTCAAACATATACATGTCTGTTGTCCCAGTTTTCAAAAAGGGAAACAAGTCCCTTGCAGTGAACTACGTCCAATCTCACTCACCTCTCATATCATCAAGGTATTTGAGAGGGTGGTGAGATCTCGAATAACCCAATTTCTGGAAAGCAACAGACGGCTGATCTCTAACCAACATGGGTTCCGTAATGGAAGGGACTGCCTAACGTAGCTCCTGCATCACTTTGATGACATTTTGAGAGCTTTGGGAGAGGGCTCCAACACCGATGTCATCTACCTTGATTTCAGCGAGGCCTTCGACAGGGTTGATCACAAGATCCTATTGAAAAAACTATCCAACATTGGTGTCTCTGGAAAGTTGTTGAAATGGATCAAGTGTTTCCTGACAGACAGATCTCAACATGTTGTAGTTAAAGGAGTAAAATCAAGCCCAGCCAAAGTCAGTAGTGGCGTTCCGCAAGGCACTGTGCTGGGCCCACTTCTTTTCATCATCTACATTAATGACATTAATGACATCATCAAGCACAGCAACATAAAAATCTTTGCAGATGATTCCAAGCTCCAGAAGGTCATAAATGAGGCGAGTGACCGAACATGCCTTCAGTCAGATCTACTGGCTGTTATCCAATGGGCAGAAAAGAACAATAAATTCGAGTTAATCCACTTTGGAAAAGAGGATGCCCTGAAACTCCCATACTCCCTTCCTTCAGGTGAAACTCTCGTGACATCCAACAACATCAGAGACTTGGGAGTAATTGTGGACAACAACATAAGCTGGACCACTCATATAAACACCAAAGTTGACATGGCCCGCAGAATGTGTTCCTGGATTCTCAGAACTTTCCAGTCGAGAGATATCCACACCATTATCCTTCTCTTCTCCACTTTTGCCCGACCCCACCTTGAATACTGTTGTCCACTGTGGTCTCCCCACACAAAACAAAGTATCATAAAAGTTGAAGCACCTCAAAGGTCAATCACAAAAAAGATAGATGGCATGACAGGCCTCGACTATTGGGGTACTCTAGAAAAGCTAAAACTTTATTCTCTCCAACGTCGCCGTGAGCGCTACATCATCTGCATGATGTGGAAAATATTCCATCGGCATTGCCCAAATGATGTTGGCATCACCTTTAAGGTACATCCAAGGCTTGGGCCCCGTGCCATCCGCCCACAACAAAAATCGCACTCTCATCTCATAATAACAATACGGCACAATTATTTCACCTCAATTGGCCCCGCTCTCTTTAACATTACACCAAAACACATTAAAACAGAAACAGACCCTATAGGGTTTAAGAAGTCTTTGGACAGATTCCTTCAAGAAATCCCAGATAAACCTCCTACACCCGGATATGTCTCTGTAAACAATAACTCTCTACTTGAGTGGGCCATAGTGCCCAAATTCTGACTTGAAAGACTTCACCAGGTGGTGCTATTAAGTTAGACATGACCTGGGCCAATAATGGCCGAAACCTATCAAAGTATCAAAGTATGTATGTATGTATATATATATATATATATATATACAAGCACACACACACACAAACATATGCGGTGAATAAATTGTCATCTAAATCACGCAAAAATGAAAATAGCACTGACATTTCATTTTAACAGATTTATTTACCAAAATTACATTAAAATATCTTGAAATACTAAAGAGTAAATTTATTCAATGAAATTGCTATTGACTTCAACCACGGTCTCCAGACGACTTCGGGATCTCCTGCAACTCTTCTGGACAGTCTCCTTGTTTAAGTTAATGAATTCTGCCATAATCCTTGCCTTCAGTTGATCTTTAGTGTTACAAGTTCTGTTGGTCTCTCGCTGAACTGCGCCCCACACACAATATCAAGGGGAGTTGCACTCTGGAGAGTTAGGTAGCCAGATGTTAGGGGTGATGTGGTCACAGAAATTGCCTGACAGCTATGACTGGGTTCCCCTGCTTGTGTGGCATGGTGCAGAGCCCTGTTGCTAGACATTGGGTCTTCTAGTAGCCACACTCTTGATCCAGGGCAGCACTACCTCCTCCAGGCACTTGATGTTGGCCTCGGTGTTGATTCTGATGCCATGTGGAAAGTTGAATGGAGGCATAACGTCGCCACCACTAGTGATCACCCCAAACACCATGATGTTGACTGGATGTTTGATTTTTATCACACTCGGTACATGTGTTGGTGACACGGCCAGCCAACGGTTTTTCTGTGTTCACCATCTGATCCAGGTAGACATTTTTCTCGACTGAGAAAAACCGAAGCATCTTCGGTTAAAGAAGTTGCTTCATTTCGTTCACAAGCTTCGCAGCGCGGTCTTTCCTCTTGTCCTTGATGGCTTGGGATAAAAATTGGCCCTTTCTCATCTTGTATGAGGAATACTGAATGTCTTCATGTATTAACTACCTGATACGAAATTCAAACACTCCTATGTTCCTGGCGATGGACCTGATTGGCTGAGAGGAATCGTTCTCAATCATGACCTGGATCGCACCAACTAATTCAGGAGTTCTTTTCTTAGAACGATCAAAGTTCGTTTTCCGACCAGCTGTATCTTCGTAATCACCATCAAACTCATCCAACTCTTTCCGAATCCTCCGCACTGTCCTCAGATTGAAACCCGAACATTCTGAAATGCTCGTATTGGAGCTTCCAGCGCGAATGCCAAGCAATACATCATGTCGTTTCCAAAATTCTGGCAGAGTGAATTACAAAATGGTGCTGTTTTCCTTACACAGTGCCCATCTGACCATACTATACCGTGTTAGGGGCAAAATTAAAAACAAACAATGCGCATGCGTTAAATTAAAAATATAAAATAGGGACAGTTTACCCATCGCAGCCTGTGTGTATCTATATGTATGTATGTATGCATACATATATACATGCATGCATGGCGCACAACCACACAAACACACACATGTGTATGTAAGCGAACATACGCATATTTACATATTCAGAGTGGAAGACATACACCTGTTGAACAGGCGTGGCCACCGGCGCAGGCGTGGCCACCGGCGCAGGCGTGGTTGTGTTGTTCCGAGTTGAGTCCCAATGCGTGGAACCTTGGGCAAGTGTCTTCTACTATAGCCTCGGGCGGACCAAAGCCTTGAGAGTGGATTTGGTATACGGAAACTGAAAGAAGCCCGTCTTAGGCATGTGTGTGCGCGTGCGTGCATGCCATGTGTTTATGTTTGTGTTTATCCCCCACTGCCACTTGACAATCATTGTTGGTGTGTTTACGTCCCCGTAACTAAGCAGTTCGGCAAAAGAGGCGGATAGAATAAATACCAGGATAGAATAAGTATTGAGGTCGATTTGTTCGATATAAATTCTTGAAGCCGGTGCTCCTGCATGGCCGCAGTCTAATGACTGAATCAAGTATAAAGATAAAAGGTTAAAATAGAATTCCTAATATCTAATTATGAGAATATAATGGGATTTTTAAAAATATGCTATGAGGATCCCGCCACACCCGAGTAAAATTAGAATCAAAGGGTTCGACAGGTGCAAAATGGTTGAGAACCACTGTACTAGTGGGGCGGTGAACTGGCAGAATCTTTAGAGCTCTATCCGCTCAAATTCTACCACGGTCATCTGTGCGTTTCATTCTTACGAGGTCTGAAGTACCAGTCAAGTACAAGAGTCAATGTTATCAATTGAACCCCAATCATCAAAATTGAAGACCCTGTGCTTACGTTAGAAGCAATTAGAATACATTGAAATGGAAGAGTCGTGAAAGCGTCTGAGATAATTTCTGGCATTTGTTTCTGATCTTGCGTTCTAGGTTCTAAACCTGCCAGTGTTGATAAAATGTAGCACCAGTTAAGAACTGGGATTCGAATTCCATATAACTAAGTGACTCCTTCTCTCAAATTTCTAGTAAACACTAGTGAATGCGCGTGGCTTGGTTGTTAGGGTATTCGGCTTACGATCGTAAGGTCGTGAGTTCGATTCCCGTCGGCGCATTGTGTCTTTGAAGGAGACACTTTACTTCACGTTGCTCCAGTCTGCTCAGCTGGAAAAAATGAATAGTACCTGTAATTCAAAAGGCCAGCCTTGTCACATTCTGTGTCACGCTTATTCTCCCTGCAGCTGGAACACTCATCGTCGTAACCGACGGAATGCCAGAGTAGATACTGTTTGCAGAATATGGAAGTATCAACATACTTAAAAACAGACCATTTTTTTTTCACCCTAGAGAAAATATAATCCATCTACTAAGGGCCAGAATCCGAAATTTTGGTAGAAGGGGCTAGTCGATTATATCCACTCCTGTGCTCGACTGGTACTTAGTTCATCGACCCCAAAAAGTTGTGACAGGCAAAGTAGACCTCCACGTAAAGCCGGAAGATATGCTGCCAAGCATTTTTTTCGTGGTGATAGCGACTCTGTCAGCTCGTCGCATTAGTAAAAAAATTTATCGAGGAGAAAACAGTGGAGTGTATCGACCCAAGTATTTAGCTGGTACTTTAGTTTATGTGAAGGCGCACGGCTCGTTGGTTAGAACATCGCGATCACAATCATGAGGTAGTGAGTTCTATTCCCGGATCGGGCTGTATGTTGTGCTCTTGAGCAAGGCACTTTATTTCACGTTGCTCTGGTTCACTCAGCTGTAGAAATGAGTTGCGACGTCACTGGTGCCAAGCTGTATCGGCCTTTGCCTTTCCCTTCGATAACATCAGTGGCATGGAGAAGGGAGACGGGTATGCATGGGCAACTGCTGGTCCTCCATAAACAACCTTGCTCGGACTTGTACCTAGGAGGATAAATTTGTAGGTGCAATCCCATGGTCATTCACGACCGAAGGGAGTATTTACTTTATAGTTTACTGATTACTTTTATCAGAAAGACAAAGCTGACTTCAGCGGGTTTTAAATATAAAACTTAAAGAGTTGGAATAAATGTTGAGACGCATTTTATCCGACGCCCTGACAATTTTACTAATAATGGGAAAAGCAGTTGAATTTTTCTTAACAAAAAAACCTAGACAACCTTCCTTAAAACACAGCAGGAAGAGTTAAATATCGCGTTTGTCTCACAGCAAGCATTTAACTTTAAGTTTTAAATGTATACCCGTTTGCAAGTCAAATGGGTGGAGGTTGTTGAAAAACGCTGCATATAATACATGCACTAATTGTTTGTTCTGAACAGTTAAGATTAGCAAAGATTACAGTATTTTTTTATTCTTGAATATTTTGTACGGTTTTGCTGTTGTTTTACAAATGCTGATTTAAATACAGAATGGCTGTTCGTTAAAAAAAGCCATATTTTCTCATGAACTTACACTGTTTCGACTTGTCAGGTTCTCATCTGTGTCTCGCCTTCTTTCATCTATCTATCTATCTATCTATCTATCTATCTATCTATCTATCTATCTATCTATCTATCTATCTATCTATCTATCTGTCTGACTATCTGTCTGTCTGTGAGTCCATCTATCTGTTTCGCTTTCTTCCCCCTCTCCATCCTCTCTCTCACCCCTTTCCCCACTCCATCTCTCTCCGGCAGACACAAATGTCAACTTCTGAGACTATTGCTGATGTTGTTGTTGTTGCTGTTGACGTCATCGTCGTCGTAGTTATTATTTTACTGGCCTCCGTCATTGAACTGCAGCCATGCTGGGCCATTGACTTATTATTATTATTATTATTATTATTATTATTATTATTATTATTATTATTAATTTTTTTATTATTGAGTGAGAGCGCAGTGCATGCCATCAAAGTGACGCTGTGTTAAAATATACGAAGCCTAGTATACCCATCATGACTACCCGTCTGATAAGGGTACACCAGGCACATGCGTCACAACCATATGTGCGCGACATGGTGAGCTCATATCAAGATAAACAACGCATGACCTTGCAGGTGGGGCCCAGTTAGAATTTTCTTCAGATTGAGTAGCCCATCCTGCTCAAAAGATCCCTAAATAAGGGTTGTTTAAGGATGTTGAACGAAACACCCATATTTCCAAAGATGAATTATCCAAACTTCTAAGAATTCCTTTCAACACATGGCTATGATGCTACCCCACTACTTCTGCTCGTGATCAGTAATGCACATATCGTCAACCACTAAGGGACATGCTCAACTGGTTAAAGTTAAACAATTGACAAGCCAATCTGTGGTATTGAGTAGAATATTTGCTGTTGGAGCTCCGTAAGTTGAAATAGTGTTTGTAATCTTTTCGGCCTTCTGAGACCCCGTGTTTACATTTTATTGTTACCATTGCAGTTTTGTGATTGTCTGGACTGTGTAGATAGTATTTTTGTGTTGAAACACCCAATGCTTTGCAGTGGGGTGCGAATCAATATTTTTTTAATCTTAACCACTTACGGAAAAAAAAATATTTTGCTGTTTTCATTATTCAGTTAAAGAAGCCATCATAATGTTCGACAAAGAGACGCATTCCTTGTCGGAGAAAAAATGAGAACAAAAAAATGTAGAATGGCTTAAACTTAATGACGTCACCGAGGCGAATACTGTTTCATCTCTAAGCAACGTCAAAATTTTCGGCGACGACAACGACAGCAGCAGCAACATTAACAACAGCAACAACAATATTAACAAAGTGACATTTAGAAACGTGAATATTACCACTTCCATCGCTTCCACAACGGCCTTGCTGCAAAGCAGGCTTCTTTTGCGATTGCAGCGAGAAATTTGGAAGATTTCCGCATAGATGAAGACGATTTAAAAATGGCCAGGAAAATTGCAAAAAGGAATGGGAAAAGGGTAGCTCTAAACCCTCCATCTGACGTGATAGAGAATAGCTCAAGATACACGGTCACATACCGCTGCATCGGAGTTAAGTCTCGTCGGGCGGAAAATGCACCTGAGAGCGAAATACAAAATGCCTCGGGCGCGTGTGGGAACAGAAGACCCACATCACCCGAGGAAAGAAGTTTGGAACTATTGAGGTGAGATTTGGAACAGAAGAAGAAACCCGGTGTCATTCTGCGACCGCTTGGAGGAATGAAAATTTCTTCTTAATCCCGAGCTATCGCGACCGACGCCTTGCCAAGATTAGGGTGTCGAATGTACCGCCAAAAATATCCGTCACCTGGTTAATTGCGGCCGTCTTTGCAGGCTTAGAATAAGACGAAGTAACAATGTTGGCGGTCAAGAAAATACCTAAGCAAAACTGGTCAGGTATAGGTATGGAACTGACCTTACAACGTAAGCAGGACCATATCGACCAGCTACCCGATCTAATCGATCCTCGAATGGTATTCACTTGTCAGTGTTAGCGGAGGGTAGAAAGCCAAGATTCCACATATGTGGATCTGTAACTCACTTAAAGGCTTTCTGTCCTGAAACAAGAAAAACTAAATTCCCACTACTTCCAACACTACAAACACCACAAACGAAAAATCATGAACAAGTGTTCAAAATTCCTACACCTACACCAACACCCACGCATCCACCCACTCTCAAACCAAGACAAAGAAGGAGTCTATCCCCAGTTGCAACGGAAAAGCAAGCTTCTCCTGAATACAATACATCCCAAACTGACCACCCAAACCAAAAAGGGCCTTTTAAAAACTTTTCGCCGGTTGAGAAACCTGGAACTTCCAGGCTTCTCGAAAATTCATGTGAGTAACCTCCTCCTTTTCTTTCTCCAACTAACAATACTGTGCACACACCCCATGATTGAGAATGGGGTGTGTGAATGTGCGTGGTCTAAGACCAATTTGGAAGCAAAGTCACTTGCTCAATGATCTCAGGTAGCTTGATTTAGATGTGGCTGCCATTATCAAGGCGGCGAGTCGTTAGCACGCCGGGCGAAATGCTTAGCGCCATTTAGTCTGCTGCTAAGTTCTGAGTTCAATTTCAGCCGAGGTCGAATTTGTTTTTCATCCTTTCAGGGTAGATAAATTAAATACCAGTGAAATTCTGCGGTCAATGTAATCGATTAGTCTCCCCCCCCCCCCACCAAAAAAAACTTCAGGCCTTGTGCCTATAATAGAAAGGATTATTATTATTATTATTAAGGCGGTGAGCTGGCAGAATCGTTAGTACGCTGGATGAACTGCTTAGTGGTAGTTTGCCCGTCGCTATGTTCAGCATAGGTCGACTTTTCCTTTCATCCTTTCGGGATCGACAAAATAAGTACCAGTAATCGACTGACCCCTTCCACCAAAATTTCAGGCGTTGTGTCTATAATAGAAAGGATCATTAGTTATTTCGTTCACTCGTTCTTTCGTTAGGCAGTGTTGCTTTTCCTTTCGATTTCAGCCTGAAATTTTAGCCACTTCCACTGTCTTGCGACGTTATATAACAATAGCAGGTATCTTCCCTCATCCCTTCCTTCAAACCGCCTCCCCAATTTTTACTGATCCTATCCTCTCGCAGAACGTTACGACAACAAACAAATATATTAGAAACGGATGAAAATGGAACCAACCAATAGGCGTAGGAGTGGCTGTGCGGTAAGTAGCTAGCTTCCCAACCACATGGTTACGGGTTCAGTCCCACTGTGTGACACTTTGGGCAAGTGTGCTCTACTATAGCCTCGGGCCGACCAAAGCCTTGTGAGTGGATTTGGTAGACGGAAACTGAAAGAAGCCCGTCGTATATATTTCATTTCATTTCATTTCATTGGGTTTGAGTCCATGCTCAGGCCAAGTCGAAGACTCCACCCTCAGAGTCTGGTGTGGTTGCCAGGTTGTATTCTCTGCTTAAATTGACATGTGTAGGAGCGAGTTTGAGTCAGTTTGTGCTCGTTGTGTATTCCTGGGAGATGGGGTTCATCTCTAATGTGCTTAAGTATCTATCCAGTTGCAATTTGAATGATTCACACTGCATCCTGATAGATTTCTGCATGTACCGAATGGAGTTGAACAGTTGTATATATATATATATGTATATATATATATATGTGTGTGTATGTGTGTGCATATGTTTGTGTGTCTGTGTTTGTCCCTCACCCAACATCGCTTGACAACCGAAGCTGGTGTGTTTACGTCCCCGTAACTTAGCGGTTCGGTAAGAGAGACCAATAAAATAAGTACTAGCCTTACAAAGAATAAGTCCTGGGCTCGATTTGCTCGACTAAAGGCGGTGCTCCAGCATGGCCGCAGTCAAATGACTGAAACAAATAAAAGAGTAAAGTCACACTTCATCCCAAGCTTCCATAGACAATGATTCCGCTTTCCTGTTGATGTCATATGCATTTATCACAGGAATGGCCTCTCCGGGTTATTTCCCCTTCCAGTTGTTGCATACAAAGAGTGTTACTCGCTGAATATGGGAGTGATCGTGATGATTTGGACAAAGAGGAGGACAAGGAAGGGGAGAACAAGGAAAAGGTGGAGAAGAGAGAGGAGGAAAAAGAGGGGGAAGGAGGAGGAAAAACGAAGGAGAAGGAGGAAAAGAAGGTGGAGGTGAGGCAGGTTCCTGTTACTGATGATAATGGCGACGAAAAGACGGGGAGGGGGCAGTGGTGGTGGGGGCGGTGATGGTGGTGACGACGACGATGTCGATGATGACAAAAACGATGAAGCTGATGACTATACCGACGACGACGACGACGAAGACGACGGTGATGATGATGATGAGGAGGAGGGTGAAGAGGATGAGGAGGAGGAAGATTAAAAGGCAGAAGGAGGGGAGGAGGAGATTGCTGTTGCTACTGATGAAAACGGCGACGACGACGACCACGATGACAATGACGACAATGGCGACAACAACGACGACGATGATGACGACGACGACAATGATGATGATGATGATGATGATGATGATGATGATGATGACGACGACGACAATGATGATGATGATGATGATGATGATGATGAGGATGATGATGATGACGACGACGACGACGACGACAATGATGATGATGATGATGATGATGATGATGACGACGACGATGGTGATGGGGAGGAGGAGGACGGTTAAGAAGCAGAAGTAGAGGAAGAGCTGCTGCTGCTGCTGCTACTGATGAAAACGGCGGATGCAACGACGACGACGACGACGACAATGATGATGATGGATGTATACGGTAAATTAGCCGCAGTTCAGGATAACAAATAGTTGACGAACATTACCAGGAAGTAAAGCTTCTATGCAAGACTGTAATGCCGTGTAGTAATGCTGTACTGGGTCCTTCAAAAGAATACAGCAGTGAGTTAAAGAGTGAACGGAAGAGGAGTTGAAATGGTGTACATAAAATTCGTTCTCGCCAAATATTGAAGAAAATTGAGTTAACATTTGTTATATAGGCGACGAGCTGGTAGAATCGTTAGCATGGTTCAGTGTGGTTAGAGCGACGGGTTCATGATGTAGTAAGTTCGATTCTCGGACCGGGCTGTGTGTTGCGTTCTTGAGCAAGACACTTTATTTCACGTTGCTCCAGTTCACTCAGCTGTAGAAATGAGTTGCGACGTCACTGGTGCCAAACTGTACCGGCCTTTGGGTTTCTCTTGGATAACATCAGTGGCATGAAGAGAGGAGGCTGGTATGCATGGGCGACTGCTGGTCCTCCATAATCAACCTTGCTCGGACTTGTACCTCGGAGGGACACTTTCAAGGTGCAATTTCATGGTCATTTATGATCGAAGGGGGCCTTTATCTAAAGTAAAATACTTTTCAGCATTTCGTCTGTCTTTGTGCTTTGAGTTCAAATTCCGCTGAAGTCGAATTTGCCTTTTACCCTTTCGGGGTCGAGGAAGTAAGTACCAGTTAAGTACTGAGGGTCGACGTAATCGACTTACTTCTTCCCCCGAAATTGCTGGCCTTGTGCCAAAATTTGGAACCAATATTTGTTAATATTAGGTTAATCTTAGTCTCCTACTGCATGCAAATGAAGGAAGTGCCTGACTCGATACCTTTGTGAATTAGGCTGAATAAAGATCGAGCTAAACTTCTGAATTTCGAATTTGACAGGATCTACTTTTTCTTGCTGTTTACGTAAGCTCTTCAACTTCACTTATTCGATTACGATCCAGGCGCATTCAGTACTCTCGCTGTTGTTTTGGCAACCAATGTGGTACCATATGGGAGAATTTGTCATTCTTTGTAGTTTGGAAGACTATCTGAAAGAAAAAAAATGGATGTTGCATTGAAACTGTCGATTCTTTTGAGTTACGCACGAGCAGATTCACTTCCTCAGCATTAGTATCGTTATTTAATTGGTGGTGTGGTTTTGCGCGAGCGCTTTTCATGCTACAAGTTGATATCTATGTTTTCCGTACATGTAGACATACATTGGTGGAAAAGCACAGTAATGATCTGAAAGAAGAGAGAATATGAAGCAGAACACTCTTCTACTCATTGATCTGGAAGCCTTTGGTTTTCTGTGAATGATGGCGTTCTAAGTAAAGAGTGGTGTGGATCGAATCCTTCTACTCAATCATTGGTATGTAGATGCTAAGCATCTTTTACGGATGTTGTTTTCGTGCAAGTATTGTCGCAGCTCGTCGCTCAGAAAAGAGCTACAGCTGGGATATATTAGAAAATGCTTAATAAAGATGGCGCAGATCTGTTGGAAACAATCGACAACAGTGGAAGACTTCATCAGAAAGACATAAGTGAAAGAAAAGCGAGAGTACTCATCAATGATAGTCAATGCCAGTCAAGAGAAACAGAAGTAAGGGAAGGAGGCTTTAAACCCACTCCAAGCCGTTCAAATAGTACTGCTCTAGTCAAACGTCCATATAGCGAAATAAAACCTCGACTAAAGTTCGATGCATGTTTGGCATTAAGTTATTGCTACCTTCGAGCAAAAATGATAGATTCTTTAATAAAAAAAAATAAATGTGCCCTTTTAAAGCATAGCCAGGCTCATGGGCCCGGTTTCCCGGTTTCTATGGCGTATGTGTTCCCCAGCTGGACGGGATGCCAGTCCATCGCAGAGTTATTCATTTTTGCCAGCTGAGTGGACTGGAGCAACGTGAAGTGAAGTGTTTTGCTCAAGAACACAACGCATCGCTCGGTCCAGGAATCGAAACCACAATCTTACGATCATGATGCTGACACCGTAACCACTAAGCCACGCGCCTCCACGATAGATTCTTTGGATGAACAAAATGCATCATTCTAACGATGATGTCAGGATGACACAGTATGCCATACAAGAATTCCAAGTCAGGTCGCTCACCTGTCGTACCAGAGAAGACACTTGAGAAACTAACTGCAGTAGTATTTATTCCTACTAGAACAGTAAATAGGAAAGCGAAAATAGGAGAGTTCGATTCGCCATCTTTAAGTTTCCTGGTTCTTAATCTTTTCTTTCTTCTTATTGCCATACATGAAAACAACTGATCGATGGCCTGTCCTTATAATGAAGTGTACAGCTTATAGAAAAGGTTTCCACTAACAATGAGTTTTATGGGTTTCTTTTTCTTTTTATTCACGAGAGAAATGGTACACTTTGAAGGATTAATATTCTCGAAGAAGAAAATATTATCGGCCATTCATTCTGATTTGAAGTTGCAGCGATCATGAAAAGTGAAGAATTCGATTTAAACGTTTGACATCTGCCTGCGAAACATAACTTTTAGAACTGCAATCAGAGTTTTTAAGACGAAATGACATCGATCAAAACACACGTGATCGTCTTTGAGAGAGAACAAGGAGACGCGGCGACTACGAAAGAGGATAGAGAGGAGGTTACAGGATAAAATTTGTGCTGAGATATAAAGTTGGTTTTATATACCATTTGAAGCGACCATTTTGTCGGAGCACTGCGTGCCAGACAATCGAATCGTGTGCCAGAGATTTGTATCAAGGATCTCGCATTAAGCCACAAAAATAATACAGGATAGTAGATGCAGCTATCGTCGTATTCTCTTCGCTGGGAGTTGATAAGTTGTTTGAAATTCTTTAGATCTCCATGCACATCCAAAAAATGAAATATTATTTCTTCATTCTGGCTATGTATGTATGTATGTATGTATGTATGTATGTATGTACGCACGTACGTACATTTACATGTATATGCATGCATGTGTATATACATATATATGTATATATATATATGTATCTCTCTATTTGTCTATATCTATATATCTATATTATAAATATATATATATATATATATATGAAAAGTTTACGAAAAAAAAAACAAAAGACGGAGACATATGGTGTAGAAAACAAACAGATGTATTAGTATAACGCTCAGGAATAGAAAAAGTCTTTTATATTTCGAGCCTACGCTCTTCTACAGAAAGGGACACAGAAAAAACAAGGAGAGAAAAAAGGCGTGTAGTGGCTAACGATCTATCATGCAGAAGTTTGAAAAGGAACACACAAGCTGATATGTATAAGGAAAATAAGACAAGGTAGAAAATTTTCAAATAACTTTATCATGAAGAACATTTTAGTACCGGTTTCAGCCTTAGCGAGCTTTTCAACTTAGAGTAAAGCTTGAACTTAAATTGTGGAAAAATTAAATGAAAAGTTAAAAAAAATATTTTCATAGTTTTCAAATGCGTGGGACATTTTCCTTTTTTCTGTCTGTCTCTCGTTTAGTTTTGTGAAGGCTCGGTGGGCAGGTAGGCAGTAGCAGATCTAAAGAAATTAAATATTTTTTTCAAATCTGCTACTACCTACCTACCTACCTACCTACCTACCGAGCCTTCACAAAAGTAAGAGAGAGAGAGAGAGAGAGAGACAAACAAAGAGGCAGACAGACAGACAGACAGACAGACAGAAAAAGGAAAATGTTCCACGTATTTGAAAACTATGGAAATATTTTTAAAAAACACTTAATTTAATTTTTCCACAGTTTAACTGTTTTTCATGCAAAGAATGAAACCGGTACTAAAAGGTTCTTTATGATAAAATTATTTTAGCATTTTCTACCTTGTTCTATTTTCCTTACACACACACACGTGCACACACACACATGCAAATATAGTTCAAATTTACAGAAGACAAAGCAGGTGTGGTAGTTTAACGCTCGGGAAGAACGAAAAAAGCCTTTTGCCGTTTCGGGGGTACGCTCTTCGATAGAAAGGATGAAGAGGAAAAACAAGATTGAAAAAAAACGGCGGGAGAAAAAAAATGTTCATACATAATGCATACATACATACATACATACATACATACATAATACATACATACACACATACATACATACATACATACATACATACATACATACATACAATACATGCAGTGAGGGAGAGACGCATTGATATATAAAATTGAAAAAAGAAAGGTTTTAATTGCAGTAGTAGAATTTACTTATTTGTTCGAAGCTGAGGATTCATTCTGTCGCTACTCAGAGTTTCTTGCCGCAAGCGGTTTTTCTGTGTTTGTGAAGCTTATATGCTCGTGAGCGTTTGTTTATGTTTGTCTGTATCTACTGCGTGTGTGTATTCGTATGTGCAATGACAAATATATACAGAGAAGAGAGAGAGAGAGAGAGAGAGAGAGAGAGGACGTGAGAAAACGATAGAAATGGTGGATGGATGAACGCATTGACAAAAGAAAAAACAAATGAAGAAAGGGAGAGATAAAGGGAGAGAATTTGGCCGGGAGAGAAAGGGAAAATGAGATATTCCGACCGCCTGACCGAGCAACAAAATGGCTGACTGCAGGTCGATGTAACGATGACTTAGACTAAGTTCCGCAGGAGAGAAAGAGCGTTGACTGAAAGCTGGGGTGTCCATTTTGTTGAGCGCCTGATAAACAGATAAAATTGTTTGAATTGAAGTCATTAATCAGTGTTTACTCTAATGGAAGCAGATTGTCGACTTAACGAAGGAAACGATGTAGGCAGACGACAGCAGAGAAACAACAACAACAATAGCAGCAGCAGTAACAACAGCAGTAGCAACAGCATGCAGTGTACATTGAAGCAAAATATGGCTGCCAAGTGTGTGGGGTATTCGTAGGTGGTAGCGCGAGTGGTGACGTCAAATGTAGATGGATGGCTTGAGAGGAAGTAAGAGGAAGTGGCGTGGTGCTGGTAGCTGTCTTGTTGGTTGTGGTAGTGTTAAGCGTGAATAATTAGAAAAATTGGAAGAGAGAGCAGATTTTCTCCAAGAGTACGAAAGCCAAAGAAAGAACGAGAGAGAGAGAGAGAGAGAGACAGAAAGAGAGGGTGGTACGGAAAGAGAGAGAGAGAGAGGGAGAGAGAGGGAGAGAGGAAGAGAGAGAGAGAGAGAGAGTGTGTACAATAAGAAGTAAAAGGAATTTAGAAAGGTACAGAAGAATGGTCTGAGAAATAAGAGGATGCAAAAGAGGCAGAATGATAGATAAACGTGTGCTCAGTGAATCTGTTAGGTGAGATGAAATAGTTGGTGATGTTGCGAAGAGATAAAAGGAAGGAGTGGGACAAATGAAGTTAGAAGTTGACATTTGCCTGGTACATATTTGATCAATCTTGGAAAACTAAAAAAGCAAGATGATTTCCGGATTCGAACTCAGAACTTTAAAAAAATCATAACTACGTAACATACGTTAGTTTGTCCGACGCTCTGAAAAATTCCTCTATTCATCGTCATGATTATGTGACTAATAATAATAACAACAACAACAACAATAAAAAATAATAATAATAATAATAATAATAATATAATAATAATAATAATAATAATAATAATGATGATGATGATGATGATGATGATGATGATGATGATGATGATGATGATGATGATGATGATGATGATGATGATGATGATGATGATGATGATGATGATGATAATAATAATAATAATAATAATAATAATAATAATAATAATAATAATTAGAAATCAGCAAAATGTGGAACCTGAAGACTAAAACAATACCTGTTGTCATAGGTGCCCTGGGAATGATAGCAAAAGGGGCTGATTGCTACATAACTCAGGTACCAGGAAACCCCAAAATGGCAGAAATTCAAAAGATAGTGCTCGTGGGAACTGCTCATATCCTACGCAAAATACTTTCTATGTAATCTCAGGGTTTAAAACAAACATAATTTTCGGTTTTATTTTAGACATTCACTAGTACAACACCAAACCCCCCCACCAAATATATAGCACACTAGGCATAACAACAACATGAACTTCCAACCTGTTGTCTCTTGAGGTCTCTGGGTGAGACTTGGAACCAACTTGTACAAACATAAAGCAAAAGTCAAACATATAATAATAATAATAATAATAATAATAATAATAATAATAATAATAATAATAATCCTTTCTACAAAAGGCACAAGGTTTGAGATTTGGCGGGAGAGAACTAATCAATTACATCGACCTCAGTGCTTAACTGGTACTTGATTTAACGATCCCGAAAGAATGAAAGGCAAAGTCAACCTCGGCGGAATTTGAACTCCGAACGTTAGGATGAATGAAATACCGTTAAGCATTTTGCCCGGCATGCTAACGATTCTACCAGCTCGCCGTCTTAGTGATGATGACGATGATGACTACAACAACAACAACAACAATAATAATAATCTGTTTTTCAGATTTCCCAAACAATTTCAGGTCATCCATATAAAGAAGATGGTTCAATGATGGGCCTTTCTTCCCACATCGGCAACTCATCTGAAAAAACCTATCTGAAAAACAGATAGATTCCTTAAACAAAACAGTTCAGAAGTGTGGTAGGGACATCGGTATGGAATCTGGGATCACCAAATACTCAGTACTTAATATGAAAAGAGGGAAGAAAGCAGCCTGCAGAGAATTGCGGTTACCATCAGGAGAGACCATGGGTGAATCCGATGGTAGTGGATATAGATATTTAAGGATTTTGGAGCTGGATGACATTCTACGCAAAGAAAATGAAAGTCACGGTCAGCGAGGAGTATTAAAAAAGGGTGGCGATGGTGTTGAAATCCAACCTGAATGCCAAAAATTTGATTACCGCAATGAATATCTGGGCAGTTGCGGTGGTCAGGTATAGTGCGTCCATCTTCAAATGGACAAAGGAGGAAATATCAACACTAGATAGAAGGACGAGAAAGTTGATGACTCAGCATGAGGTGTTACACCCTATGAAAAGAAAGAATGGTGGCTGAGGACTAATTAGTACAGACCATTGTATAAGGAGTGAAAGGGGAACGCTTGCCGAGTATTTGATAAATATCGATGGAGACCTACTGGAATATGCCGCGAAAGACATGGTGTAAATGCATTTGAAATGATTGGCAAGGCAGACTTTAATCAAAGAGCTGAGAAGAAGAGAAAAGAAGGCTTTCTTGAAATGAGAATCCATGGAAAGTTTGAAAGGAATACACAAGATGTTAAGGATAACACAGCATCGTGGGCTTGGCTTGAGCGAGGTGAGTTGAAGCGTACCACCGAAAGTCTGATCATTGCTGCAGAAGACCAGACTCTCGCTACCAATTCAGTGAAGTATAACATCTATAAAACTTCTGACACCCAGAAATACAGACTCTGTGGAAAAATTGTGGAAAATGTGACCCACTTGGTAAGTGGATGTGAGAGCCTTGCACAAAAAGAATACAAACGCCGCCACGATAAAGTGTGTGTATCTTCATTGGCTCTTATGCCGTAGATACCAATATGAAATAACAGAGAATTGGTAAGAGCATATACCAAGTAAAATTATGCCGGGGGATGATACTCTAGGACTACGATTTTCAGACGGATCGTGTAATTGAACACCGTCAGCCGGATATTGTCATATTGAATAAGAGAGACAAATACTGTCAGATCATTGATGAAGCCATACCAAATGACATGAATGTTGAGAGTAAAGAGGATGAAAAAATCACCAAGTACTCCGAATTGAAAGTGGAAGTGGCAAGACTGCATGCAAATGCGAGAGGGTAATGTAAAAGTGATACCAGTGATGATCAGGGCGTTGGGCTCAATCCCATTGAAACGTCAAGACTTCTTAAGGTAACTGGAAATCCCATGCAAGATTGATGTCTTGCAAAAAGCAGCCTTATTGGGCACAGCACATATCTTAAGGAAAGTATTATCTGTCTGAGGTCCTTGTTGTGACTTGACAGATGAATACCTACACTGTGTTACAAAGGAATGATAATAATAATGATGATGATGATGATGATGATGATGATGATGATGATGATAATAATAATAATAATAGGATCGACTACTGAAAGGCTTTTGATAGCATTCCCCACACATGGATCCTAGAAACACTAGCCATGAACAAGGTACCACCAATAATCATAAAATACATGACACTTTTTGAATAAATGGCAGACAGTGATACAGCTCCAAACAAAAGAGGGGTCATAAAAACCAAAGTCTCCAAAGTCTCCATTAGAAGAGGAATATTCCAGGGAGACAAGCTCTCTCCACTCCTTTTCTGCTTGGCACTGACACCTTTATCTGACGTTCTAAACAGAACTGGATGCGGATACAATTGTTACGGCAAAACAATCATCTACCTCTTATATATGGATGATCTAAAACTGTACGCTACAAATGATAAACAGCTGGAAACATCACTACAGACAGTACATGGATTTACCAAAGAAATAAATATGAAATTTGGTTTAGAAATATGTGCCAAAGCAACCTTGAAAAGAGGAAAACTAGTTAAGAGTAGCAACATCACACTAGATAAAGCAAATGAAATAAGAGAATTAGACCAAAGCCAGATATACAAGTATTTAGGAATCAATGAACTAGATACAACATACACAAATGAAAGAGAAAATAAAAGAAGAATACTATAGACGATTTAGATTAATACTGAAAACAGAGCTCAATGCGAAAAATAAAATAATAGGTATCAACATACACAAATGAAAGAGAAAATAAAAGAAGAATACTATAGACGATTTAGATTAATACTGAAAACAGAGCTCAATGCGAAAAATAAAATAATAGGTATCAACACTCTAGCTATCCCAGTTATAAGTTACAGTTACAATATCCTTAACTGGACAGTAAATGAACTAACCAAAATAGACAGGAAAACAAGAAAAGAAAAATAATGACAGGGTCTAGGATACACCACCAAAAATCTGACTTAGAAAGGTTATATATACAACGTATTGAAGGTGGTAGATACCTTATACAGATAGAAAACTATTACAAAATAGCCACCACAGAACTGCAAAAATGCCTACTTCAGAAGCAAGGAAAACTTACATAAATAGCCACAAAACAAGCCCCCCACCAAAAAAAAAACTGTTTTCAGTCTTTAAGGAAACTGAGAAATACTAAAAAGATGTCATAGTACCTAATAACTATGAAGAAAAAGAAGAAGAAATAATAAAAGCTGTAAAATAATTGGAATCCAAACTAAAACTAGAACAGCAACGGACCATGATAAGACGAAGACAAGAAAGGCCCCTTCATGGCAAATACTGGGCTAAACTAAACGCGAAAGAAATAGACAAAGCAAAATCTCAACAATGGCTGAGAAGCTCAGGACTCAAAGGAGAGACTGAAGGATTTTTAATTGCAATATAAGACCAAAGCCTCCCACCAGAAATTACCAATAACACATAATGAAAAGAAACATAACAAGTAACTGCAGAGTATGTGGAGAGGGACAAGAAACAATAAATCATATTGTCTCTGGCTGCCCAGTCCTGGCTAAGAAGGAATACGTTCACAAACACGACAGAGTTGGGACCTATATACACTGGAAGTTATACCAACACTGTGGAATAACAACAGAAATAAGATGGTGTAGGCACACGCCAGAAAAGGTCACAGAAAATGAAAAAGCAGCCATATTTGGGGATATTTCAATATACACAGAGAAATTAAGGCCAATAGACCGGATATAGTTGTCAGAGATAACCAAGAAAGAAAAATGCTTTCTAATCAATGTATCAATACTAACAGATGGCAATGTTTCTCTAAAAGAAACGGAGACTCTTTCAAAATGCAAAAGTCTGGAAATGGATGTAACTCGAATGTGGAGCCTATAGATGGAAACAATTCCCATCATAGTAGGCGCATTAGGTATGATAAAAAAACATTTAGACAAATACATAACAAAAAAAAAGGATTAACAAATATATATATATAACACACGAAATTAGCACTACAAGGCACTGCACACATCTGACGGAAAACACTTTCAATACCGTAATTATAAGAGCATCACAGCAAACCACAGCACATACCCAAGGCACACAGAGCTACGCTCGGTGGGACAGTGGAAGCACGTTATAAAATTAAGACTACTGAATAATAATAATGATAATCTCAGCAAAAGAAGCTCAGAAAATATAAAGATTTGCTGATTGAAATCGAAAAGATGTGGCATCTTAAGACGGTTACAATACCAGTGATTGTAGGAGCACTTGGAATGATCAAAAAAGGAACTGAAAATTATTTGAGAATGATCCCTGGTTTACCATCCATGCAAGAGGTACAAAAGATTGTTTTAACTGGTACGTCATGCATTGACGCTGTAAATTTTATTTCCTTTTTTACCCTTTATTTTTTGTTTTCTTTATCATTTTCATTTTTTCTATTTGTTCTTTTAACCTTTCTTTCTTTCTTTCTTTCTTTTTTCCGTCACATAACTTAACTTTGTAAATGAACAATCTTATGTGTTTACTTTAATAACCTACCAATGTATAGAGTGAGTTTCTTTGCCCTAGGTCTCGGGAAGACATTCAACAAGAAATATAAACAAAATTGAATTAATAATAATAATAATAATAATAATAATAATAATAATAATAATAATAATAATAATAATAATAATAATAATAAATGCCCTGATGTAGTATCAGGCAGTGGTTGTTATGGCTCTTGATCTTAACTAATTGGAAGTGTTATCATGTACATTGTTTTGTTTTGGTATAAAAGATGAGCTACAGCAAATATTTTGCTCGATACCACAGATTTGTTGTAAGTTGTTTGACCATAATTATTTGAGCATGTCTCTTAGTGGCTGACGATATGTGCATCTCTGATCACGAGCAGCAGTAATGAGGGATCATCATAGCCTTGTGTTGAGAGAAATTATTGAGGGTTCGAAGAATTCACCTCTGAAAACATAGGTGTTTTGTTTATCATCCTTAAAACAAACCTTATTCAAGGACTTTTTGAGCAGGATGAGCTACTCGACCTGAAGAAAATATTCTTCTTCTTCTTCTTCTTCTTCTTCTTCTTCTTCTTCTTCTTCTTCTTCTTCTTCTTCTTCTTCTTCTTCTTCTTCTTCTTCTTCTTCTTCTCCTTCTATTTATTTATTCCCCACAGGGGATTAAACATTGAGATGACAAACTAGGACAGACAAAGGGATTAAGTCGATTACATTGACCTCAGTGCATAACTAGTACTTATTTAATCGACCCCCAAAGGATGAAAAGTAAAGTCTGCAGACGAAATACCGCTAAGCATTTCGTCCAGCGTGCTAACGATTCTGCTAGCTCACCGCTCCACATTTGTTATTATTGTTGTTATTATTAATATAAGGCGGCGAGCTGGCAGAATCGTTAGCACTCCGGGAAAAATGCTTCGTGGCATTCGGCTTGTCTTTACGCTTTGAGTTCTAATTCCGCAGAGGTCGACTTTGCCTTTCACCTTTTCGGGGTCGATGAAATAAGTACCAATTGAGCACTGGGGTCGATGCAATCGACTGGCCCCCTCAATTCCTCAAATTTCCGGTCTTGTGCCTCTCGTAGAAAGGATTGTTATTATTATTAGTACTATTGTTGATGATGGTGATGATGATGATGAAAATAACTACATGCAACTTAGGATGAAGGTTCCAAAATTTTAGGCATGAGTAGTCGACCCAATTACTTGACTGTTATTTATTTTATTGACCCTGGAGGGTTGAAAGGAAGAGTTGGCCTCGGTTGTATTTGAACTCAGAATATAAAGAAGAGTTAGTAAATGCTGCGATTTATTTTGTCCGATGCTCTCAGAATCCTGCCAAGTCTGGATGATGAAGTGGAGTGAATAATACATTGTAAACAAGGAGAAGTAGGAGGAAAATGTAAGGTATGACAGGTGAGAAAAGACGATTAAAAATGAATGATTATTGAGGGAGAGAGAGAAAGAGAGAGAGAGAAAGAGAGGCAGAAAGAATCAATCACGCAGTGCGAGAGAGAGGGAGAGAGAGTGGGGGGGAGAAAGGGGGAGAGGGAGAAAGGAAGATATGAAGAGAAAGAACCGAAAGTAGAAAGAAAGAAAGAAAGAAAGAAAGAAAGAAAGAAGATGAGTGAACGGGATCAGTAGCTTTTTGAGAATGTAAAAACAGAAGGAAGATAAATTTTAAGGTTTGTTTTGAGATGAGTGACAGAAAATAAAAGAAAAGAAAAATAGAGTTTGGCTGAAATCGAAAAGGAAGAGGAAGCAGAAAAAGAAGGAAAGTGAAAGGAGAAAAACGAAGGTTTAAAAGAAAATACTATGTTACCACGAAATCGAAGTAACAGTTGTGCAACAATAAACTGGAATAGCCGCCAGGAGTTAGTAACGAGGGCGTAAGTGATCAATATAAAACAG
>NC_043002.1:49421779-49426779 GCF_006345805.1 Octopus sinensis | reverse complement strand
AATGGTAATAGTTGATATGTGTACGCGCGCATGTGCTGCCTCTGTATTCAATAAATTATATGTAATATATCGTATTGCTTTCATATTTTGACACAAGGCCAGCAATTCCGAGCAAGGGGTAGGTCGATTACATAGATTCCCAGTACTCAACTGGTACTTATTTTACCGACCCCTAAAGGATGAAACACAAGGGGCTAAACACAGAGGAGACAAACAAGGACAGACAAACGGATTAAGTCGATTATATCGACCCCAGTGCGTAACTGGTACTTATTTAATCGACTCCCGAAAGGATGAAAGGCAAAGTCGATCTCGGCGGAATTTGAGCTCAGAAGGTAGCGGCAGACGAAATGCCTATTTCTTTACTACCCACAAGGAGCTAAACACAGAGGGGACAAACGAGGACAGACAAACGGATTAAGTCGATTATATCGACCCCAGTGCGTAAGGATGAAAGGATGAAAGGCAAAGTCGACCTTGGCGGAATTTGAACTCAGAACGTAAAGGCAGACAAAATACGGTTACACATTTCGCCCGGAGTGCTAAGGATTCTGTCAGCTCACCGACTTTTGTAATACATCATAATGCAAATTTCATGTGCATGAAAAGAAATCATTATGCACCGCTGTAGATTACATATGGGATAAAAAATATGAGTGGTGGAACAAAAGAAAGAGCAAAGAGACAAAAATTCAATGATGGTCAATGAGAATTATTTGATCAATGAAGTATGACGATTCTGCTCTACTTTTGTTATTATGTATTAGAGACAGAGGCAATATTAATACTGAAAGGTAATATTCATTTCCACTTAATCCTGGATGTTCTGTTAGGTCAAACTTTACTGCCGTAGATACCATGAAAGAAACTTTCATATGGACTTTGGTGCAGAATGCACGCTTGCTTGTTTATATCGCCAGCGGAGAGATAAATCCCCACCAACTCCAGCGCCGAATCCACTAGATCACGTGATTTTGATCTTCCTTGACCATGTCGGTGATGGACGCTCGACCGCTAGAGATAATAGCGAATCGATTATATTCGTTATAACTTAGTCAAAGGAAGAGAAGTTCCCATGACTTTTGCTATCCTTCCCCACAAGATTGAGGAGATTAACAGTCGTTCAATTTTGCTTTACTAAAAGGAATGTATAGTTTTTTATATGCAATGTTATATTTGCGGATTGCAGTAAGAGATAACTGAGCATATGTGCTGACTTGATGCTTTATGTTGTGTGATGTTCATGGTTGTTTGCTTGATGTGTGTAGTGGTTATCTTTATTAGAGTCTTTCATTTGTGATATGGTCAAGATCCTAATCTGTCCTTCAAGATTCTATACTGCCGGCTCGGACGACATCTGATTTCTTTTTCCTATTTGGCGTTGTAAGTTGAACAATAAGTACTCAACAATAATTGTTTAGTGCACCGTACAACAAATCTGGTATCTAACTGAAAAACTGAGTTTATTTAATGATGTTTTCTGGTTCGTTTAGAGGTGGATAGTAGCGTTCATGATCTTTTATAAACTTTTGAGACTGACTGGGGGCGTATGGAGGATAAAATATAATTCATTAGATATTTTGGCACTGAGTCCTGATTCGAATACTTGCAATTGAGCGGACAAGGACAAGGACCAGCTGGTGCTTTTAAGCTTGACCATGAATCAAGTATCTTTTAGCGTTTACTTGTTTCAGTCATTGGACTGCAGCCATGTTGAACCACCATTTTTGAAGGGTTTTAGTCAAACAAATTGACCGCAGTAATAACTTTTTTTGAAGTCGGATACTTGTTCTTACGGTCTCTTTTGACGAACCATTAAGTTACCATAACGTAAACAAACCAACAGCGGTTGTCAAGCAACGGTGGCCACAAATACAAACACAAAGACTCACACATACATACACACACACACACACACAAATACACACACGCACACACAAATACACACACACACACACACACACACACACACAACACACACACACACATATATATATATATATATATACGACGGGATTCTTTCAGTTTCCGTCCACCAAATCCACTTACAGGGCTTTAGTCGGCCTGGGACTTAAGTAGAAGACACATGCCCAAGGTACCACGCAGTTAGATTGAACCCTAAATCACAAGGTTGTGAACAAACTTCTTACCACACACTCGCATCTTCGCCCATTCTTACCACACAGTTACAACAATTTTCCTATACAGAATAAATAAATTCATTTGCCGCATGGTATGATTTAATAGCGTTCGCCTGTAGGCGACTTCACGGTTTTGATACATGGTAGATACATTTTGCTGATATCGTTAATGATTTTAGGAGAAGTACCAAGATTACAAACTTCTTTACTCCTCTTACTGCTAAGAGCATGCGGCTTTTTATGCTCTCTTGAAAATAGTTATTGTCTGACCTTTTGTGACTTGTATAATACGATAATTGTACAAAAGTTTCTATATTTGTTGAAAAAGCAAATTTACTCCTTGGTGCCACTATAAATATATAGTCATTTAAGAAGCTGACAAAGGATGAGCCATTTAATAATGAAGAAGCGCTAATACAGGGAAACGATCTTAGAACTGTTAAATGACCAACGTTTCTCCGATAATTTAGAAACCGATGCAGATAAATAAGTAATGAAAAAAATTGATAATTTAACGAATAAATTAAAAAGCAGTTTAATGGAAAAGGTGGTGGATTACCTCACAATTTTTTTAGGGAAAAACAAGTAACTTTTATGGGCCATCGTAAATTCATAAATCTATAGAAATATGTAACAGTTTTAAAAATCTTCCAGACTCTATATGTAAAGATCCCCGAAACGCTTGATTTAAAATTTCCTACAATCTTTGCAGGACCAACATCAAGCAATTAAGCAATTTATTTGACATAATTTAAAAACTATTACGCAAATTGGCTTCAAGTTTCAACCCAGTTGTCTTGGACTTCCTAAATTACATCCCATAAAGATACGAGCCGGGTTAGTTTCGACGTGAAATAAATATCACCTCTACGTAAATATCACCCACGGACAAGATTAGAAGCAGCCAAATTCTAGATAGACAAATGCTCACACAGAATTCAGAAGAGATTTCCAAAAGAAATTATACTTGAAAGATTAGGATTAGTGCTAGAAAATAAGTACTTCGTTGATAGCCAATAATTCTTACAAATACAAGGTACAAGAATGGTAACTGAAGTTGCTCCAACGATTACAACACCTGTAACGAGATTCAGTGGAGAAAAAATCTGTCCTTTCCGTAATTACTTTTGTTCAGCATTTCCAGTTTTATTTAAAAGGAAACTGGAAAATATTCTTGGATGACTTCATATTTTGGAACGAAGGTGAAGAACAACCTACAAGATTTCTTAAATTAGTAAATAGCATTCATGAATCGATTCAGTTCCCCATGGATATGAATAAAAAGAAACTTCCTTTTTTGAACATTATGTTAATTAAAGAAAATGGGATGGTTACAACGGTCGTCTACTGTAAGGGCACGCACATACACCCCAATATTTAGATTTTAGATCTTGCTACTCATTCCACATTACCAGGAACATCCTATTAAATATGACAAAGCGTATATGTTCAATAACTACGGACATAATTAGAGGAGTGAAACGACTGGTAGGAAAAAATATATTTCTTCAAAAACAAAAATACACGCCAAATCTTAGTAAATTATGTTATTATGAAGGCAAAAGAGATCATAATCTCTGTCTTACGGAGAAACCATCACAATGAAGGCAAAGACAAAAACAGAAATACAAAAATATTCAAAGTGTAGTCACCCGTCATCTTAGAAACCATAACACCATACATTCGGCCAAACGATACCTTTCAATTCTACATCAATCATCAAATTTCATAAAAGCAATTAAACATTCCGAATTATTAACAGCCGAACACAACCACCAAATCTGAAAGAGACTTTTAACAAAGCGAAATTCACATCAGAAGAAGAAATAATGCAGGTAGCAAATTGCGGAGATCTTCATTCATATACTTATGAAATAATTGAAAAGAGAGCAGCCAAAACATTCAAGAATAAGAAGGAATCGGGGGTTAATGCATATATGAATTGCAAGATAAGAAAATCTCAGTTCTATATTTAAGAGATGAGGAATTATGTACATTATTTACATTATTTACATTTGACGGATATTTGTCCTCATCTTGTTTGTTGTTATCACAACGTTTCAGCTGATATACCCTCCAGCCTTCATCAGGTGTCTTGGGGAAATTTCGAATCTGGGTTCTCATTCCTAAGGTATTTTTCGATGTTGTTGTTGTTGTTGTTGTTGTTATTGTTGTTGTTGTTGTTGTTGTTATTATTATTATTATTATTATTATTATTATTATTATCATTATTATTATTATTAACAAATCACTGCATTATTTGAATTCAGAACCATGTGCTAATGAGCAGACATAAATATCTTGCCCCTGCACTTACGTACGACGCTGTGAGGTTATTTGACTTCCTAGAAACAGCAAACACATTTTACCCAAATTATATCTCACCGCCTTAGAAAAAGAAATATAGTCATAAGTAGAGAAGATATAGTTGTTAAATTCAAGAAATAAAAAAAGGCGGAATAGTCATGTCCAGATTGTTTTTGATAACAGGTTTGCTTGATTAGGGCAATAATTACAACACCAAAGGAGCCTTTCCGTACTCACACAACCTGCAAGAAATAGATGGAACTGTCAGAGCTGAAACTTCTTTTTCAAAGGTTGATATACAACAACAATAACAATCCAGGCATTGGCTCTCATGGCTTCTGATCTTAACTGATTGGAAGTGTTATCATGTACATGGTTTGTCTTAGTGTAAAAGATGAGCTACTGCAAATATTCTGCTCAGTACCACACATTTGTTTGTAAGTTGTTTGACCTTAACCATTCGAGCATGACCCTTAGTGGCTGACGATATGTGCATCTCTGATCACGAGCAGAAGTAGTGGGAGCGCATCATAGCCATGTGTTGGGAAGAAT
>NC_043002.1:49404279-49414279 GCF_006345805.1 Octopus sinensis | reverse complement strand
AAATTATGGGGACGTAAACACACCAACACCGGTTGTCAAGCGGTGATGGGGTACAATCACAAACACACACACATAGATATATATACGATGGGTTTCTTTCAGTTTCCGTCTACCAAATTCACTCACAAGGCTTTGGTCGGTCGAGGCTATAGTAGAAGACGGTGCCATACAGTGAGACTGAATCCAGAAGCATGAGGTTGAGAAGCATGAGGTTGGGAAGCAAGCTTCTTACCACACAGCCATTCCTGCGCCCATGTCAACATGATATAATCTGTTATTGCTTATATTTTACTTGTTTCAATCATTTGATTGTGGCCATGCTGGGGTACCGCCTTGATGAATTTTAGTTGAACAAATTGACCCCATTACTTATATTTTTCCAAAGCTTGGTACTTATTCTGTCGGTATCTTTTCGCAGAAACGGTAAGTTATAGGAACACAAATACACCAACACCGGTTGTCAAGCGGTGTTAGAGAACAAATATACACACATACGTGCACACACACACACATACACACGACAGGCTTCTTTCAGTTTCCGTCTACCAAATCCACTTACAAGTCTTTAAACGGCCCGAGGCTCTAGCAGAAGGCACTAGCCCAAGGTGTCACGTAGTGGAACTGAACTCGGAACCGTGCGATTTGGAAGCAAACTTCTTACCACACAGCCACGCTTTTTGCCTACGAACTAAGTTTCGTGCTTAATAAATTAATTTTATATTTCTTCATTACTAAGGCCTCCCTTTGTTCAATGATTCCCTCACACCACTGTTTCCGCCAACCAAATTCATTCTTATAGCAAAAGACACTTGTCCAAAGTGCCACACTAGAGGATTGAACCCGGAATGATGTGGTTGCAAAGTGAGCTGCTTAACCAACACAGCCAACAAATACATCATGCGCATTCATTTTTCTTCTTTCTGTAGCTGGAGAAAGAAGTGGTTAATTCATATTTTGTAAGTTATTCTATTGTATAAATTGAAAAATAAATCGACAAAATTAATTCTCTTCGTGTGTTCTTAACAATATTAATGATAAATCTGCACTTCAATGCAATCAGTTTTCGCTAGTTCTCCATGTAAAGAAAAATTATATTTGTATCATCAATTAATCTCCTTTTACTAGCATAATACAATGAAGGTAACACACACACACACACACACATTCTATATATTATAGTCAATTTCAGAAGAGAAGAGTACCTATTTTTAATTCACATTTAATAATTATATTCTTGCAAGTATCCTTTAGATTATTAACTCGTTATTAATATTTTTTTAAAGAAAAAAATTTAATTATATTTCCTCGCTTTTAATTAACTTGGACTCTTCCAGAAAAATTAACTCGATATACAAAATGCTTTAGCCTCTATTAATATATTTAACTACATCTTTTGCAGAAAACATAACAAGCTAAAAAGACTTATTTTAGCTTCTATATAATATATTCAAGTTGGATTCTTCCAAAAAATGTACCAAGATATATAGAAACTATTTTAGCTTCTATATATTATGTTAAACTTGGACAACTTCAGAAAATTTAATTAGATATATTCATGGTTTTTGCTGCTGTATAATAATTCGTTATAATGTTGGCACAAGGCGGGCAATTTTGTGTCGGCGGAGGCAAGTCAATTGCATTGACTCCAGTATTTGACTGGTACTTTACATTATCAACCCCGGAAAGAATGAAAAGCAAAATTGGCCTCGTTAGGTTTAGAGTTCAAAAGATAAAGAGGCGGAAGAAATGCCTAGATGCTATATAACACACACACACACACACACACACACACACACACACACATACATACGTACGTACGTACGTACGTACGTACGTAACACACTGCCTAAATACCAATCTTGAGAAATAAGGCTTCTCAAAACTAGAGAGGAGAAAGCTTATTCGAAAACTACAGATTCAAGCGATCACTGGAATTGTAAAGATCTCTCTTTTACTCTTTTACTTGTTTCAGTCATTTGACTGCGACCATGCTGGAGCACCGCCTTTGGTCGAGAAAATCGATCCCAGGACTTATTCTTTGTAAGCCCAGTACTTATTCTATGGATCTCTTTTGCCGAACCGCTAAGTGACGGGGACGTAAACACACCAGCACTGGTTGTCAAGCAATGCTAGAGGGACAAACACACACACACAAACATATACACACACACTTATATATATATACACATATATACGACAGGCTTCTTTCAGTTTCCGTCTACCAAATCCACTCACAAGGCTTTGGTCGGCCCGAGGCTATAGCAGAAGACACTTGCCCAAGATGCCACGCAGTGGGACTGAACCCGGAACCATGTGGTTGGTTAGAAGCTACTTACCACACAGCCACTCCTGCGCCTAAAACTTTCCAGAAGTTTATCATTTAAGTATCTATGAGCATGTCTAGATATCCATCTATATGCATGAAAATGCGTACATAAAACAAAACATACAAATCTGCAGACATACATACATACTTACATGCATACATACAAAAATACCGGGTTGATGTTGCTGAAATTCCAATGAAGGAGCCTTGGATCTAGGTTAGAAACTGGCTCTTTCTGGATTGACAAGAAATCTTAAAATAATACTGAATAATGACATAGGCGTGGCTTTGTTGTACGAAACTTATTTCTCAGCAACATGGTTCCGGATTCAGCTCCGCTGCGTAGCAACTTGGGCAAGTGTCTTCTACTGTAGCTTCGAGTTAACCAAAGCCTTGTGAGTGGATTTGATAGACGGAAACTGAAAGGAGCTAGTCGTAGATACATATGTATATATTTATGTGTGTGTGTGTCTGTTTTTGTTCCTCCCATCATCGCTTGACAACTGATATTGGCTTGTGTATGTCCAGGTAACTTAGTGGTTCGACAAAAGACACCGATAGAATAAGTACTAGGTTTACAAAGAATAAGTCTTGAGGTCGATTTGTTCGACTAAAATGCTTTAAGGCGGTGCTCCAACATGGCCGCAGTCAACATGACTGAAACAAGTAAATGAATAAAAGAAATACACACACAGACATGCAGGAAGCAAATAGACAGCTTTTGATATTAATTGGTTGAAGGAGAGGTTTTCTTCTAGCTGCTCGCCTATAATACCCAAGCTTATGCAGATGTGAAACACACGTTCTTGAACTAAATTCTAGCTGTTTTGTAATGTCAGAAGCCTTCGAACGGGGTTCGTTTTCCACAATTCTCTTCAAATAGCGAAGCTTCCTTTCCGAGGGCCCAGGTCGGCTGGGACGAGAATCTGTTGATTCTTTTCATTGGCTTTTGAATTGCACCATAATTCTATTAACAGTAGCAAGAGGAATTTGAAGATTTTCGGCAATTTTTCGTTGGCTAAGACCAGCCTCAGATTGCCCAACAATACGACCTCTTTGAAAATCTGATAGTTCTACTGAATTTTTTGTGCGTGGCATGGTTCCTCTTCGCAAATGTTTAATATAATGGCACTTGGAATGAAAAAGAATAATTACATTGTAAATTCTACACCGCTGAAAACATATTAAGACGCTTAGATCAGAAATTTTGATCTAAGCAAGTTAGTGTAATACATACATACATACATACATACATGCATGCATGCATACATACATACATACATACATACATACATGCATGCATGCATGCATGCATACATACATACATACATACATACATACATGCATGCATGCATGCATACATACATACATACATGCATGCATGCATGCATGCATGCATACATACATACATACATACATACATGCATGCATGCATGCATGCATGCATGCATGCATACATACATGCATGCATGCATGCATACATACATGATGCATGCATGCATACATACATACATACATGCATGCATGCATGCATGCATGCATGCACATACATACATACATACATACATACATACATACATACATACATACATACATACATACATACTTACATACATACATACTAATATGTCCCAGTGGCGATATTGTCCGAACCCTCGTCGCCACTGATATGTCGTCTCTACAGGACTGGTCCGAACGGCGTACCTCCACCGACGGACTCTACTGACTGTGTCAGTCCACTATTTATTAGTAGTGGACCAGCCCACTTCGGGGATGTCCGCCGAAACATACATACATATATACATGCATGTATACATACATAAATATATGCATACATAAATACATACATACAAACAAACAAAAATACCCTGTTGTCGATGTTGGATCTAGGTTAGAAACCGGTTCTTTTTCAATTGGCAAGACATCTTGAAATAAACAGAATAATGTTATATATACATACATGCATCCGTACATACATACATTACATACATACATACATACATACATACATACAAAAATACCAGGTTGATTTTGCTGAAATTCCAATGAAGGATCTAGGTTAGAAACTTGGATCTAGGTTAGAAAAGTCACGTGGTATGAAAGGTTAATATATATTTATTTAGCCACAGGACTTCAATGGGGTTACGGCTGTTTCATAACCTTTTCATGTAGTATTTATTTCAGTGTGGAAGAGGTTATACTTACATGTTTGCATTAATATGTGTGGTCCGCATTATACAATACAATTGTATATTGATAAACCAATGCAAATAAAGAAAGCTAGCTCATGAGGTCACCAGAACATCATAGTTATACCAACAAACAACTCGATATGTATGTATGTATATATGTATGTGTGTGTGTGTGCGTGTGTGTGTGTGTGTGTGTGTGTGTGTGTGTGTGTGTGTGTGTGTGTGTGTGTGTGTGTGCATGTGTGTGTGTATGAGTTTGTTTCATTGTCCCTTTGCCGTAACATTGGACATTTAAGCAAGTGGCATTGCCATGCAAGACGTTCTTTGATTCCAATCTTTCACGCAGTCATGTCTGGTCATGGCGAAATATCACCTTACTTAGAAACAGGTGAGGTCTGGCAACGGAATGGCATCAGGTTATACAAAATGTGTCTGATCCACGTGAACCTGGAAAAATGGATGTTTTATACGTAGGTTAAGATTTCTACAACTATTGATAATAGCACCCATACCTCCTAAAAACACTTTATACATATATATATATATATATATATATATACACGAGCAAAACGCCCCCTCCCGTCCAATGGACGGTGCTGAGTTGTCAAACGTTTAAACCAAATTTTCTCAAAACAACTTGTCCGACCGTGACATAGGCCTCCTCTTTCAGAAACACTGATTTAACCTAAATTTGAGACACCAGCAAAGAAGAAATAAAGATAAACTTTTTTTCTTTTTCAAAGAAAAACGGCTTTATAGATCGCATTCTCATCTGGAATCGATTTTTGTAATTTTTTCAAGATTTATACACGTCCTGATACCGTCGGTATTTACACATCAAATTTGAGCGCAATCGGATGGAGGATGCCCGAGATCCTAGAAGGCACACACACAGATAGACAGAACGGATTTTATATAATAGATATGTATATGTGTGTGTGTATGTATGAGTACGTATGTATGTATATATTAAATATATGATAATATTTTCAACATAATATTTTCAATAGGCGCAGGAGTGGCTGTGTGGTAAGTAGCTTGTTTACCAACCACATGGTTCCGGGTTCAGTCCCACTGCGTGGCATCTTGGGCAAGTGTCTTCTGCTATAGCCCCGGGTCGACCAATACCTTGTGAGTGGATTTGGTAGACGGAAACTGAAAGAAGCCCGTCGTACATATGTATATATATGCGTGTGTGTGTTTGTGTGTCTGTGTTTGTCCCCCTAGCATTGCTTGACAACCGATGCTGGTGTGTTTACGTCCCCGTTACTTAGCGGTTCGGCAAAGGAGACCGATAGAATAAGTACTGGGCTTACAAAAGAATAAGTCCCGGGGTCGAGTTGCTCGATTAAAGGCGGTGCTCCAGCATGGCCGCAGTCAAATGACTGAAACAAGTAAAAGAGTAAAAAGAGTAAAGAGTATAGGCATTGCATCCGTATCTAATTGTTCAAGTGCTTCAATTTAAATGTGTATGTACAAATATTCACTCGATTGCTGACACTTGTCAATGGTTTCTTTCATTGTTTTGATACGCCATTTTCTTTCTCTAATAAAACTGTCGGTATATTTGACGACACTGGTATGCTAGAAAATTCGACTAAATATACGAGCAGTCAGTTTGTATTTATCATCAGTTATGCAGCTGTTACTTTGCACTGACTAATTTTATATTTTCATTTTTGTCTTTGTACTTTAATAGGATGCGAAATCAATGTTTGCTCAGATCTTGTGGAAATATTTTCTACAAAAATCTTGTGCTGTTCGCGAACGGCAAGAATACATTACGAAAGTTATGCGTAGATTTGCGTATTGAGAACTTCGTCTTTTCTTTTTCCATATCTAGACCCGCTATGTCTTATATATGCATAGATGTACGGTTTATTGGGAAATTTAAGGAAATATCTATAAAATATCAGTTCCTACTGAATAAAATCATTTGGAAAAAAACCCAAATTTTCCTCCCAGGCCATGACAAAGGGTTTCAAGATGAATGTATTTTTTGCGTCTTCAGCTGGTTTTATGAATAATGATCGTGGAATAATGATGTTCGCTTCGCAACTGCGTGGATTCAGTGTTAATCCACACTGGGCAAATAAATATTTTCTACCATGGCATTAAAAATAATCCAACTTTAATTGCTCGTAGGGACACCGTATTTCGTTATGCAAACATTATATACTACCAAGTATATTAAAGACCTATAAGTTAATAATGTGTCCTGTCGGTGTTAGCAGTGCTATATAATCACTTTTAAAAGTTATCTCTACAGATTTTCTATAGAAATTAGAGCCAGCACTGAAAGTTACGTTTCGTATACGAATACGTATCTGTAAACAATGCGATCGAAGGTAGAAAAATAGGCAAATAAACAGGTGAAACAGGTAAATAGTTTTTTTTTTCTATTTGTCTATCTTCGATCGCATTATTTACGTAGAGATGTATTCGTCTTCGAAACGTCGCACCTTCCAGAGATGGCTCTAGTTTCTGTAGAGATAACTTTAAAAAGTGATCCAACCTCAAGAGTTAAATTGGGTGGACAGAAATCATACCGAACTCTGTCAGGGAATGGGTGACATTACCGCTTTAGGGAGCACAACCACCTGACTTTTGACTGCACTTAGTGGAATCCGTGAGGGCACATGGTTAGGGTGTTGCACTTACGATCGCCAAATCGTGTTTCAGTTCCTGGACCGAACGATACATTGTGTTTTTGAGCAAAACAATTCATTTCAAGTTGCTCCAGTCCACTCAGTTGAAAATGAGTAACCACGTGACGGATTGGTGTACAAGGGTGAGTTAGTAACTCGGGGAAAAACAAATCACCCGAACGGAGATCTCACGAGCCATGTTTTACATTCAGCGATCGAAAGAATGAATAGTACAAACCATACTGTGAATCCCGACTGGTCGGGATTGGTTACTCAACCACGTCGAAAAGTTCCTTTATCATCCTCAGTGGAATCATCCGAACCAAGACTTTAATTTAAGCATAGCTTTTCTCCTCCTCTCGTCTCCACGTCAACAATTTCAGTGGCTTTGAAACATATGAATGCTGCATTTTCGTCTCTAAGTCACATGAAAAAAAAAGCAAAAAAAAAAAAAATTAAAAGAAAATCGAAACGAACCTTGTCTTCAGAAACCAATTTTATTCGGTGTGTGCAAAGAAAGGCTGTCAATACTGACATGGTTCCATTTCTGATAATAATGGTCCACCTCAGTGTGAGTTTCTGTGTTTGCTAATATGTACACATGGAAAGTCTTTTCGATCAGAATCCAGTTTTTTTCCCCTGTATTGTTCCTCCTGTCATGCTGATGATTTATGGCTTATTAAAATTGGTGCTTAAGTGGTGCTTGGGACAATGTATTGTTGTTTCTGCTTCTGTTCTCTGTTTAGTGAATCGTATCTGTAAGTATAAATGACAAGCTGTATTCATGAAATGTTTATATGCTGTTCCACCAGAGAGATTATGAACTGGAATTTATTATAATGTTAACGAATGGAGTATGGCTATGCGGCTCTGTAAATTATGCAGTTCATATACGAAACAGTAACCAAAAGAAATATAGCTTATCTTAGACGTGTACGGAAACCTATATATTATAAAATGCGCGTATATTATAAAGGCGGTTCCTGTCAAATAGCTCTCCTCTAGAATATCATCTGCACTTATTTTATAGAAATTGCAGCAAATAATACCATAAAGTATAATTATTAAAGTCTACACAATTCAATAACAGTTTAAAATATCGCTGGGCCATAAGATGATACAGCTGATTACGAATTATTGACGAGATTGCGGAAACCAAATGAAATCATTTAGCAAAAATGATGAAAAGGTTAACAAGAGAATTGTTAAGATTCAACAACATATTTCCTGCATGTGCTCTGCCAATAATGAACAACTCTGGAAGTTGAAACCAACTTTTGTGGAATATAGAGCGCGCTATCAAAATTAAGAATACACCGACAATTAACAGCTGCTGTGCCACCGAACACCGACGATAGATACTATTGCTATCAACAACTATTAAACAGCAACACCATGAAAATACAGACTACAGTTGCTCCAGTCCACTCAGCTGAAAATGAGTAACCACGTGACGGATTAGTGTACAAGGGTGAGTTAGTGACTCAGTCAAGCGACGAATACTTATCTGCAATATGATTGCTACTAACAAACACTAAACGGACAACACACTAATATGAAGGTAACTACTAACGCCACCAACACAATTATTAACATCCCATTACAATCACAGCTGTCACATCTACTAATACCGCCACCACCACCACTACTACCAATACCATCACATGCAACTCTGCGATGATTTAGGTGACTATATAGGATATTCAAACGGCGGTTTTTATTGGGTTAATTCGTTTTGGCTGTTGGCTGTATCTGTGTAGTATGGATGGTGATACATACACACACACAAACACACACACACATACACACACATATATATATATATATATATATGTGTGTATGTGTGTGTGTGTGTGTGTATGTATATATATATACATACATACATACATATATATATATATATATATATATTATATATATATACATATATATATATATACACACACATATATATGCATGTATATATATATATATTTATATATATATATTTACATACACATATATATACACATATATATATACACATATAGATATATGTGCGTGTTATATATGTCTTTCATGTATGTATTTCATATATTTATATATATGTATATATGTATATATATATATGTGCGCCTCCGTGCATGTGTGCATGTGTGTGCGTACGTATGTGCGTGTTTGTGTGTATGTGTGAGTGTTTGTGTGCGTGTGGTTAAACACAAAGAACTGGTAAACTGCTAGAACACACGCAGCAAAAAAAAAAAACCCCAAAAAAAAAAACAAAACACAGACACACACACACAAGCATAGATATCAAGGCAGTCTCGGAACATTAAATGTAGGATGCTCATTTCAGAGTGCAGATAGATTTATAGAAATACCAACGTAGGAACGGTGTCGGAAAGACAGGGTGAAAGAAAATGATAAAACAACGAGGGTGATCGGCAACAAGCGTATGACAATTTACGCAAAATTGGGTGCAACAGATATTGGGCGTCTATCGATCTAATGAAAAGCTTACAGAATAATTAGCTCCGGTGACACAGACAAACAGTCTTTTATACAATACTTCAATATTTGCTCCACACAAATTTATTATCAAGCGAGAAAACTGAAAATGTTTTAAGTATAAGAAATGAATCATCAAGCTGATTAGAATAAAATAATTGTTATTCAGCCCCAAATTAGACTTGGTATGCTTTCACTCGAAAAAAGGGTTCAAATTGTATACTTGATGCCATTTCTGTTTTATCCAGGGTGGATTTAAGACTATGTTAGCCAACACGTCCTTTCGTTTTCTAAAGTTATGGCGTATAATTTGAGAGAGATTTGGGGTGTTATTTCTAACAGAGCAA
>NC_043002.1:49366779-49399279 GCF_006345805.1 Octopus sinensis | reverse complement strand
AAACACACACACATACGCCATACCCAACACCAAAGCACACACACACGTACACATTCACAAACATTTTCACATATTTTATCCGTCTATCATCTCATTCTGTTATTACATGCTTTTTTCCTATATTAGATGTGAAAAGAAATAAATTTTATAACTTTCCAGTTGGTCCATCTTGTGGAAATCGTTGTTGTTGATGTTGCTGTTGTTGTCGTTGTATTATTATTATTATTATTATTATTATTATTGAGTGAGAGAGCAGTTCATGCCATCAAAGTGACACTGGGGTAAAATATACGAAGCCCAATATACCCATCATGACTACCCGTCTGATAAGGGTACACCAGGCACATGCATCACACCCATATGTGCGCGACATGGTGATCTCATATCAAGATAAACAGCACATGACCTTGCAGGTGGGGCCCAGTTAGACTTTTCTGCAGGTCGAGTAACCCATCCCACTCGAAAGGTCCCTGAATAAGGGTTGTTTAAGGAAGTTGAACGAAACACCCATGTTTCCAGAGGTGAATTATTCCAACCACAAACAATCCCTCTCAACACACGGCTATGATGCTCCCCCACTACTTCTGCGCGTGATCAGAGATGCACATATCGTCAGCCACTAAGGGACATGCTCAACTGGTTAAGGTCAAACAACTGACAAGCAAATCTGTGGTATTGAGCAGAATATTTGCTGTAGCCCATCTTTTATACCAAGACAAAACAATGTTATTATTATTATTATTATTATTATTATTATTATTAGCATTAAAGCAGCGAGCTTTGCAAGCCGGGCAAAATGCTTGTCCTGTCTCTAGTATGCACCATCGCAGCCTTTCACTCGTGTTCATAACTTTTTCTCTCACTCTGAATCCAGACACTCTGCTAACATCTAAATGTTTCCGTTTATGCTCTTATTGCGCTAGATTATTGTATTTGCTTAAAAGTTGATTAATATCTTCTTTCCTTTTCCACTGTGTCTGAGGTTGCTCACAGACTGAGTTTTATTAATCTTTGTCTTCAGCAAGTTAGGTTCTAATGGCTTGTTTCTGAGCAGCTATAATTAGCAATTGAGTTACTGATTTCAGGTTCCTATCTGTCAGTCACAACTAGAGTCCCTTACTTCCAATATCTACGGTTTGTTGCATGATATTTGACAATGTACTTCAGCTATTTGTCCTGTTGTTCTTCTTTCTGCTCTCGAATTACATTACTGTCCAAGTGCCTTTTGCGATATTCCTGGCACCAAATAACATTCTTTCTCTGTTATGCGCATAGATTTTCGAACCCAATTTCAGAGTACTTATGATGTCAGAAGACACCATAATGTGGCGTTTAACAAACCTCTGTCCACTTTCTTTCATTGTATGTAGAGACTATCGATATTACTTTTAGGCTGATTCACATTGTACATTGTGAACATCTCTCTAGTTCCTCTACTTAATTTCTCTATTTCTGTCTTTGTCTTTTTAGGAAAAGAGCAGAGAGCCTCAATATTGGGATGGCACCTGTATTGACTGCCATGGTAGCATTTCTTCTATTTAGTTTTGTTTCGAGAAACTTCCTAGTCCTTCACATCTACACTTTCGAAACTTTCTTTCTTATTTCTCTTTCTATTACCTCGTCCTGTATCACACTTAGTTACTTGTATCCTTCATTATTTCTTAGTGATCTAATGGCGTCATATTGTGGTAATTTTCTGCCATCAGATTTAATCTACGACTGCATTATCTAATAAGTCCTTCACATTTTCAAGATATTTAGTTCAAATCAACCACCTCGAAGTCCAGTCTGTGTTGCGCTGCGGTGGCTTGTGCGTCTCAATGCCTATGTGAATTACGCTAGTGGAGCACAAGGTACAGGTGGCTATTAGTCTAGCATCTATCAAAGGATAGAGGCCAGACTAATATGGATCACCTCTTCACAGAAGAAAAAGTAGGTTTGCGAAACGCCAAAGCTTCAACCTAGATAAAAAAAAAACAGTTACCGAAGCGTCGATGGCAATTCAAAACCAACAAAATCTAGGAGAGAACGGTCATCCCTTATGGGAAGGGCAGACAACTCAGAATGGAGAACACTGGAGAAACTCATCAGTGGTCTATATTCCATTAGGAACAAAGAGCTTGAGTGAATAAAAGGTTCGATATAAACGACATTTGGCTGCAATTTCTAGCAGTTCCACCGCATAACTCTCTCATTGATGTTGTTGCTATTTGAACTGTCGTTTCTTTTCCTCCTGCCACTGATGCTGTTGATATATGTTTTATCATAAAACATTTAGTGTGTTGAATGTGCAAATAAACGCATGACTGAATCGGTCACAATATCGCCATATTTCTCCGACCATTATGCCTAAATATAGATGGGCAATGGTCATTTCAGCTGCCATTACTTGAGACGGTTTAAGTGTGGTGGGAGATTGACCACACTGTCATTTTGATCAGTATCAACATGATTAGTATCATGATCACTGCCCCATCGACACCTGCCACTACCACTACCACTACCACTATCACCACCACCACCACTACCTCCACGATCACTCCCATCCTCCTCCCGCACCATTAACAACAACATCACTACCTCTACCAAGCACTACACCCATCACTACCATTCCCCGCAGCTACAACCACCCTAGCCTCGTCGACATACCACATCACACCATCACCATAGCTACACGACTACAATATCACTGCCCATCACCGGCATATTCACCACTACTATAACCTCACCACTCCTACTACCACCACCACCACCACCACCACCACCACACCACCACCACCATCGCCGCCGCCATTATCGCCGTTTTCACCACCAGCATCACCCCTCCTAACACCCCCATTACCACCTCACTGCCACCGCTGCCACCACCACTACCGCTACCGCTGCCACCGCCACCTCCACCACCAGCATTATAGCTACAAATGCAATTCGCAATACGTTTCCCGTCACCTTACCATAATGACCATCGCCAACGTCTCGATACCACTCGAGCTATCGATGCTGCCATTATATAGCGTCACCACTACCCACGACAACGACGACGACCACCACCAGCACCTCCTTGACTCCTACCATTATCCCCCCTCGTTATTAACATACCACTACTACATCCATCACTGCCACCGTTATTGGTACCTTTACTCCGCCTCTACCAGAGGAAATACCATCACCACCAACATTACCACTAGGCTAATAGTAGCAAAAACAGTTCAATAACACCAACACCACCGCATAAACAACGACAACATTAACAACAACATCAACACCATAAACTATTAAGAGCTTTATATGGTCGATCGACCTGGTAGAAATGGCAGCCAAATCTCCCTCAAGCCTCATCCTACCATTTAAAAAAAAACGAAAAGAAGAAATGGAAGAACATACTGTACTTCTAGAAATACAATGTGACAAATAAAAGATGGGATGGTCAAGGAGACATGTAGGGACTTGACGACAACAACAATGATAACAATAGGCAGGATATTTACAATCCTAGACAAAACTAAAGAATAACTTCAGAATTCACGCTCTTTCCTCGTTAGTTATCGTCAAATAACTATCACAATTTCACGCCTTTAACGATTATATTGGTCATTTAGGTGGCGTCAGCAACAAAAAGATACTGGGAGTAATGAGTGAACGTAGAGGACAGTGACGAAAACAAACACGACACAGATAGTTGGTACAGATATATTAATATACAAACAAAATAAAGGCCTTGGGGGCTATGATACGGCATTAGGACAAGACAGGATAGAAGTAACGCTAATGGAAGACGATGTTCAACCAATAGGACTTGAAAAGGAAAGTGGAGAGATGGAAAGATAGAAAGAAAGATAGGTCGAGAGGTGGAGAAAAAAGCGAACTCTGTTTTAATGGGAAGGCGAATGCAAGAACCCAAGAGAAGCATGACTGAACAGGTCAGCACTCAGCCGAAAAAGAGAAAGCTGAAAGGAGGAGTGGGATGGTCACATGGTCCCGAGAAGGTAGGAGAGAGAGAGAGAGAGAGAGAGGGAGAGAGAGAGAGAGAGAAAACAGGAAGTGAAGGGCAATGAATAAGGCCGAGGCAGAGATGGAATCAGAGTGAAGGCAGAAACGGGGCAGATAGAAAGAAATACAAAAGATAAAAGAGATAGTAGAGATGAAGAAAGGGAACGAAGGAGGGGTGCTCAGAACCGGAGGGAGGATAGTAAAGCGAAAGGCAGAGACCAGGGATTCTCATCAATTTTCCTTTTTATCTATGAGATCCTTTGATAACTATTTTATTCTGATGGACCCCCATAGCCATTCGGTGTTTAAAATCTATTTTGTTAGATTATATATATATATTGGGTCATCCCATAAATAATGTGTTTTTTATACTTATATTTTTCAAAATTAAGATAAACAAAGTTCTTTTTTTTTATCTGTAATAAACTCTCCTTCGTTCTCTACAATGTTCTTCCATCTGTCTGGTAGACTTGCAAGGCCCCTCATCCAAAATTCACTTGTCCGTCATGAAAAATCTCCTCCTCTATTGTTCTGACCGACTACAGAATTCATATTCTTTCCGTCCAAATGATTTTGAAGACTGCGGAATAAATGATAATCAGATGGTACAATGTCCAACAAATATGGTGGGTGGGGCATCGTTTCCCATTTAAACTGCTCTAGCCTTTGGAATGTCATCCTCGCTATATGTGGCCGAGTATTATCTTGATGGAAGAAAACTTTTTGTCTTCAAACTAAATATGGTGGTTTTTATTCTAGCGCAGGTGTCGATGAATGGTTCAACGACCAAATCCAAGCTTTTCTGCTAGTTCCTCAACAGTTACCATGGGATTTTGTTCCACCAGGACGTCCGCATCGAGCTCTACAGATCTTCCAGGTCAAGGCTCGTCTTGTAAGCTGTAGTTTCCGGCTCGGAATTTCTGGAACCATCGTTGACACTGGCTTACGTTTATTGTCTGATCCCAATATACTACATTAATATTCCTCGCACTTTCCGTTGCGCTGTTGCTTTTATTGAACTCATAAAGCAAAATATGCCGAATATGCTCCTTTGTCACTTACATTATAACTTTGAAAAATAACTTAAAATCGAACTGCACTCTTCAAAACTTGCACTAAGAATAAATACAAGGTAAAATAATAATTAATTATAAGTTAATTAAAATGACTAATAAGTTAATTAATTTATTAATTAGTCACTGTAGCTTGTCAGAATGGTCGCTGTAAAAGGTATAAATATAAGACTACAATATGTACAAAGTAAACGCATGTGCATTCAGTTCCATCTTATACATCAAGAATTCAAATCGAATTCCTTCAAAGCAACAAGCCAAACCAGAGTAGTATAGTGGCGAATAAATTCAAACATACTATCTGGCCGAAGAATTTAAATATTTAACTTTATAAATACAAGAGTAAAAATTATTAAATAATTTATATCAGTGATACATATTGTAGTCTCATATTTATACATTTTAGAGCGATCATACTGACGAGCTACAGATGACTAATTAATCAATTAATCACCTTATTAGTTGAGTTATTTGGTCATTAATGGTGAAATTCATGAGTATAAGGTTAACTGAAGTTTTCATTCACTCAAATGTCTTGCTCACGTACAAACAACATGCTTTAATGTAAGAATGTTTTTCGTGATTTTGAGCTTTGACTGCCATTTTTAGCATGTAAGAAATCCAAATGGTGGTTTTCTCTCCGTGTATATTTCATATACTATTATATTTAATAAATATATCAGGTCAACCCATAAGTTCTGTCCGAATTTCGAATAAAGAAAACAAGTGAGCAAATGTTATATTTAATTGAAATTTAACCATCAATGCACTTTCCCTGATTATCTATGACTTCCTTCCATCTATTTACAAGCTTTTTAATCCCATCCGGACAATGGACATGAGTTAAAATAAGAACAGTAATAAATGAGTGAAGAAAAAATATATAGTGCGTGTGTTTATTTGGCAAAAAAAAAAAATTACTATCCCGAAATACAACTATATATATATATGTATATATATATACGCATATATATATATATATATATATATATATATACACACACGCACATACACATCTCTGACTATCTGTCTATCTATCCATCTATCTATTTATAGATAGATAGATAGATTTATATTATATGTGTGTATAAGAGTTATTCACTAAGAGAAAGCCGCTAAGTGGTTTTCCTTCACGCTAGAAATGAGAGTTAAATCCCAAACCACGAAAAAGCTATTCTTATTTTGGCAACTTGAATGTAGGCGGGCAGGACAATTTGAGAGAATTCAAAAATGATTAGTCATTCCCATACTTCGAAGTTTCGCCCTTAACGATTGAATACACTAATTAATTAATTTATCAATCAATGCATTATACTGTCTATAGCTCATTTCTAGCGTGATGGAAAACCTCTTAGAGGATTACCCTCAGTCAATATAATATAATAATATTTGCAGTCTACGGACATTTTACTGATGCTGGACACTGGTAAAAAAATTAATATTTAATTTTTACCCTATATTTAAAAATTTTTAATATTTTAATTATATATATATATAAGTTCAGCAAAAATTTAGATTCAAATGAATATGGTACTTAATTTAGATGCACCAGAATTCTGTATGGTGTTATCCATAAAAATCCGTGGGGTGATTATTATCAAAATAAGCAACAAGAATGACTCCGGTAATTTGGTACGATCGTTTCGTACTACATCATTTTATTAAACGTTGTAAGTATTACAACAGTTTTAAAATGCTGAGCACTCATCAGCCAATTATAGAGGTTTTCCATTAATACAAACATTTTCACATCAATTAGCAACATTATAGAGAAGGTAGATACATAGACAAAGATGTGGATTTAAATTTTAAGAACATTTGAGGTAGTGGAGCCCATCAACTGACTAACTAAGATTCAGTTGTTCCAGACTACTGTAAGGTTCTGAGAGGGAAGAACAAATGAAAGGAGACAATAAAGATTTTCTAATTATTGAAATGGGGTAAAGGGGATGTCATAGCTTCATATAAGGAATTTATGTAGAAGACAGCATTGTCACAACTAAATGCCAATTACTACTATTTGATGAACAGATTTGGTGTTAGGAGAACTAGGTCAATTGACATTGACCTAGTTCTCCTACAACATTTAATAAAATGATGTAGTACGAAACGATCGTACCAAATTACTGGAGTCAGTATTGTTGCTTATTTTGAGTATATATATATATATATATACACGCACACATATATAAATGTATGTATGTATGTATTTAGTATGTATTTATGAGTGGAAGCACATAACCAAGTGGTTGGAGCAGCGGACTCGCGGTCGAGGGATCGCGGGTTCGAATCTCAGACGGGTTGATGTGTGTGTTTATGAGCGAAACACCTAAGCTCCACGCGGCTCCGGTAGAAGGTAATGGCGAACTTCTGACTCTTTCGCAACAACTTTCTCTCACTCTTTCCTCCTGTATCTAGCAGCTTATCTGCGACGGACCGGTGTTCCGTCCAGGTGGGGAACCTATACGCCAAGGAAATCGGGAAACCAGCCCTTATGAGCTAGGCATTGCTCGAGAAGGAACAAACAACAATGTATTTATGCACTCAAAATATGTGATATTATTTTAATTTTTCTTTGCATTATTCCATTCCATATTAACTACTTTTATAAAAAACGTATGAGGGTGTTTCCAGTCTTCAGTGCTATCATAGTGTCCTTCAAAGACGAGCTATTTTATATTATCTTTGTTTTCATCTAAAACTGTAAAATCACTAATGAGTTTATTATAGCATAACACCTGCGGAACATAATCTAAAAAAAAGACTCCGCCGGTTACGACGACGAGGGTCCCAGCTGATACGATCAACGGAACAGCTTGCTCGTGAAATTAACGTGCAAATGGCTGAGCATTCCACAGACACGTGTACCCTTAACGTAGTTCTCGGGGATAATCAGCGTGACACAGAGAGTGACAAGGCTGACCCTTTGAAATACAAGTACAACTCATTTTTGCCAGCTGAGTGGACTGGAGCAACGTGAAATAAAGTGTCTTGCTCAAGGACACAACGCGTTGCCGGGAATCGAACTCACAACCTTACGATCATGAGCCGAATGCCCTAACCACTAAGCCACGCGCCCTCACGAAACATAATCTATGAAGGTATTAAAAAAACTGTATTAAAGCAAAAAAAAAAAAAAAAAAAAAAAAAAATTACGAAAAAAAAGAAAAGGAAATCGAATTATCACTTAAATGGTATGTAATTTATTTTGATGGACTGACAATAACAATTGCTGACGAGAAGAAAATACCAGCGAAAAAAATAATTGTGTGAAACATACAAATAATGATATCCTCCTTTTATGGTGGAAGGAGAGGAGAGAGGGGATGCAGCAGTTCTTCAGATAGCTGATGACTACTACTACTACTACTACTACTACTACTACTACTACAACTACTACTACTACTACTACTACTACTACTACTACTACTACTACACTACTACTACTACTAATATTACTGACAACAATAATAACAACAACAACAACAATAATAATGTATCAATCCCAACAGATGATAACGTTTCTCTAAAAGAAATGGAGAAACTTTCAAAAAACAAAGACATGGAAATAGAGGTAGCTCGAATGTGGAGTCTAAAAACGGAAACAATTCCTATCAAAGTCGGTGCATTAGGCATGATAAAAAAATATTCAGACAGATACATAGCAAAAACACCAGGACTAACAAATATATATAACATACAGAAAATTGCACTACTGGGCACTGCACACATCCTACGTAAAACACTTTCACTACAGTAAAAATAAGAGCATCACAACAAACCACTGCGCTCGGTAGTGCAGTAAAATTACGTTATAAAAATAAAACTACTGAATACTAATAATAATGATGATGATGATATACTACTACTACTACTACTACTACTACTACTACTACTACTACTACTACTAATAATAATAATAATAATAATAATAATAATAATGATAATAATAATAATAATAATAATGCTTTCTTTATTGGCCACTAAGGCCGAACATAAAAAAACATAGGGACGATACAAAACAAAGGACAATACAAAACAAAATGGAGTTTACAATAGAAAACGCGTAAACAATAAAAATAAAAACAGTTAACAAAAAGTCTAACAAACAAAACAGGGGGCACTTCCACCCAGGCCCAACCAAGGCACCCCACAGATTCTCGTCCACCACACTACCTTTTTAGCTATAGCCACCAGGCTATAGCTAAAAAACTGCCTTTCCTTCCCGGACAAAAGGAGGTGCGGGGTGATCCTCACTATAGACTCGGCCGATAACCGGATCCGTCCTACACGTAACAACAGCTGTTCGACAAAGTTCCACAAGTCTGTAATGCACGGGCACTGGACGAGTGCATGCAGGACAGTTTCTTCGCCCTGTGCACTCTTCGGACAGGTCAGTCTGACAGCACTTCCGTATCTGTAGAGCTTGTCTCGAACCGGCAGTACTCCCCAGTAGCACTGCCAGGCCAGGGATTTCTGGAAGTTATCCATAGACCCTGACCCGAAACTCCTCCAGAAAAGACCAGTTAGTTGATCCCGCCCGGCGCTCAGAGTTTTCCCGAGTACATCGTCGCACTTTCCCTTCACTAATCCCTTAGAGAACTGAACTTCATAGTGGAACTCTAACCGACCGGGTTGCCCGACTGGCAGAAATCTGTGAGCGCTTGCCAACATTCCAGGTACCAAGCGCCCTTTCTTGGTTTACGCTTGATCTAACACTAGTTCCATCAATGAGACGAGCTGCGAAAAGTCCCGTTTGACGAACGGTGACCACACCTGCTCACCGTTAAAGAAACTCTGGCGATGTCGCAACCTCAGTGCATGTCTGCGCATCGTTAGCCACGACATACCCAGTCCTCCACTCAGCAGCAGTTCACAGCAGATGAACCGTCTGACGAGCGGTACACGTTCTTTCTGAAGAAAGTAGAAGAGCAAGCGCTCCAACTTTATCGAGAACGAAGTGGGGCAAGGGAGGACGGTCAGGCGGTAGTAGATAACGGAAGCGATGTACGCATTCGCCACCTCCGCCCGACCCTAAAGGGATAGCTTTCTCTTTACCCATTTCTGAGTGAGATTGGCTACTCTGCTCGTCAACCCCCCACTCAATCAAGATCTTGTCCACCTGGAGGTCTGGACCAAACCAGACCCCGAGCAATTTGACCAGTCCTTCCGTCCAGCACCCTACAACGCTGTCGGTTGGCATGGATCTGCCTCTCCAGGTGTCGAGCTGCAGGCTCACCGACTTCTCCTGGTTGACCTTTGCACCTGTCACTGCTTCATACTCCTATAGAGCAGTACCGACCACCTCGATCTCCGAGAAGTCCGACTTAATTACAATGACGTCGTCAGTATAAGCCGAAACCAAACTACCGTATCCTAGATCACCCGGAATGCTCCTCGAAGCATCCAGCTTCCGCAGCAATGAATAGCTCGAGAGCCAGTACGTACAGAAGAGGTGAGAGTGGGCATCCTTGATGGACCAAACGAGCGATGCTAAACGATTCCGATAGGGGGCCATTTACTTTGGCCACCGAACAAATATCGCTGTATATTGCAGCGATCCAGCCTCTGAAAACGGGACCGAAACTCGCCGCCGCGACAACAGCCTCCAAGTATTGATGGTTGATCCTATCAAAAGCTTTCGATTGATCCAAGTTGATCAGGGCCCCACCCATTCTAAGTTCTTTACCTACCCTCTTCATGATGTAGCCCGAGGTGGAAGTTGTTGTGGATAGTTCTGTTTGGGATAGCGCATGTCTGCGCGTCACCAACCAATTTATTCACGAAGGTCGCCAACCTCTTGGTTAACATCTTTGCCAAAATCTTATAATCTGCTTTCAGCAGAGGTATAGCCCTAAAATTATCTGTTTTGTCCCCCTTGTTCGGGTCCTTCCTCAACAGCACCACAACTCCACGGCTCACAGCATTGGGAATTTTCCCGTTCTGTCGCCAGCTTTGGTAGACGTCTGCCAAGAGACCACCGAACAAGTCTGACATATGAAAAGAAAGGTCGAAGGGCAGATCATCTCGTCCCGGAGACTTTTCGTTTGCTCAGGCCTTCATTGCGTCCCGTATATCTTCGGCTGTTATCGGCATTTCACCGAACTCCGCATCTCTGGCTGAGAGGTGCAGCATGCTACTGAAATAGGAAGTGAAATTTATCATCACTCCAGAACCACCGTGCGCCCCATACTGTTCGGCAAAATGCCGCTAAAACTCGGCACACATCTGCTTGAACTCGCCCATCACAACTCGCCAAAGACCAAATTGCTGCTTTGTTTCCACGTATCCCCTCTTCCACACGTCCACCCCGTCTCAGTGCATGCGTCTTAATTCTGACAACGCAACCTTCGTGCTTGGCATTGACGATTTGATCAAGAGCCAATGTCGCCGCTAGCATGTCGGTCACTAACCTAGATTCCTCTAACACTATTTCCCTACCAAAACCCACCGCCTCTACTCTAAAAGCTGTTTTAGGGCTATCCACAATCCGTTGTTGACGACTGCGCCCGCCAACATCCGATGGACTAACTTACTAAGCTGGTCTCTGGAAGATTGGCGTGCCGGGTGGGACACGTTAAGCTTCCAGTATCGGGGGATTCTATCAATATCGACTACAGATCACAAATTTATGGTCCATGTAGCCGACGATTTTGAAACGTAGACAATTTATACTACTTCTATCTACAGGTCTACAAAATACTCTATTTAAATACTATCTGGAAGTCCCGATGTGGTTTGCCCGTGTCCACATTGGTGCATTCAGGAAATCCAGTCGGTACTTGTCAGCCAACTGAAAACGATTGAGCAGGTTTGTGAGGATTTTACTTCCCCTTCTCCTATCATCTAGCCCTACCCTTTTCAGGCATGTGTCCAATATAGCGTTCCAGTCACCCACTAATATTAAAGAGCATGACGTCCCAAGGAAAACCTCCAAACGCCTGAAGAAATCTGGCTGATCCGCCCCCATGGGGGCGTAAACAGCGACTAGTCTAAATGCACTAACTTCACTGTCGCTCAGGTCCAGGACCACCAACTTAACCTCCGGGTCCAGGAAGATCGTCCGATCTTCGAGGTCCAGGCCTTTCTTAGGTCACTGCCTGAATAACAACAACAGCAGCAGCAGCAACGACGACGACAACAACAACAACAACAATAATAATAGTTCGTCTATTATGTACTCCGCAGCAAATATAATAATAATAATAATAATAAATAATAATAATAATAATAATAATAATAATAATAATAATAATGATGATGATGATGTTGATGATGATGATGATGATGATGATGATGATGATGAGGATAATAATAATAATAATAATAATAATAATAATAATAATAATAATAATAATAATAGTTCGTCTATTATTCTTTTTCTTCAACTCAAATTGTTTGGATGCATCGTGACACATTTTACGTCATGCAGATCGAGATAGACAATGATTTTCCCAAGATGTCAAGTTAAGTTGTTGAGATTTTAGTGATTGCTTCAACTTATCCTCATACCTAAGGAGAGGTCTTCCTTTGCCACGAAATCCCTCCACTTGTTTGCACATACAGAAGAGTTTTGGGAATGCGGTCATTTTTTTTGTTCGGACAGCATCAGCGTATAATAAACAGCATTATATCCTGAATCCCAATGTAGATTTCGGACTCGAGAGGCATAATTGGTATGATATTTGCCCTCCGACAAGTTCAAGAGAAAACACATGAACAAAATACTAACTTGTACATAGTCTTTGACCTTTTGACTCAAGGCCTTTGAAACAGTGAGTCGTGAGTCGTGAGGCGCTCAGAAAAATTTTGTCAAAAGCTGGACTTACTCTTACTCTTTACTCTTTTACCTGTTTCAGTCATTTGACTGCGGCCATGCTGGAGCACCGCCTTTAGTCGAGCAAATCGACCCCGGAACTTATTCTTTGTAAGCCCAGTACTTATTCTATCGGTCTCTTTTGCCGAACCGCTAAGTGACGGCGATGTAAACACACCAGCATCGGTTGTCAAGCAATGCTAGGGGGACAAACACAGACACACAAACATATACACACACACTTATATATATATATATATACATATATACGACAGGCTTCTTTCAGTTTCCGTCTACCAAATCCACTCACAAGGCATTGGTCGGCCCGTGGCTATAGCAGAAGACACTTGCCCAAGTTGCCACGCAGTGGGACTGAACCCGGAACCATGTGGTTGGTTAGCAAGCTACTTACCACACAGCCACTCCTGCGCCTGATAAAATAATAAAGGTAATAGTATCCCTGTATAAAGGAATGATAGCAACAGTGACATCCAGGAGTCACTGTTCAGAGGTATTTTCCGTTGCCACTGGAACCAAACAGGGATTTGTTTTAGCCCCCGTACTTTTTTTCCATATCTTTTTCAATGATGCTCCAGCAAACTTTCAGGGATTACCATGAAGTTATGAAATTCCAATTTCGCACATAAGGAGGTTTATTAAACCTGAAACAACCAAAGTTTCTTCACCAGTAGGGTTCCAAGCACTGCCACACCCATGGAAGAAGTCTGTGGACCGCAGGTGTGGGGCGGGGTAGGGGAGCTATGTTGAGAAAAACAAACCTTATTTGGTCATTCCCTGAGAATATCTTGGTTAGCCTATGATCTTCGATCCTCGTATACGAATGAAAGTTATATTCCTATTAACTGAAGAAAAACACGCGTCATAAGTTTCAACAGATATTGAGATATCCGTACATACATCAGACACACACACGTATACACGCACACAAGCACATACAAACACACACGTACGCCCAATACATACACACACGTACATAAGAATAGCGGTCACACGTTTAGAAAAAAAAAATAGTGATTGATAGCAATTGTGAAATATTTTAAAACGAAACATATTCAAATAACAGTTAATTCAAGAGTAAACAGGCTTGGATTACGCTCTGAAACCGCAGAAATGTGAAACTCGGAGTACAGGAAATTATTAGCCTTTCAATTCGTACGTATTGGAGAATACTCTACATTCACGTATTGAATCAAGTAATTTATCTCTTCTCGGCGAATCAACAGAAATTCAAACGCACACATACACACCCAAACAAACAATATATATCTATATCTATATCTATATATACGTACATATATGCAAATATGCACATACATGCATATATATATATATATATATATATGCACATATATATATTCGTCTCTATCTCCTTCCCTCTACACACACACACACACACACACCACACATATATATATATATACACGCACACATTGGATACGTACATAATATATGTACATATGCATATATATATGTGTGTGTGTATGTATGTATGTGTATATATATATAATATATATATATATATATATATATACATATGTATACACATACGCATATATGTATATAAATACGCACACACACATATATATGTTAGTTGTGTTTATGTATGTGTATGTATATACATATATGTATATATATATATATATATATATATATATATATATATATATATATATATATATATATATATACGCATACACACATAAGCATACGCCTCCACAAATCAGAAGCTCAAGCATTTCATTCGCATATTACAGTCAGAATAACAGCAAATGTTATTATTATATATCGCCTGCATGCTTATAATGGATATCACATGACCTTCTAGAGATAAATCAAAGACATCGTCATCACTCAATTGTGGTCGGATTGGTTCACTATAATCTATAGTCATTTGTCAACTTTGCCGGAAGTGGTCAGACATCATTTGACCTCTTTCAGATGGTGTCTGACCATTTGATGAGGTTAAATGATGAGTCAGGTGACTGACCTCTTGAAATGATTGTCGTTTCACCAATAGTGATTCTCTGTGTTCAATTCATTGGAATGAAAATAAATAAATACATAAATAAATACATAAATTTCATCAGTTACAGGCTCAAATACGCACGCAAGTACGCACGGGCGCACACTTTCTCTCTCTCTCTCTCTCACATACACACAACACACACACATACACACACAAACATAAGCACGCACAAACATAAGCAGATATATACACTGATAGATAGATAGATAGATGGTCACAGATACATATCTATCTATCTATCTATCTATCTATCTATCTATCTATCTATCTATCTATCTATCTATCTATCTATCTGTCTGTCTATCTGTCTATCTATCTGTCTATCTGTCTGTCTGTCTGTCTGTCAGTCTGTCTGTCTGTCTGCCTGTCTGTCTGTCTGTCTGTCTGTCTGTCTGTCTGTCTATCTATCTATCTATCTATCTATTTATCTATCTATGTATCTATGTATCTATCTATCTGTCTGTCTCTGTCTGTTTGTCTATATAAGCGAATGTTCTACGAATTTTATACAAAACCTTTGTATTGATCAGCTTTCTGCGCTGCTCCGAGTCGTGAGTTTGATACTACCATCATCTGCAACCTCTAGAACTCCTGCACCACCTGTTTATGGTTAAAGTCATATCGATTTTACTCTTTTGAAATAAGTTTAAATCAAACCTATATCAAACACCACGTCCCATATGAATTCAAACACTCTTCAGCAATGGAAGTGGCAAAAAAATATTCGTTCCTTCTATGGAAATGAAACTTTAAGTATCCGGACACACCAACGATGGTTTGGATGGTTTCCATCCTGGAAATCTTTCTCTCGTAGATTCCTCTCGATCTGGACGATTCTGTCAATATTGAGCTTTTGAAAATTGTAGAGGTTGAATTCTAAAAACTGCACGAAATTTAGCAAAACGTTTGAATTCAAGTCATACTTCAATCATAAAACACCTTTATGATTTAAGAAAAGTGTCTAAACTTGATCAGCAGGTCTCTCACCATCTGATTGCTCTTCAGCGTAAAGAGTTGCCTTATGTACATCATTGAAGAATAGACTTGCTATCGGATATTTCTGAAGTAGAATCATCATAACTATCGGGACCTATGAATGTTTCACAGAATTAACGGCAAACCTATTGATTATTTCTGAAAACTTTATCAAGAAAATCCGAAAGCGTAGCCTGTATTGTGTCTGTATCAAAAGATAGTCGCACATCTGCTACTCATTGAAAAAATGAAAGAAATTGGAATACGATGATTACTTTCTCTTTTACTCTTTTACTTGTTTCAGACATTTGACTGAGGCCATGCTGGAGCACCGCCTTTTAGTCGAGCAAATCGACCCCAAGACTTATTCTCTGTAAGCCTAGTACTTATTATATCGATCTCTTTTGCCGAACCGCTAAGTTACGGCGATGTAAACACACCAGTATCGGTTGTCAAACGATGTCAGGGGGACAAACAGAGACACACAAACAAACACACACACACACACACACACACACACACACACACACACACACACATATATATATATATATATACATATATACGACGGGCTTCTTTCAGTTTCCGACAACCAAATCCACTCACAAGGCTTAGGTCGGCCCGAGGCTATAGTAGAAGACACTTGCCCAAGATGTCACGCAGTGGGACTGAACGCGGAACCACGTGGTTGGTAAGCAAGCTACTTACCACACAGCCACTCCTGCACCTATACTTAATGCACTTTATATATATACTTTATATACTTTATACACAATTTTATAGCCTTAATACACAGCACTCATAAGATAAGTATTCACTCTTATTTTTCCATTTTCTCCATAAACAAGAAAAAAATCCGCACATATGATACAACCTTTAGTTAAATTGCATATATCTGCCACGTAAGTAAGGGTGAATATTTCCCGGAATTGCACTTATGCGCATGTGTTAAGTGATAGGTGATATAATAAAAAAACTTAGTTCAATTAAAACAAAAAAATACACTTTTCACTATCCAGTCACCTCATACCCCCGCCCCATCATCATCTTATGATAATGCAAAACCACATATTGCCGAAACCACTTAGGCAAAAAGATTATGGCACTAAATATGAATATTTTGCTTCATCCTCCTTATCTTTCTGACTTTGCTCCATCTTTTCACTCTTTTTCTCTTTTATTTTTGTCTTCGTAATTTGAAAAAAAAAAAAGAACCTCTACACCGGCGGGTTCAACAATTTGCCAAATAGAATTACGTTATTAATAATGGAGCGAAATTATTATCTTGATTAAATATATCAATTTGGTTCTCAAGTTCAAATGCGACATGACTTCCTTTCTAACCTAATCTCTCTCTCTCTCTCTCTCTCTCTCTCTCTATATATATATATATAATATATATATATATATATATAAAATAAAATGTTTTGAATGGTACAACAACGCACTATAATACAAACAATGGGCTATATACCTGTTGTAATCTAGTCATCCATAGTCTGATATGATATTTCGTCTGAAATGTCATATCAGACTATGGATGACTAAATTACAACAGGTAAATAGCCCATTGTCTGTATTATAGTGCATTGTTGTACCATTCAAATCTTTTTATTCTTTACAAACAATACACAATGCTTCAAGCGAACTACAATACTCTCCTATATATTATATATATATATATATATATATATATATATATATTATATATATATATATATAATTGTATCCACCTATCAATCCACGCGCACACGAACACACACACACATACGCATGCACATGCACACATACACACATACACACATTATTCTTTAATAAAAATTGTGTTGACAGTGTCTTCCAAGTCAACTGGCCGAAACTTCGAAGTCACATCCAATGCTATTCTTGTGAAAGACAGATAAAAACAATCTACTGTACAAAAGTATTGAATAATCTGTTAGTTAATGTAGAAACAAACATTTATACGTAAATATACGTATTTATGTAATATATATATATATATATATATATATGCATATATGTATATATATATATATGTATATATATGTATATATATATATATATGCATATATGTATATATATGAGTGTGTATATGTATATATATATATATAAGTATATATGTATATATATATATATATATATATATATATATATATATATATATATATATATATGTGTGTGTGTGTGTGTGTACACATTCATACATATCTTAATGATATCATGTTATACGTACAATGTTAAATATTTTCAATACATAAAACGATTAGCAATGAGAGTGCTTCTAAATAATGTGAATATATGCATTTATATATACTGGGGAACGATAGAATCTGTAACTGGTATATATTAAAATAAATATCTAATTAAAGATTACAAACACACACAGACAAGATATACGCACATGTATGTATGTATGTATGTATGTATGTATGTATGTATCTGTCTGTCTGTCTGTCTGTCTTTTAGCTACGTATCTATCTATCTATCTATCTATCTATCTATCTATCTATCTATCTATCTATCTATCTATCTATCTATCTATCTATCTATCTACCTATCTATCTACCTATCTATATATCTGTCTATTTATATCTTACTCCCTCTCCACACACACACACACACACACACACACACACACACATATATGTATGTATGTATTGTAAGTTATTCAGTGATATTAGCAAAATAGAGAACATCAGAAAAACAGGTTTCCGTGACAACTTTACCATCGACGAGATGGATCATAATGTATTCCATTGATACTATATATGGCCGATTAAAAATTCCTTCCGATGATAATCACTGTGAAATTGAGAAAATATCACACAGTTTTCAATTTCGAATTTTCTGGAAAGAAATTCATCTCGAAACCTAAGCAGATGATTCTTTACTCGCAATCGCATATTGCGTTTTAGATTTAAATCATTCCTTCGTGTATATTCCTCAGTAAGCAATAAAAATATGTATTATGTATGTATAAATCTGTTTATACATTTATCATGTTCTTATATCGTCATTTACATATTCTGTATCGCAAATAAAAGTACCACTAACAATAATGCAATTGGTTAGAGCTAAATATGGACTGTTGAATTTTCATATTTACCATTTTATAACTTTATATTCTACCCTTAAGAGAAATAGAAGAAAATCTTTATGTTTAATCTGATATGCAATACGGCCTCAGAATTTGCAGTGTAGCAAGTTGTATTGTAAGATGTTTCATTCGCATCCACCTGGAGCTGGGTTCGATTTCATTGTATTGGGAATCTTGAGCAAAAATCTTATACCGCAGCCTCGCGCCGACTTATGACTCCTGACTTTGACCTCTTACTTGTTTCGGTCACTAACTGCGGTCAAACTCGAGCACCACCTTGAAGGTTTTAGTCGAATAGATCGAGCCCAATACAAGTTGTACCATTGAAAACTTTTTATTCTTTACAAACAATGCACAATGCTTCAAACGAACTACAATACTCTCCTATATATATATATCTAATGTGTATCCACCCATCTATCCACGCGCACACGCACACACACACACGCACACACATATGCATACACATACACACATACACACATACACACACACATACTTTTGCTGAGTCGTTAAGTTATGGTGACGTGAACAAACCAAAACTTATTGTGAGGTGGCGGCGGGGATAACACAAACACAGCACAAAAACACGCGTGAACATACAGACACACACACACACACACACACACACACACACACACACACACACACACACACACACAACACACACACATGTATATACGACAGGCTTTTACACAGTTTCCGTCCACCAAATTCACTGACAAGGCATTGATCGGCTTTGTGCTATAGTAAAAGATACTTTCCCAATGTGTCGTACAATGGGACTGGACTCTAAACCACTCGGTTGCGTAGCGAGCTTTTTAAGCACATAGCTATACCTGCACCTAAGAATCTGAAATATGCATTTTCTTTCGTATTTAACTATGCATGTTGTTACATTTGCAATTAGTGTTTTAATGTAATTAGCACTATTAAGTATTATAATTACTGAAATCAGAACACTTTTACTATGCACGTAATTTGTATTTCCATATATGTTCATACGCAAGCGTCTTATTTTGTTCTGATAATCACTATTCATTAATACTTGACAAATTCTGTCACAGTATCATGTGTGTGTACATGCTTATATGTTACTTATGTATATTGAAGTGGAGGCATATGGCCTGGTGGTTAGAGCAGCGGACTCGCGGTCGGGGGATCGCGGGTTCGAATCTCAGACCGGGCGATGTGTGTGTTTATGAGCGAAACACCTAAGCTCCACGCGGCTCCGGCAGAAGGTAATGGCGAACTTCTGCTGACTCTTTCGCCACAACTTTCTCTCACTCTTTCCTCCTGCATCTTGCAGCTTACCTGCGACGGACCGGCGTCCCGTCCAGGTGGGGAACCTATACGCCAAGGAAACCGGGAAACAAACATGTATATTGAAGGTGCGTGGCTTAGTGGTCAGAAATATTCAGCTCACGATCGTATGGTGGTGAGTTCGATTTCTGGCGGTGCGGTGTGATCTTGAGCAAGACACTTTGTTTTACGTTGCTTCAGTCGACTCAACTGGCACATTTGGTGTCGCCCTGAGAACGACGTTAAGAGCATCCGTGGAATGCTCTGTCACTTGCACGTTAATTTCACGAGCAGGCTGTTACGGTGATCGAATTAACAGGAACACTCGTCATCGTAACTGGTCGAGTGCCAGACTGGTATTTTTGTTTTCCGTATGGATGGATGCACTCCGTCGGTTACGACGACGAGGGCTCCGGTTGATCCGATCAACGGAACAGCCGGCTCGTGAAATTAACGTGTAAGTGGCTGAGCACTCCACAGACACGTGTACCCTTAACGTAGTTCTCGGGGATATTCAGCGTGACACAGAGAGTGACAAGGCCGGCCCTTTGAAATACAGATACAACAGAAACAGGAAGTAAGAGAGAGAGAAAGTTGTGGTGAAAGAGTACAGCAGGGATCACCACCATCCCTGCCGGAGCCTCGTGGAGCTTTAGGTGTTTTCGCTCAATAAACACTCACAACGCCCGGTCTGGGAATCGAAACCGCGATCCTACGACCGCGAGTCCGCTGCCCTAACCACTGGGCCATTGCGCCTCCACGTTTTCCGTATAATTCATAGTTCTATCAGTATAAATTTATAATAATCTCGTTAAGAGCAATAGATCAAACACGATTAGCAATCACTGTTGAGACTCTGGATAACCTGCTTTCAAGAAAATCTGAAGTTTCTAAAGCAAGAAAATAAACTGAACAAAAACGAAATCATCTATTGTATTCGTATTTGAATAACCTGGATGGGGGTGCAAGCGTGGTTGTGAGATTAGAAAGTTCGGTTCGAATCTATGTAGTTTCGGGTTTCATTTTCACTGCAGTGCACTATAGGCAAATGTCTTTGAATATAGCAGTGGATTGGCCAAAGCTTTGTAAGCGAAATTTGGTTGGTTAAAAACTGTCTGAAGGTCCGTCGGTGGCAGTGAGGTATCGCTCTTGTAGAGCAGTACAATGAATCTGTCGCCCGCAAAAACATTGCCTTATCCAGGCAAATCAGATTTTTGGTCTGCTGATGCGTTCCTTTTTCCCCACAAGTAACAGGATCCTAGAGAAGATGCAATCGGAATGAACCTTACTATTCATAATCAGACTGATTCATTGAAAAACAGAAACAAAAAGTAAAAAGATAACATTTTATATTATAAAGTAATCCAATAATAGCGTACATGTATGTGTGTATTCGCGCGCGTTACGCTTGACCTTCTGGCCAATAACTGATCAGGTGTTGGGGACTTTGTGTGTCTGTTTTCCGATCGTTTGTACTTTTATTATACGTTTTTAAACTTATATATATATATATATATATATATATATATATATATATATATATATATATATATATATAATAATATATATATATATATATATATATAAATATATATATATATATACATACACACCTATATTTGGAGTGTAGCCTATTGCAATGCTGGCTGGCAGACCACCTTGAATTTATTATTTCGTTTGGTACTTATTCTATCGGTCGCTTTTGCCGAACTTCTAAGTTACGTGGATGTAAAGGCACCAACATCGGTTTTCAAACAGTGGGAGACTAATACAGACACAAAGAGCAGACCCCCCTATATATATATATATATATATATCTACACGCACGCACACACACACACACACACACACACACACACGCACACACACACACACACATACACACACACATACATACACACACACACACACACGTATGAATATACGACGAGCTTCTCTTCAATTTCTGACCACTAAATTCACTCCGAAAGCATTGGTTAGCTGGTGGTTTTAGTAAAAGATACTTGCCCAAGGTACCGCGCATTGGGACTGAACCCGAAACCAAGTGAATACCAAACGTGTTCCTCAACTGCTCAGCCATGCCTGCTATATAAATATATACATGCGCGTATGTGTATATGCATACACATATAAATGCATACATATATATTTTTTTCTTATTCTTTTATGTTTCAGTCCAAAGGCACATATATATGTGCTGGAGCACACACGCACATATATATGTATATATAAGTGTATATATGTGTGTGTATACATATGTGCGTGTGTGCACGCGGGCGTGTGTGTACATATATGTATTTATTTATATATATATATATATACGTATGTATGTAGGTATGTATATATATGTATATAAAGTTAATCCAAACAAGAAAGCACAAAAAAACACAACAACGAGAGGACGTGGAACAAATATAGTATTATTGGACGCTCAGGAAAGAAGGAAAGAAGGAGGGTTTAACGTTTCGTATATGTATGTATGTATATATAGTGGTAGCGTTGCAGAAGGAGATATTGAACTAGCAGCTCACGAGTTGACAGATGCCTACGACCACTAAAGAGTATTTCATAGAATGAAAGTTTCTTGGAAGTAACTCTGTATTTTACATGCATTAGTCGAACCAGTTGTCTGGTAAAGGTGGCAGAACTAAAAATTTGCGTTGTCATTTACAGAGAAATTTGTCTCTTGGACGCTTTACGCTAATTCATCGCGCTCACAGACACCCACATACGAACACCTTCGCTTACACATTCATGGATTGTAAATTATACAGATTAATAATAATGATGAGTAGAGTTGAACTAGAAATGAAATAAATAGAAGAGGAAAAGAACGCCACGTATGACATTCACCTGGTGAATTTATTAGCTGGAGAATTTATTAGGTGGGGAATTTATTAGTCATGAAACTAATTCTTAGCTATTTTCTCTGCAGTTATGGTGACTGCGCATCCGTATTGCTGATAGGCATTCAGTTACCGTATTCATACTCGTGGTTACCCATAACGCAATTCACAAACCAAATCAGTGTGATACAATATGACAAGGTTTGTATCTTTGAATAACACACACATTATCTCTCTGTCTCCCTCTCTTTCTCTCACACACACATAAAAACTCTCTTTTTCTCCACATGCATATATATATATGCAATAGTAACATAAATCTTAATAACACTAATAGCAATAATGAACCATTACGAAATATTTCTTACGAAATATATATATACATGCATTAATAGGTACAGGACGTCATAAAACGTAAACAACATGAACTACGAAACATGGAATAAGAACTTTTTGCGAACGAAAGAAACAAATCGAAAACAAGATATCAGTTGTCAGCTGTTTATCTACTCCACATTTCGAGTAATTACGACAAGATGTGTCTTCGAGAAAACAATTGCTTCCGCAAAGTAAAATAAAATTTGGTATTTGTGGAGGGTCCAAGTTAGTAACAAAAACAGGACAGTGAAAGCAAACAGTAAGGGTGCGAGGCATAACGAGGTGAGGTGGCAAACGCTGGAGGATTAAGCATTGACAGGAGAAAAGGTAGGAGAGGAGACAAACAAGAATGCGTGTGATTTGTGTAGCAGATTAAAAGGAAAGAAAGAAGCTCAAGTTAGGAAAAGAAAGATGGCCAATGGTCACGTGTGAGCAACGAGAGAAGGAAGATTGTGAAAGAGAGAGGGACAGGTATGGAATGGTGAAGGGGAGAAGAAAAGAATTAGAGAAAAGATGAGATGGAAAAAACGAAAGGGAAAGAAGGGGAAATAAAAAGAATGAGAGACAGGAAGAGAGAGGAAACGAAAGGGGAGAGAGAAAACAGTACAGGGAGACGCATCAAAATTATCAAGATAAACTTACTCGGAAATGGATGTGTGGCGTTCAGTCATATAATAATAATAATAATAATAATAATAATAATAATAATAATAATATATATATATATATATATATATATTATATATATATATATATATATATAGGCATATATATATGCATAATATACATACATATGTACATGTCTGGCAGAAATGTTAGCATGCCGGGCAAAATCGTTGTTGTATTTCGTCTGCTGTTATGTTCTGAGTTCAAATTCCGCCGAGGTCGACTTTGCCTTTCATCCTTTCGGGGTCGATTAAATAAGTACCAGTTACGCACTGGGGTCGATATAATCGACTTAATCCGTTTATCTGTCCTTGTTTGTCCTCTCTGTGTTTAGCCCCTTGTGGGTAATAAAGAAATAATATATATACATACATATATATATATATATATATATATATATATATATATATATATATATATATATATATATATATATATATATACATACATACACATGCACGCACATGCATACTAGTCCCAGAACTAGTTATGTTTAATGAGACAACTTATTTATCTAAGTTGTAGCATCATCTCCTTCGAAATAGTTACCTTGCACAGCAATACATCTGTCCCACCGTTCCTGCCACTTTTGAAATCCGGCCTGGAAGTCGTTTTCCGTAAACGAGTCGAGGACCTTCTGCGATTCGCTCTGGATTTCGACAACCGTGTTAAAACGGTCACCTTTGAGCTGCGTTTTCATCTTGGAGAAAAAATGGAAGTTCGCGGGTGCTAAATCCGCCATATAGAGCAGATCCGGAATCGATATCATGTTTTTTTTTTGCTCAGTGACAGGGTGCATTGTCATCGTGAAGAATCCAGCTCTTCCCACTCCACAGATCCGGTCACTTTTGCCGAATATCCTCCCTCAAACACTTCAAAACATCACAGTAGAACTCTCGATTAACGGTCTGGCCCTGAGGGAAGGATTCTCGTTGCACAATGCCACATTTCCGGAGTAACCATCATGGCAGGTCTTCCAGGAACGTTCTTCTGATTCTAAAGTGCCCGTGCCACTAGAAATATTACGTACGACCCATTGCCTCGTCACCGTAAGCTTGCTGCACCATGCTCAATGTCCCTGAAGGAGACGTTCCAAGTTTAATGCAAAATCTCGCGTTGGTTCTGTGTTCCCGTCCATAACAAAATCGCAGACTACAGCATACACGCGATCACAAAAACACCAATTTCAGAAATTGCGAAGTAAACCCAAAGATGTCACTCGGTACACTGCCTCATGAAGATCAAAGCTCCTTGTTCCTTGGCCTTAGATTTTGATATACAAAGATTTGATAAACAAGACTATAAATTAAAACTGACCCCAAAAAACGGTGACAAGCTAGATCTCTAACAAGTCTTCCTTCATGATACCTTAGTAGCTTCTAAGCTGAAGTGAAGGCAGCATATTCTTTGTCTATCTCCTTACCTTCTTAGAGGTTTGGGGTGAAATTATACTAATGTGACCATCTGTTTTAATTTAATTTAATTCTATGTATTTATGCAGCTGAGGATTGCTTTGCATTTCTTCATGAAACGGATAGAAATTGGGATTTTTCTTTTCTTTTTTTTTTTTTTTGGAACTTCCTGAATGGCATGCAAACGAAAAAGTGCCTCGAATTTCTTTAGCTTTGCGGCCCGCCTGATGAGGTGTCATATCTCACGCGGTCCACTTCGCGACAAATGAAGCCATGCCTAGTTTAGAGTAAATATGGGGAAACTCACTGGTTTGGATATTCAAGTTCTAAATTTTTGTTGTGAGAATGAAATCGGTATTGGGTATGGAAATTTATGTTGATACTACGTACGGATACTGAAAGCAAAGTTTTCGAATCATAATGACTTTTCGAAAACGAGACATCGCCAGTCAAAAAATTATTAAAAAATTATAATAGAGCGTGTAGTTTAAATGACTGAGAAGAAATAATTGTATTAAGCATTGTTTAGTTTAAGGGCGATCAATATTTGAGGAAAAAATTAGAACCATACATTTATAAGGAGTGTAGCTTGGAGATACATAATGACATATTAAAAATGATGTAAGAAACTTTGTTATGACAGAAAAAGAGTCGCAGGAAAAGCGTTAAGTGAAACGTATGAAAATTCTTTAACATAGAATTTCATTGTTAGAAGGTAACTACTACATAAAAATAGAATGGTTGAATTTAAAATCTGACAAGAAAAGAAAAAAAAACAACACCAATTTGCGGTAAAACACCTTACTTAAAAATACAGATACGTAGAGTGGAAAATTCAGCAAATTTTAATGGCCGGTTTATAGATGAGTAAGAGCAAGATGAACAAGAATTAGGATAAGTATTTTAGAAACGATAAGAGTTCTGACTGAGAAGAAATAGTTAAGAAAATTAATGACAAGTGATTAGGAAAATATATATACGAAGTGCTTGTGCTTGAATAAAGATAGAGTAGACTTTGAAAGAATTTTTTTAAAGTAAGCAACGGTAAAGGAGAAACTGGAAGAAATTACGAAAGAAATGAGAAGAGAAGAGAAAAGGTGAATAACGTTAGTGAATAATAAGATTGAAATAACTATATCTATCAAAGTAAAAATATTTTGTTAACTAGAGAAGATAGACGTACATTAAATAATAAATTTGCCTGGTAAATGTTTTAAGAATTGCATATATTAATCTTCCTAACGGGAGAGCGTATGTATAAATGCACACATACATATATAGCAAATATGAATGTATATATACACATATAGGTGAATACACGCACACATCACGTAACCAGCCAGGTTGATTTTTGATACCTATATTAGATAGCTTTGGTTTTATATTTCCATTGATTAATTTTGGCCTATCTATTTTATAATATAAAATTTTCATTTTTCTTTCTATTAATTTACTTGGAAGTTTTTATAATTTGTGTCTATTTGAATACACGTGATGCTCTTTATCAAGGAAATGCTAAAAGTAGAATATGGGTTTAAAACAATGGGAAACTATAGGTGATCCAGTAGTACTCTCTAAGTCACTCACCTGATGACGTGCTTGTACGCTGCTATTGATGGATCATATATAATGTTTATATAATAGTAAGCATAATATGTAAAACACTCAGCAACTAACTGTTGTTGCTAATGCACAGAAGCAATTGTGATTTGGATTTAAACCATCTTTTGGTATTTCATATAGGCGTAGGAGTGGCTGTGTGATAAGTAGCTTACGTACCAACCACATGATTCCGGGTTCAGTCCTACTACGTGGCACCTTGGGCAGGTGTGTCTTCTATTATAGCCTTGGGTCGACCAAATCCTTGTGAGTGGATTTGGTAGACGGAAACTGAAAGAGGCCCGTCGTATATGTGTATATATATGTATATATGCATGTGTGTGTATATGTATGTGTGTGTTTATATGTTTGTGTATATTAACACACGTTAATACAAAGAAACACACATAAGCATACACATGCACACACACACACACATATATATATGTGTGTTTCATATATACATATGCACACTCATACATGTATATATGCATAATTCACATATATAAATTATATAACTATAGTTTATATATATATGTGTGTGTGTGTGTGTGTATGTATGTATGTATACGTATATATTTATACTGATTTACTGTTTTACTCTTTTACTTGTTTCAGTCATTTGACTGTAGCCATGCTGGAGCACCGCATTTTGTCGAGCAAATCGACCCCAGGACTTATTCTTTGTAAGCCTAGTACTTATTCTATCGGTCTCTTTTGCCAAACCGCTAAGTTACGGGGACGTAAACACACCAGCATCGGTTGTCAAGCGATGTTGGGAGAGACAAACACAGACACACAAACATACACACACACACACACACACACACACACACATATATATATATATATATATACGACGGGCTTCTTTCAGTTTCCGTCTACCAAATCCACTCACAAGACTTTGGTCGGCCCGAGGCTATAATAGAAGACACTTGGCCAAGGTGCCACGCAGTGGGACTGAACCCGGAACCGTGTGGTTGGTAAGCAAGATACTTACCAGACAGCCACTCCTGCGCCTATGTATAGCTTTTCTTTTTTTTCTTTTCTTTTTCTTTTTGGTACGCTGAACATTTCACAACCAGGTCTTTTTTGAGGAATATTAATCCAGTTGTTTGGGGGTTCTATTCGAGGTCACCAGGAAGAGAATGCTTCAGGAGGAGCTCGCTGCCGACGCGTAGGATGTTGTTCTCTTCGCTTTTCAGCAGTATGTTAATGTATTTACTTTTACTGTTGTTGTTGAGCAAGTGCAGTCTGAGAGAGACTACGACATTCGAAGGCTGTGTGCACTGATCTCCACAACCACCTCTTCCTATGTAGAGCTTGTCGATATCACTGTTTCTGTGGAAGTTTCCAGTTGATGTCAAGATCTTGCGTGTTTTAACGTCTATGAAATAGATTTCATCCCAAATGTTGGAATCAGCCTTCATATTGCAAATGCATTGTGGGATTCTGTCTTGTTGCAAGAAGAAAGAAAGAAAGAAAGAGAGAGAGAGAGAGAGAGAGAGTCCCGACTGTCATGTCTGGTATAATGTTCTCGGGTCATTCTGTCTTTATTCCCAGTACCTTCCATTTTGGATAGCTAAATATTTAACTGTATTATGTATTGTGTCCCCAGGCTATATCTGAGAAGCATAAGATGGTCACGTCAGGGCTGGAACGCTGCTAGTCAATACCTTTTAATGATATGTTTTTGTCAATACCTAGCTTTTTGTAACGTTCTTTGTGTGGAAGAGTTGATGCTCAGATTTCCTATTTGGAGAATTGATTTTCCACGTTCAACTTTCAAATACGAACATTTCTTTTGGCCAAATTCTGTTCCTATGACATTCCCAGCAATAGTAAGAGAGATGTATGTGTGGATGAAATTACGATGAAAGCTTTGACAGCCACTTTAGTCCTAAACTGTTCCGCTTAGATGCAGTAATGAAATGCAAGATTTCTAACAGCTTTGTAGAACACATCATCATCATTGTTCGACCGTGGTCGAGACTTTCATAGTCTTTTCAAATGGCTAATAATGTGTGCGCGCGCCACTACTACACACATTGGAAAGCATTGTACAACCAAGTACTAAAGAAGATCTTTCCTCCTCCATGAAACAAAGCTGTTCCCGCTGGACGTCAACCCAGTATTTCTAAGCTACGGACCCAGTGATGTATTGTAAGGTTATCTCCCAAGATAGATTGCCTTCACTACGGCTAAGGAGCCCTTTCTACCCCATTACACAGTAAACAACAGGGCACGTGATACGACCCATGGATGGAGTTTCCGTGTAATCAATAGCTCTGCAAGAAATAGTACGTAAATATCCCTTAGATCACAAACAACATCTTAAAATTCTATAGCTACACACCGACCAATGTCTTCTGAGTGAATTTGGTAGCCGGAAACTGTGTGGGCTCTCGCCGTATATATGTTTATATATATAAATGTGTGTGTGTGTATTTGTGTGTGAGTGTGTGTATGAGAGTGTGTGTGTGTGTGCGTGTCTTGCATGCCTGTGAGCAAGTGTGTGTACAAGTGTGTGTGTGTACGCAAGTGTGTGTATGTGTGTATGTTTACAGTGCATTAATGGCATTACAACGCATGTCATCATCGGATGGAATACGAATTCTCCATGGCGTTACTTCGTTCTGACTTTCTCGTAGTGTTTTCTCAGCAAAGATACTAATTACCTGATCCTCCTGTATTTTTTTTTACCCAAAGCCAGGAACTATATATATAGCACCTACTTGTACAATGCTTTCCAATATATATATATATATATTTATATTTATATATATGCATACATACATGCACAAGTAGGTGCTATATAGTTCCTGGCTTTGGGTAAAAAAAAATACCGGAGGATCAGGTAATTAGTATCTTTGCTGAGAAAGCACTACGAGAAAGTCAGAACGAAGTAACGCCATGGGAGAATTCGTATTCCATCCGATGATGACATGCGTTGTAATGCCATTAATGCACTATAAACAGTGTACGATGTCGACAACGACGACAACTGTGCATGATACTAGCAGACTAGTCTGATGAGCACGGGAATTTGAAGCTCCTTGTTGCGGATTACAAGAAGTTTTTTAGCTTCGGTGTTTGGATAGTCGATGCTGTAACATGTATAATTACTGCAGATCAATAATTATACATGTTACAGGGCGAGCTTTTCAAAGTTTGGCAAAAGTTCAGGGACTTGTAGTGCTTTGTTTGTGTAACCCTGTTGGCCGCAGACTCCAGGATGAGAACCGCTGACCAGTAGTTAAATGCGCGCTCCACTATCCTAACAATATTGGTTTATTTATAGCTGGTTTGTCTATATTGGTTTATCTATTATCAAATGAGCCCTTCTGTTCTTTTTTTTTAGATGATATGTGTGTAATCTGAAAATTTGGTGACTATTCCCAGAAGGTCAAGCGTCCAAGCCGGTCATTCCTCGTTGATTAGCGAAAAATTGTATTCGTTTTTTGTAGATATCTTTATTATCGCCGTCACTACCAATATCAACATTCCCTTTATATTCGACGTCACCATCACCGCCTCCGCCGCCGCCGCCGCCACCACCACCACCACCACCACGAAAGGAGCCTGATTTTGTGAACATTCGTCGTGCTCGAAATAGCTACTAAATCTTCTTGCATTCATATCTTACTTTCTTAAAAAAAAAAATAAACACTTTTGGATTATGTAATCCTAGATAAACTGTGTTGTGATGAAAAGTCAAGATGGTCACGGCTTCATTGTCTTTGATCAGAATGATCAGGGCTGGGCTGATCAGTGTTGAATAACAACAAAAACAACAACAACAACAACAACAGCAACAATACCCGCCTGGAACAGTTCATTACTCCCACTATCATCATACTGGAAACAGTGCACACTACTACCATCAACATCACCATCACCATCACCATCACCATAACCATTACCATGTGAAGCACATCACATAAACAACTCTACATCTAACCCCTCCCGCCACCTCTACCACCACCTCTACCACCACCTCTACCACCACCTCTACCACCACCTCTACCACCACCTCTACCACCACCTCTACCACCACCTCTATCACCACCATCATCGCTACCACCATCATCGCTACCATCATCATCACTACCATCATCATCGCTACCATCATCATCATCATCGTCGTCGTCGTCTCTATCGCCGTCGTCGTTGTCGTCATCATTATGTATGTTGTCATCGTTATCAATGTTATCATCGTCATCGTCATCGTCATCGTGAACAACAATAACAACAACAACAACTGCAACAGAAGCAAAAAGAACTTCGTCAGCAATAGTTTATCAATTATTGTTTGAAACATGCCGTACATGTAATATATGAAAGACCATTTTCAGTTACCAATGCAAACAACTCCGCCGCCGCCGCCACCATCACCACACCACCACCACACCACCACCACCATCATCATCATCATCATCATCATCATCATCATCATCATCTTAATCGTCATCGTCATCATCATCATCATCATCATCGTCATCATCATCGTCATCGTCATCGTCATCGTCATCGTCATCGTCATCGTCATATCATCATCATCATCATCATCATCATCGTCGTCATCGTCGATCATCATCATCATCGTCATTCATCATCATCATCATCATCATCACCTTCGTCCTCATTAATAGAGGCAGCAGCAGCAGCAGCAGCAGCAAGCAACAGCAACGTTGTCATCAACAGCAACGTTGTCATCAACAGCAACAACAACAACATCAGAAATAAGAAGAACATCAGATGATGACAATAGTCATTGAGAATGGCCACCGCCGACAACAGCAACAACAATAACAAAAGGCAACAACCAGCAATACGTTGGCAAACATTCATAATAACATAAGCAGCAGAAGTATATACAAAAGCAATCATCAACAACAACAACAACAACAACAACAACAACAACAACGATACTGAAAATGCAACAACAAAACAACAAGAACGACAACAGCAAACAGTAAAATGCAAATAACAGTTGACAACAACAACGAGACAAATTGCATTTTGTGAGATCATTTGTTTCTTTGTTTCTTTTGTTGTTGTTATTTTTCTTATTTTTGTTTTGTTTTTCTTTTGTTTTGTCTTTTATTTTTTTAAAAATATTTTTGCTTGTTTTGTTTTGTCTTTGTTTTTTTTTATTGTTTATTTTTTTTTTTTTCACCAGGAAAAGAATATGTATCTGCATGAGTAAACGATGATCTTGCCGAAAGGCCTGCCATCATTTAAAGGAAATATCATCTGCTTTAATCAGTATTTTAGTTGATAAATTGACAGTGTTCTT
>NC_043002.1:49361261-49366679 GCF_006345805.1 Octopus sinensis | reverse complement strand
GTTCTTTAATGTCTGTTGATCATGGTGAGAACGTCCATACACTGACAAACCAAGTAGGATGCATACTCGCCATGCTTTTAATTACATCGTATTTAAATCAACCTATGTGGCAAGATAGGTTCAGTGACAGTGGAAAAGCTATATGTATTCTATGTATCGTTTGCAATATTATACACAGGGTGGACCAATAGTTACGCACCAAGACATTTGACATTCTATTTGTATCACTTTATTATTATTATTATTATTATTATTATTATTATTATTATTATTATTATTATTATTATATTATTATTATTATTATTGTTATTATTATTATTATTATTATTATTATTGCGTAGTTTTATTTTTATAGCGTGCTTTCACTTCACTACCGAGCGCAGCTCTGTGTGCCTTGGGTATGTGCTGTGATTTGTTGTGATGCTCTGATGGTTATTGTATGGAAAGTGTTCTGCGTAGGATGTGTGCAGTGCCTAGTAGTGCAATTTTCTGTATGATATTTGTGTTTGTAAGTCCTGGTGTTTTTGTTATGTATTTGTCTGAATATTTTTTTATCATGCCTAATGCACCTACTATGATAGGAATTGTTTCTGTTTTTAGATTCCACATTCTGGTTACCTCTATTTCCAGGTCTTTGTATTTTGAAAGTTTCTCCATTTCTTTTAGAGACACGTTGTCATCTGCTGGTATTGATACATCAATTAGAAAGCATTTTTTTTTCTTCATGATCTCTGACAACTATATCTGGTCTGTTGGCCTTAATTTCTCTATCTGTGTGTATCGGCATATCCCAGAGTACGGTATTTGTTTTAAGTCAGGTACTTATTTCATCGACATTGTTTGGTCAAACAGCTTAGGGGAACATAAACAGTTAGAAATTATTGTCAATATTTTCTAAGTTCATATTCTGGGTTCAAATTCCACCGAGGTCGACTTTACTTTTTATCCGTTCGGGGTCAGCAAGATAAGTACCAGTTGAATACTGAGGTCAATGTAATCGACTTACCCCTCCCCTAAAAATTACTGGCTCTGTGCCAAATTTGAATTCAATATTTTCAATGTATTAAGGTGGCGAGCTGGCAGAATCGTTAGCGCACTGGGAAAATTGGTTAGCGGCATTTTGTTTTGAGTTCTAACTCCACTGAAGTCGACTTTGCCTTTCATCAAAGTCGTTTTGGGGAATTTTGAACTCTGAACGTAAAGAATCAGAAGAAATGCCACTTAGCATCTTGGTCGACGCACTAACGATTCTGGTAGCTCACCATTTTACAGCGCACGTAATATTTAAATTAAGATTTCAGGTTTCACGAAATGGCTAAAGCAGTTTCTTTGAGAAATCTGAAATCTAGTTGGAGATAATGAGGAAAGATACTAAAATGTGGTACTAAAGAAATAGGTATTTCGTCTGCCGCTACGTTCTGAGTTCAAATTCCACCGAGGTCGACTTTGCCTTTCATCCTTTCGGGGTCGGTTAAATAAGTATTAGTTACGCACTGGAATCGATATACTCGACTTAATCCTTTTGTCTGTCCTTGTTTGTCCCCTCTTTGTGTAGCCCCTTGTGGGCAGTAAAGAAATAAGAAATTAAAAGAGAGTGATGGTCAGCTGGATCGGGGGAATCGGTAGGATGATTTTTCGACTGAATTTATCGGGAGGACAAAAAGAGAGGAATATTAGAGGAAGGGAAATTTGTATTCGACTTTGTACAGTATGCCTTTGTTAAAATATGTGTGTGTGTGTGTGTATTAAAGATGAGAAATATTAAAGATGTATCCAATCTACAGTGGAGGCATGTTGCTTAGTGGTTAGGGTTGTGGGACTCACTCTTTGATCATACGAGTGTGGTCTCGATTCCTTGACCACCGGACGATGCGTTGCGTTCTTGTGCAAAATTATTCATTTCACGTTTCCCCCGTTCACTCAGCTGGCAAAAATAAGTAAACCTGCGAGGACTCGGCGCCCCGCTCATGTGGGGAATATATGCGCCGTGGAAATCAAGAAACCGGCCCTATGGGTCTATACGACTTCCGAAGGATCGTTATCTATCTATCTATCTATCTATCTATCTATCTATCTATCTATGCATATGTATGTGTGTGTGTCATCGTGTTTGTCCCCTCTTTCATTACTTGACAACTGATGTTGGTGTGTTTACGTCCCAGTAACTTAGCGGTTCGGATAGAATAAGTACCAGGCTTACAATGTCTAAGTCCTGTGGTCGATTTCCTCGACTAAAATACGATGCTCCAGCAAGGCTGCAGTCAAATGACTAAAACAAGCAAAAGAATGAAAGAATGAATTCAATTAAAATTCTAATATAGGCTTGACTTTAAAGTTTTTCCATGTAGTATTTTAAATGTACTATATAATACTATTAAATACTAGCAGTGTCGCCCGGCGTTGCTCGGGTTTGTAAGGGAAATAACTATATAAGTATTTTTAGTGAGTTATAGCAAAAAAATAGCAAAAAATGCATTAAAAATGGAATAAAAAATGATGGTAATTTTTTTTTTAAATCGTTGACTCATCGTAGACATTTTTAGAGAGTTACTTCCCTTATATAATAGCGAAAAATGCATTAAAATGGAATAAAAAATGATGGTAAATTTTTTTTAAATCGTAGACTCATCGTAGACGCGCGCTAATACCCAGAAGGGCTCGATATGAATCACGACTATAAGATACCCGAATTTAGTTAAACTGCACCGCAAAATGTGGGAGTAGTTAGGAATCTAAATCGAAGGGGACAGACACTCACACAACTACAGTTTTATATATATAGATATATATCTTCGTGTATACTTATGCATGTTTGCATGTTAGATTTATCTATTCTCGTGTTTGTGTGTTTGAGTGTGTTTGTAGGTGCGTGCATTTGTGAGTGTATGCTAGTGTTCTTATGCTCTTACGTGGGTTTGATGTATTTCTTTTTACCTTTATTTGGAATTATTAGATTTTTCTTTTTCAATTTTAGTATATATGAAATTTTATTAATTTATATATATATAATTTTATTAATTTATTAATTATATATATATATATATTTACAGATGGATAGACAGATAGATAGATATATGCATAAATATACATATATACATTCATATATTAATATATATATATATATATATTTATATGAATCTATACATGTATATTTATATGAATGTGTGTGTACATATGTATGTATCGCTTTCTTTACCTGTATCTATGTTTATTTCTATAAATCTGTGTATGTGTGTGCGCGCGCGTGTGCGTGTGTGTGTATGTGTATGTGTCTCTATTTAAATATGTCTATTTTTCTATCCATCTATAAATATGTGTATATGTGTGTGCAAGTATGTGTGAGCGTCGTCACGTACCTAAGCGTAAAAAAGCATTGCATATGCAGATGCTCACACGTAGGCAGACGCGCGCGAGCACACACATAAATTCGTACCTTAAAATTCTTTGCAATCTAGATGGCCTAAAAAGATTCAACACTAAATCTTAATTTTCGTTTCTCGCCCCGCTTTTTCCCCTTTCCACAACTACTTACTTATTTTATGATTTTAATCATCTATTTCAAGCCACTGCATATTTAATGAATCTATATAACATATATCATATATTACCTGCGTCAAGATATTTAAAACTGCTATTATAATATTCTTTTATACTTTCTAAAAATTTAAACATCATAAATATATACATACATATTTACGCACTCAAGACACACATCTACAAAGACACGAGACCCTGTTCACATTAAAAGTATAAACAGAAACAAAGACGTAGAAGATATACTGGTGTATGAAGAAGAATTTGTAGTGTGCATATAAACTTCTCTCACGTATATTCACTAATAATTCTAAAGAAATTTATGACACACCACACATAGATACATTCATTAACACACACATCTACACCTGTATTGATAAATCATGCATAAAGACGCAAGTGTGGCTGTGTGTTAAGAAGCGTAATTCCCAACCACATGGTTCCGGGTTCAGTCCCACTGCGTAGCACTTTGGGCAGATATCTTCTGTTATGTCCCCAGGCCGACCAAAGCCTTGTGAGTGGATTTGTTAGACAGAAACTGAAAGAAGTCTTTTGTATATATGTATATACATGTGTGTGTGTGTGTGTGTGTGTGTGTGTGTGTGTGTGTGTGTGTGTTGTGTGTGTGTGTGTGTGTTTGTGTGTGCGTTTATGTTGTGATGGGGAATTGGAATTTAGAATTTCAAAGGAAACCTTACGAAGAGAAAAACTGGAAGGGACAAGGGTAGTATGAATCATAAGATCTCCCACCTCTAGTCCTTGGAGGACCCAAAATCTCCAATAAGTTAAACAGATAGACAAAGAACATGCTGTTCCTGCTCCAGCATAGAAGTTACTAAGCTTTTCAAGAAGAATTACATTGTTACAGACTCTGCCTGTCACTGATTTTTTTTTGTTTTTATGGGGTCAGTTTCAATTTATAGACTAGTTTATCAAAACCCTTGTATATCTAAGGCCGAGAGAACAGAAGGGCAGTATCTTTTAGGGGTAGGGCTGAGGGAGCAGACAGACACCATAGAGTCTGTAACTATGTATATCTTCTTGAAAAGCTTAGTAACTTCTATGCTGGAGCAGGAACAGCATGTTCTTTGTCTATCTGTTTAACTTATTGGAGATTTTGGGTATAATTATACTAATGTATCCATCTGATCTAATTTAGTTAAATTCTATGTCTTTGTGCAGCTGAAGATTGCTCTGCATTTTAAATTGATGCAATGATTGCATTGTTCAATTAAATGGAGTTGCATGAAACAATCGTACTGCATTACCTCTGGATATCCTTGTTGCTTATTTTGATCTCTTCTCACATTTCTCCCACCTAGCACATCCTCCTTTACCGCCATCCCACCCTCGTACTTCGAATTCCTTCCCCACTTCCTCTAGCTTCGTCTTCAACGAGAACCATTTAGCACTATCTACCTCTTGCCATTGCTACCAACCTATCTCTCCCTTTTCCCCTCTCTCTCTACCTCTCACTAATTCTCATATATTTCTACATACTTCAGTATTTTTCCTCTGCTGCAATCCACCTTCATTCTTTGAATTTCCCTTTTGCCTCCCAATCATAAGTAAACACCTTCCTTAATGTCTCCACAACTGGTTGCATATTCTTAACCTTTTGCACACTCTATCTGCCAACATTACAACTATTACGCGATTCCGAGCACCTAGAAACAGCTGTTGGACTTAAAATACCATGCTCTCTCCCCTTAGTTCTCTGTACTATTTGTACACCGTATAATTATGTTCTGTAAATATAAAAATATCTATATGCTCATACATGAATGTTCATCTGGATATTTTCAGTTTGTTTCTCCCTATGTTATATCCCTATATATATTTACCTGTTTATATGTGTGTGTATTTAATATAACAAGCTCAAGC
>NC_043002.1:49341261-49356261 GCF_006345805.1 Octopus sinensis | reverse complement strand
CGGCGTGCGAACGTTTCTGCCAGCTCGCCGCCACAAAAGAGAAATATAAAAGATATCTAATGCTCTGTTTGTATAGGTTTCTTACCAAGAAGAGATTTGACGGTAATTAAACCGCTTGTATGTAAATTAAAAACGGAGGAATGTAATTAACATGACGAAGCATTGTTTCAGTTAAAGTAAATATGAATATTGGTTTGGTGCTTGTTGGAATTGTATTGAGTTCTAGTCTTTGCTTTGCATTCTGACACAGTGTTACGTAAAGCTATTGAATTAGCGGTGGTACTTTAAACGCAACGAGGTCTCTGTTTGCTGCAGTTCCGTGATTTCAATTAACCAATATACCTCCATAGGATAACGTGAAGAACAGGCATTTGTAAGAATCGTAATGGTTTACATTTGTGTTATTCATGAATAGTTGGTATACAGTAATGTATATTCAGTCTTTGTGTTTCCATGCTGTTGCATTAGATTTTGCCATCATATTCTACATTATGCAATAACTGAGCTAATCTTAATATACTTAATGTACCGAATATCAACAATCTAATTAGGAAAATAATAATGGCGGGAGGAAAAATACACCACCAGCTCAATAACTAATAATATTTTGATATATTTCCACAAGTATGGCAGACAACTTAGAACATGTTTTGGTCTTATTAGGCCTCTTCAATAAAACAGAGATGTCAAAGTATTTGTCGAAATAGTGATAACAAGTTATTAATAAAATGTACATGTGAAAACTAGGATATTAGTTACTATAATATTTCAGTGTCTCTGTCCTCTTAGGGAATATACAATTCATTCGCGCGATAATGAGGTTAACGGGGGAAGCCTGAATGACGATGGAGAGACAATAGTGCTGTGTGGTGATGTTCTTACATTACATATCTTAAGTATCGTGTTGTTATCGATAACAGCAAATAGTCATTATTGTCGTTGCTGTTGTTGCTGTTGTTGCTGTTGCTGCTGCTATTGTAGTTTAACCCCCAGTGGTCGTCCTTGATTGAGCAAGCCTAAGATCAAATTCTCCAAACCATGATCCTCTGTCTTATACGTGTGTGTATGTAGGGGCGGGTGTATGCTTATATGTTTATGTATATATTTATGTATGGTATGTATGCATGCATGCATGTTTGTATGTATGTATTTACATACATACATACATACATACATACATACATACATACATACATACATACATACATACATACATTCATACATACTACATACATTCATACATACATAATATTATATATATATTCACGGCCGAAACAGCTGTCTGCTACTGTAAATTGTATTTTCTATTCTATTTCTATGTCTAGTTATATTGTAATTATTATGTATAATGTCATTGCTGTTGTGTAATGGTTTAATAAAGTATTGATTGGGTATTATCTGATGGTTGATGATTGATTTAGGTATGTTTCTCCATTTCATCATTTGTATATATATATATATGTATATATATATATATATATATATATATATATATATATAGTTGAAATTTACAGAAAAACAAAAGACGAAGACAGGTGTATGAACAACAAGCAAGTGTATTAGTTTGATGCTCGGGAAGGTGAGAAAGACATTTACGTTTCGAGTCTAGTCTTTAACAAAGGCATAAGAGAAAAAACCGAGAGAGAATAAAACTTGTGGATTTAGCGATCAAGAATGGCGACTATTAGTCCTTACTGATGAGGCAACGGAAATTGCCGAAACTGACTGTCAATATAAATACACGAACGGTGTTTTTGGATGATAACTGTCCCTGTCAGTATACATGTATACAATTATCTGCTTTGACTACACCATTAGAGCATGTTAGCCCTTATATGTAGCAATGTAGGTGTTTCTAACACCCTAGTCACATTTAGTGATGATTATAGTTTTCCTTTTTGGTGAAACATTTCAAACTGCTGTCTACATTGATTTACATATGTGGTATTTATCAATTCTTTACATGTCAATGGCAATCGCTGACAAATGATTTATTTTTGAGTCATGTTTAATGACCTTTAGATCTACAATGGCTTTTAAGGGAGCAAATCACTTGTATTTTTTGTTACATATGCACATTCGTATTCCTATCCTTCCTTAATACCGGTTCCCATATGCTATTCATATCTGCACTCGGTCTGCTTAGGAGTTGTTTGTGTCCTAGCATATGTGGTGCTTCTTTTAGTTTTCGTACTTTCCAGTGGTGTTCTCTGTCTATTATTTTAACTTCATACCACTGGAGGAGGTGATCTCCATTTTTCCATGTGATCAGCTATACTCGAATTAACAATATCTCCTCGTGAAGTGGCGGCATGTTTCGCCTTCGTATAAGCTACCACAGCTGCATGGGATGGAGTACACACAGTTTTTGGTCATATTCTCTTCTATTGGTGGTTTTACCCGGAGGAGATGTTTGTGAAGTGTCGTATTCCTCCTGAATACTATCCTGATGTCATATGGGCTGCATATCTTTTGTATCTTTTCGGAAAGGCATTTGACATAGGGTAGACAGACTGTAGACAGTTTATTGTTTTCACTCTCTCTTTTCTTCATAATTGGAGTTGATAGTATGTTTTTGGGGTAGTTGTTGCTTAATAGATTGTTATTGAGCTTGATCATTTCTTCGTGGTGTGAATTACGATCGCTACTTATATTCTTTGCACGATGATTTATGCACTGAGCAATCCCTGTCTTTACACTGTATGGATGGTGGGAACTGAAGTTGAGGTATCGTCCAGTGAAGGTCGATTTGCGGTATACAGATGTCTTCAATCCATACTTAGTGCGTGTTATTAATACGTCCAGGAATGCTAGCTGATTGTCTTTTTCTTCCTTTTCCATTGAGAACTGCATGGATGGTTTTATTGAGTTCAAAAAGCTGTCATCAATATATCGCAGCCATAGTATTGGTTTTAATGGTGTTGATCCTAACGCCAAATTCTCATGTATATATTGGCTATTATTGGTGATAACGGCGAACCCATAGCTTAACCCTCTTCATGTCGATATATACCATGTCCAAACTGAAATAGGTAGTTTCTACACAGAAGGTCAATATTTCCATCAAGTTTCTTATTGGTATACTTGTGCGTTCTTTTAAATGGGTGTCTGTCACTAGTTTTTCGTGAATCACCGATAGTGCTTCACCAGTTGGGACTTTGGTGAACAGACTTATCACATCTAGACTGACCATCTGGTTGGATTCAATGGGGTTATCCTTAGTCAATTCTGTGAAGTGGGTAGAAAACTTCACGTACGATTTTGACTTTCCTGCTAATGGACTGATTACATCCACAAGGAAGCGGCTCAGTGGATGACATGCTGTAATTCTACAGTTCACTATAGGTCATAATGGAATGCCATCCTTGTGAATCTTAGGGAGACCGTACATGTGTGGTAGTTTACTGTAGTGTTGAGTCAGTTGTCTGTACTTCATTGGTGTAAAGTGATCCTTGATCTTGATCAAGATCTGTGACAACTTCCTCTCTGTTTTTAGAGTTGGATCTTTCTTTACTTTGCTATAGCTACCATCACTTATATGACTTGGCAATTTTTCTGAATAGTCAGACTTGTTCATCACCACTGTAGCATTTCCCTTATCCGCCGGAAGTATTATGATGGAATTGTCGTTCTGTAGTCTACTGATAGTGAACTTTTCTTTCTTAGGGATGTTTGGTTTGGGAAATTTCCCTTTTTCTAGTATCTGTCTCACTTTCCACCTTAGTTCATCTCCTTGAGCTTTTGGTATCTTTACAGCTATCTCTTCAATAGGGGCTATCATGTCCAAGTATCGAATGCACTTGATGGTTGTCGCAAATTTGAGACCTTTGTTCAGTACTGCTTCTTCAGAGTTTTCTAGATGTTGGCTACTTACAATAATTACTGCATGTGGGTGACGGACTTCAGTCTTCACTCTCTGACCTTTGAGTTTCATAAACTTCTTAATCTGGCGTGTCTTCACCATTTCAAATTCTTTCATGTACGATTTTCTAGATCTTGTTGGATTCTCTTTCTACAATCATCTCTGGTTATTTTCCCAAGCAATGAAGATAACATCTCTTTGATTTCGTTATTTAGTTGATGTTTTTTTTTTTCCAAAGGTTGTAATGGATTCTCTCACGGACATATGTATGCATGTATGTATTACATATTTCATATATATTTTGTACCAAGTTGGATTTGAATTAAAGATCGTCTACTCCTATATATATTTTTTCCCCTTCCCTATACATAATTGATTTTGCAAATATTGTATCGGTGGACTTGGATGTTTGACATCCCTTTGAAGGATTTAGATCCTCACTCCTTGTATCATATATATTATGTATATAGGCATATATATGTGTGTATGTATATATATTATATATATTATATATTATACATGTAGGCATATATATATATATATGTATCTCTCTCTCACCCCATTTCTCTCTTATATATATATATATATATATATATAGTTTACTTTTCCGTTAAAGTAAGATCAACAATAAAAGTAATCCATCCAGTGAGAGATAAATATTATTTGATGAAGCACTGCAGATATAGTCTCCAAGCAATTTGCAGCCTTTGTAAACTCTATAGGCCATGTGCTCACAGCCTGAAAATTACTTGGAGATGCAAGGTGTGTTATACATCTCCAATGCATGAAACTATTAGTAACTTGTAACTGTATACTGTTTACATTATATATATATGTGTGTGTGTGTGTGTGTGTGTGTGTGTGTGTGTGTGTGTGTGTGTGTGTGAAGGTGCATGGCTCAGTGGTTAGAGCGTCGAGCTTACGATCGTGAGGTTGGGAGTTCGAATACCAGACCGGATTACATGTTGTGTTCTTGAGCAAGACACTTTATTTCACGCTGTTCCTGTTCACTCAGCTGTAGAAATGAGTTGCGACGTCACAAGTGCCAAGCTGTATCAGCCTTTGCCTTTCCCTTGGATAACACTGGTGGCGTGGAGAGGGGAGGCCGGTATGCATGGGCGACTGCTGGTCTTCCATAAACAACCTTGCTCGGACTTGTGCCTGGGAGGGTAACTTTCTAGGTGCAATCCCATGGTCAGTCATGGGATTGCAAAAAAAAACAACAACGTGAGGACGTGGAACATGTAAAGTATTAGCAGACATCAGGGAAGGAAATATGGCTTAACGTTTCGAGCAAAGCTCTTCTTTAGAAACAGAGGAAAGTCCAATAGAAAAGGAAGATGAAGGGGAAAAAATCGCCAACGATTCACATGTGGTTACATTTTGAAATGACCGGAAGGGAATGTGTGAATATATATATTCACACACACACACACACACACTTATCAGAAAGTAGATTGTCTAACATGTCACAATTTTTTTAGTCCGTAGCGTGTGATTTGAAAGAAATTTGGTTGCTATTTCTAGCAGGTCAGTCGACTGCATAGAAGTTCTCTTGACGTTACTGTTGTATTTGTTCTTCAGTCTCAGATCAGCTCTGATCGAACAGCGGCATGACGAGAAGCACGTCAGCCGTGGCCGTCATGTAAGTGCTCTCTCGTTAATTCGTAGTGCTCCTTGACTGACTCCCTCAACGTTATTTCACATGGCATTGTTTTATCTTCATGTGAGATTAAATTTCGAGGCAGCCAGCGAACCTGACAGAAACCTATCAGTTCCTGTGATCAGTGATAAATCGAATACAGTGTTAGCGGTTTTTTTCCAGTAGGGTCATGGTTGAAAACCATGGAGATGTCACGCACAACAGTTTTCTGCTTTCATTCAAGTTTTAAATGGTTAGTGGCGCTGGAGAGAAGGCTGCAGTGCAGAGGTATATAAGGAGCGGTTCAGACTTTGTAATTGATCATTTATAATCGTTTGCATTACGTTAATGTTAGTGGAGGTGACAACACTTGTTGGTACGGTGAAAGATGTTTCCTTTCTAGGGTATAAGATATACTGACACTCCTTTAAATACAAATTCTTCACCTTTCACATATACTAGCAGTATCACCCGGCGTTGCTCGGGTTTGTTTCGACCCTTTAAAATTGGAACTTTTGAAAAGTAAAAAATTTGCATTACGTAGCTTGTTATTCTCTATAAGTAAACATTTTTCTGGTTGAAATACACTGAAAATGGTGAGACAGCAGTAAAAAAATCGTAAAAAAATAGGGATTTTCATAGAAAAAAAGCACCTTTTTGATGTAAATAAGTTTTGGTTTTAACATGGTCCGATTTGAATTTTATCTTCTATGGAATGAAGAGCAAGCCTTCTATCATACTCTCAATTTTGTTCAACTTGCGCCGCAGCGTCTCGGAGGAGATAGTGTTAGTTGAAGGCTACCAAACCTGCCATACACAGACAACTTCAGCTTTATATATTATTTTTTACTGTCCACAAGGGGCTAAACATAGATGGAACAAACAAGGACAGACAAAGGGATTAAGTCGATTAGATCGACCCCAGTGTGTAACTGGTACTTAATTTATCGACCCCGAAAGGATGAAAGGCAAAGTCGACTCCAGCGGAATTTGAACTCAGAACGTAAAGCCAAACGAAATACTGCTAAGCATTTCGTCCTGCGTGCGAACGTTTCTGCCAGCTGATGAAAAGACATACAAAATTGCTTCTAATTTCAGTTAAATAACTACTTGACAAGAAACATAAAAATAAATGGGGCATACTGCGTATTAAAAATGCATCGGTTCGCGAGTAGTCAGCAGACTGACGAAGTAGAAATGAGCCGGGCCCAAATAATCCTGTGGACCCCAAATCGAAATTAAGCTCTGTTAAGTCGAGTTTGTTTTTATACTTAATCTATGGTATTGCTGCAATTTAACTTTTTTTTTTCGTTTTACTTGTTTCAGTCATTTGACTGCGGCCATGCCGGAGCACCGCATTTGAAAGGTTTTGATCGAACAAATCAACCCCAGCATTTATTTTTTAAGCTTGGTTCTTATTCTATCGGTCTCTTTTGCCGAACCGTTGAAGTTACGGAGACGTGAACACACTAACACCGGTTGTCAGGCAGTGGTGGGGGACAAACACAGACACAAAGACACACACACACACATAAATATATACATATATATATATACATACATATATATGTATGTGTGATACACGACGAGCTTCTTTCAGCTTCCGTCTACCACTAACAAGGCTTTGGTCGGCCCGATCCTATAGAAGACACTTGTTCAAGGTGCCGCGTAGGGGGACTGAACTCGAAACCACGTGGTTGGGAAGCAAGCGTCTTACCACACAGCCACGCAAACGCCATATATATTAAATATACTGATCACAACTGTCCGACGAACGGTAATATGAAACTCTGAGTAATGAGTAAACAGTTTGTGAAGATTTTTTTCAGCTGTAATAAAAGCATATTACTCTACCTTCGGTATTCGAGTACTATTTTTTCCACCTTGTTTTGCATTTATGCGCTCACTCGTGTTTGTGTGTGTGTGTATGTGTGTGTGTGTGTGTGTGTGTTTGTGCGCGTCTATATATATATATATATATATATATATATATATATACATATATATATATATATATATGTAATAAATACATGCATATACATATCCTGTGTACGCAGTTGAGGCAGTATTTAATTAAAATAGCCTTTTATGTAACATACTTAATGTATACACACAACCTCGATAGGCCAATTACTGCAGTATTTGTCTTAAGCTAGAATCATTTATGGACTTGCTGTTTTAAAAAGCACAATGCCGTATTTTCCAGCATAGATACTGACGTAATATACCAAGTAAACTTGCTGTGCAAACATTCAAACATCGTCACTGTCTTTCCAAATTTTGTTGCATTTCACAGGCAATTTTTGGTCCTCAAAACTCGTCGTTTTGGTCATCAAAAAACAGTCGGCCTTACGATGAGGGTGGGGCGGGCAGTTGGAAATTTTGGTCTGAAAAAAATTCGACTTGTATGCTGCAGAATACCGTAAAATATCAGAGAAAGACGAAAATTCAGCCAGCGCGAACGCCAGATGCATTTCTGTTATTTTTGGGACCTTTTTTAATACCGTATATTCCGCAGCCAGTCACATGCTCGGAGAAAAACTTGTCATCTTTGATATAAAAACAGCTGAATAAGTATGACTGGCTGTGAATATGTAGACCAAAATCCCGGAAATTATAAAATAAGTGAATTACAAAAATCCGTATTTATGAATTCCTCTCATATTTTGCATAAATTCCTCTTCGTGTAAAACCAGTCTTGCTCATTCAAAAATGGTTATAATGAATGGTCCTACTCTAAATATGCACCTGTTGATTGGAGAGCAGGCGAGAGGGATCGTACATTTGGTGGGTAGAATAATCCTGGATCTGTGGGATTTCTTGATTGGCCCTAGTTGAATTTCTTCCTGTATCAGGACTGTTTCATTGATGTTATCACATGATAATAGTATTTCACTGTGTTTTCCTTTCCTTTCCTTTCTCCCCATCTTTTACTTAAATCCTCACACGCGAATTGTTGTCTGTCCTTGTAACGTTCTTCTCATCTATGCCCCTGAGGCTAATAAAAGAAATGAATATTATTATTATTATTGCTCTTGTTGTTGTTGTTTGCTTTACAACGCAGTAATCTTTCAAGAACTGCTCCAGCAGATGGCGCTGGAAGCCGACATGTCGAAATCATTCCCTAGTGACTTTCTCAATTAGCTGTCATTTTGACTGGATATTCTATGATTGATAACCGAATTCGGATCACATTTCTCCGGTTAAAAGATGGGTCGCTTACGTCCTTAATTTTTCTTCATCGCTTGTTCTCAGCTTCTGACAGATCACACAACATCATCGACGTAACATTCCAGCTCCTGGCAGCAAACCCCCACTTTCTCTCGTTTCCCGCCACTCCTCTTCTATCTATCTATCTATCTATCTATCTATCTATCTATCTATCTATCTATCTATCTATCTATCTATCTATCTATATTATTGTCTGTCTCCTTGTTTATTTAACAGCAGACAGCTTCAATCATCAACTCTAAATGAGATCAAGCTTTCAACACTGAAAAACAAGCAAAATATCCCCTACTATCTGTGGGCCTATCTATCCAATCTATCTGTCTATCTGTCTGTCTGTCTGTCTGTCTGTCTGTCTGTCTGTCTGTCTGTCTGTCTATCTATCTATCTATCTATCTATCTGTCTGTCTGTCTGTCTGTCTGTCTGTCTGTCTGTCTGTCTGTCTATCTGTCTGTGTCTGTCTGTCTGTCTGTGTGTCTGTGTATCTGCCTGCCTGTCTGTCTGTCTCTCTCACACACACACTCTCTCTTTCTTTCCCTCTCTCTTCATCTCTCTTTCTATCAATCATGTTACAACTTCGCTATTATTTTCTGTTTATCGCTTCCCCTGTCACCTCACTCACGGTACACCCACATACACTCACACACATACACCCATACATATATACATACATATATATGTATATATACACACACACATACATATATATTCATATGCACATACATATCTATATTAGCCTATGCATACATACATACATACATACATACATACATACATACATACATACATACATACATATATATATATATATACATATATATATATATACATATATATATTTACATACACACACACAATGTGTATATAAGTATATATAGGGAGAAATATAGATATGTATGTGTATATGAATATATGTGTGTATGCGTGGATATATATATGTATGTATATATATATATATGTGTGTGTGTGCGTGTGTGTGTTTGAGTGTTGGGAGGTGGACGAAGAAGAGATAAACAGAAAATAATAACGAAGTTTTGACATACACAATCACACATACACATATGCGCATAAGCAATCTAAGCACACAGCCATCTTATATAAAAATGACAATTTCTGTCCGTCTGTTTGTTACCATCTTGCTGCCTATATCAGCGAGCCAATTTTTACGAAACTTTGCATACATGTTAAACTAACATCCAGTTCAATTATAAACTAATTGGATTTCAATTATAAATTATAATGGGCCCCCTACGGGCGTTGGTTTATTATATGATAAAATGAGAAGAAAAATGTGGTGGCATAATGAGGGTGGCTGATATCAGGGAAGAGAAGGCGACAGGAAGAAACAGTGAGACAGGGAATATGAGAGATAGAGAGAGAGAACAAGCGATAGGGATAGAGCAGGAGAGAATGTGTTTACCGAAGGGAACAACGAATTTTAATACTTTGTTCTTTAATTTTTACCTGTCACTTTACTTATCGCATGCTCAGTCAAAAATTTTTTTTAGTGAAAAGTAAAGTGTTTTTATATTTGTTTTCAAACCACTGTATTAAGATTTATTAAAACTTTACCAACGTACTGGAACAATAAAACTATAGATAATGTCTTTTATTTTCTTCCATTGATAAATAATAGCCCGTCGTTGTGAGGCAATTTTTACAATAGTATGTCTTATACAATTTTTGTTTATCCATGTCAGACCATGCTTTCCCCAACAGATAGGCCTCTTGATCAGGACAGATTGTGCAATTTTTTCGGAAAAAAAGTTCGTTCGCGATCTTTTTCCTTTTAAAATTACCTGCATGTTTGTTCGACCGTTTCACATGACTTTATTCATTAAAACTTATTAAAATTTCAGAAGTTCTAACAACTTTGGTCGTTGTAATGCTTTGCTTTCGTTTGTTTAATAAAAATTCCCTCACGTAATGATTTTGCTTTCATTTTGTGATAAACACTTATCATGCAGAAAATGCTAACTTCCAAATCGTGTTTTCTGATTAGGTAAAAGTGATTAAATTTTAAACCCCAGTAACATTTTACTGCACTATTTCTAGACCAAATAAATAACAAATTCGGATTTAACGTGGAAAATTATTTCAATATACCAAATTTGAACATTTTGAGCTAATTTTAAAATTTCACAATGTGACAGTAATAGGGAAAACCCCCAAAATTGATAATATTCAACCTTCAATTGTTTCATAGTCGCACATCGTCAATCCCCTCAACATTCTAACCATCCATCAATTCAACTTTGATATTACCTTACCATTACAAATCAATCAGTTTTATGATTTAACTGTTTTACTTGCAGTATTTGTAAATATATCCCACGTCACGTGTATTTGTAAATTTATTTGTAATTTAAACAGAAACTGAACAGGGAACGGGATAGGATATGCAACATTGTAATGGGAACGGGAGCTGGAAATACCCTCGGCTTTTCCGGGTATTACCGGGTAATTCAGCTAGTATTCTATAAAGAATACATGTCTATGCACAAATACATGTGGTGTGTGTGTGTGTGTGTGTGTGTGTGTGTGTGTGTGTGTATTGTACAAACATATGTATGTATACAAACACACACGCACACATACACCTTGAATGTCAACATTCACATCGATATCAACGAGTACTCGTACATGCTCACACATGTTCGCAGGCCCAGGTGATTCAGTGCGCGCGTGTGTGTGTGTAGGGAGGGTGATGGTGATAGTTGTGTGTGTGTGTACCTCTGTGTGTGTGCATGCATATCCGTCCATCCGTGAGTCTGTGCGCGCGCGCGTGTGTACATGGGGTGGGGAGATTATATGCGTACGACCGTAAATATAGATAAGTGCCTGATGAAATTCTGGGTATGATTTTCCTCCATTTTTTTTGCTTCAGTATTCATTGTTTAACGATGTGTATTTCATACTTAAAGTATACATATAGTTAAAAGCCTTCTAAATTGCAATATTTGTGTCAAAAAATACTTTTTATAGATGTATAGTGTTAAAAAGCACAGAAATATATAAGCAGTAGGCAAAAATCTACTCACTATAGATGAATCATTAACGTAATACACACAAACCTTTGAAGATATTTCAAAATATATCTACTAGTTGTTTACGTTTACTCATTCCAAGGATTAACATGAGTAGATCTGATTATTCTCAGTTACAATAAACAACAATAGATGTAAAAATAATAAATTTTCGGGCATCTCTGAGCCTCCCCTTCTATCTTTTGCTTTATCCTTCTTGCAGAGAAGCTCAATTCTATTCTCAGCTTAACTGCAAGTATTCTGCAAGTGGAAGATTTTATATGGTTAAATGAGTCGTTAAAAGTTGATACATTTCAGACCTCAGTTTGCTAATTCAGGGAATGTATTATTACGATTATGCTGCTTAATATACATCTGTCATACGTTTCTTTTGTAGAAAAGGATTTGCTCAGTTCCAACGTCAATAGATCTTCATTTCTGGTGACTTGTTGCTGCGAAGTAATTTGGCACACCATCAATTGTGTGTGTGTGTGTGTGTGTAAAAAAATATATATATTTCTTTACTACCCACAAGGGGCTAAACACAGAGGGGATAAACAAGGACAGACAAACGGATTAAGTAGATTACATCGACCCCAGTGCGTAACTGGTACTTAATTTATCGACCCCGAAAGGATGAAAGGCAAAGTCGACCTCGGCGGAATTTGAACTCAGAACGTAACGGCAGACGAAATACGGCTACGCATTTCGCCCGGCGTGCTAACGTTTCTGCCAGCTCACCGCCTTTAAAAATATATATATGTGTATGTATGTATACAGGTAACAATATATATGTGTATGTATGTATACAGGTATGTATGTATGTATGTATGTATGTATGTATGTATGTATGTATGTATGTATACATGTATGTATGTATGTATGTATATACCATAAAAAGTCAGGAGGTACGAGAAGGGAATATATTTATTTAACCCCTTGACATCCTTAAAATTACGGCCGTTTCTTATTTTCAGCTTAGTGATAGAGTATTAAACCATATTCGAACATTTTGCTATCTGCAAGAATACTTATTTTGCATTGATGATAGTACCTTGAATATAAATAGCTATCATACCTTTTAGTTTTTGCTTATTTTAGTCATTAGACTAAGACCATGCTGGGGCACCGCCTTGAAGAATTTTTTAGTCGAATGAATCGAATGCAGTACATACTTTTTTAAAGACAGTTACTTATTCTATCGGTTTCAGGGACATAAATACACCAGCATCGATAGTAAAGCGTTATGTGTGTGGGGAAGGACTAGCACAGATACGCGCGCGCGTACACACATACATATGTGACAGGCTTCTTTCAGTTTTCATGTATCAGATCCCAAAAGGCTTTGGTTGGCCCAAGGCTATAGTAGAAAACACTTGCCCAAAGTACCTCGCAGTAGTATTGAATATTGTATATGTATGTATGTATGTATTTATACATACATGTATACGCAGAGTGAGAGCATCGATGTAACCATGACGTTCTGGTGATCTGATGAGCAAGCCTTCATTATCTACACTGATTTGTAATTGCACAATACGTTGTATGCATGTTGGTGCAAACATGTAAAATAATTTATAATACACTGAAATAATTATTACATGATGAAAGCTGCGAAACGGCCGTAATCCTAAGGATATATATATGTGTGTGTGTGTGTGTGTGTGTGTGTGTGTGTGTGAAATGATCATACTGCATTACCTCTGGATAGCCTTGTTGCTTATTTTGATTTATATATATTTATATATACGTGTGTGCGTATGTATGTATGTACATATGTGTGCGTGTGTGTATGAAAAGCTAGTTTAGTTTTACGAGCCAACGTAATTTTTAAGTTGCATGGAGCAGAATCAAACTGCTATTAAATAATATGCGACTCAATAACAACACCACATTTACTTCTAGAGGTGACGCAATACTAAGACAAGCATTAAAATATTTTCACCTTAAAGCTTATTCAACCAGCGACTAATTGTGCGTACACACTCTCACACACAATGATGTGCATATATATATATATATATATATAATATATATGAGGGAATATTATTCCAAACTTACAGGGAAAAATTCAATTTAGAAATACTAAATTAAATTTCACAAAACTATATATATATATTATATATATATATATATATATATATAATATATATATATATATATATATATTATATATATATATATATATATATATATATATGAGTTAGAAAAAAACTACCTATTATCAATTCAAAATTGATAAATTAAATTATACCATTTAGAAAAATTACATATTATAGAAAGATTCTTATATCTAATCTTTCTATGATATGTAATTTTTTTAATGGTATAATTTAATTTTTCATTTTTGAATTGATAAAAGTTGTTTTTCTTTTCTAATTTATATATATATATATATATGATAGATCGGTAGCCACTACACACATTTTTTTCTCTCCTTGTTTCTCTCCTTGTTTTTTTCTGAGTCCCTTTCTGTAGAAGAGCGTAGGCTCGAAACATAAAATACTTTTTCTATTCCTGAGCGTTATATTAATACATCTGTTTGTTTTGTACACCACCTGTCTTCATCTTTTGTTTTTTTCGTGAACTCTCCCTATATATATATATATATATATATATATATATAATACAGTGATTGTTTCTTTTCAGGAACAAAATGTTTAATAGGACTGCTATAGAAGTTTGTTCTGCAACCATAGTTTTATATATATATATAATATATATATATATATATATATTTATATATTCGTGTATATACTGTCTCTGTGGATGTGTGCGTGTGTAAATGCATAGATGTATGCATGTATTAATACATGTACATCAGAAAAGCATAAATTTCACACATTGGCTGTAATTTAATTGTCTTCTACAACTGTTTCGGCGGCATATAGCATCATTATTTATGAAATTATATAACTAAAATAAAAGTGATGCATCAACTATGCTCTTCGGGAGGAAGCAAAATGGTAGAACACCGTTAGTGATTTCATTTTCTCTTTGTATCTTTTGTATTAAAATCTGTAAAGGTGTTCCGATAGCCATTTTTCTCCCGACGATATGGATAATTCATCGCTTTTAAATTTATTAATTATATGAAGCAATTAAATAAATAATGATGTTTTATGCCACTGAAACAGCTGTAGAGAACAATTCAATTCTGAAATATGTGTGGGTTTGTGTGTATAAATATTTGTTTGTGTGCGCGCGTGTGTGTGCTTGTGTATATTGCATATTATATATT
>NC_043002.1:49336261-49338761 GCF_006345805.1 Octopus sinensis | reverse complement strand
ATAAAACAAGTACCAGTTGAGGACTGGAGGTCGATGTAATAGACTCACCCACTTCCTGAAATACATGACCTTGTGCCAAAAATTGAAACCATTATAAGTTCCCTTTGGAGGCTGCGAGCTTGCAGAGCCGTTTGCACACCGGACAAAATGCTTAGCAGCATATAATTTGGCTTTATGCTCGGAGTTCAAATTCTGCCGAAGTTGACTTTGCCTTTTATCCTTTCGAAGCCGATAAAATAAATACCAGTTATGCAGTGAGGTCGATGTAATCGACTCAACCCCTTCTCCAAAATTACTGGCCTTGTACCAAAATTTGAAGCTACAGAATCGTTAGCACAATGAACAGAATGCTTAACAGTATTTCATGCGTCTTTATAATCTCAGTTAAAATTCTGCCGAGGTCGACTTTGCCTTTCATCCTTTCGGGGTCCATATAGTAAGTATCAGCTAGACACTGGGGTCGACGTAATCGACTATAATACCCTGCCCTTCGAAATTGCTGGCCTTGTGCTAAAATTTGAAACTAATATTTAAGTTCTCTCTCTAAAGGCGGCGAGCTGGCAGAAACGTTAGCACACCAGGCGAAATGCTTAGCGGTATTTCGTCTGCCGTTACGCTCTGAGTTCAAATTCCGCTGAGGTCGACTTTGCCTTTCATCCTTTCGGGGTTGATAAATAAAGTACCAGCGAAACACTGGGGTCAATGTAATCGACTTGATCCCTTTGTCTGTCCTTGTTTGTCCCCTCTGTGTTTAGCCCCTTGTGGGTAGTAAAGAAATATGTATTTCGTCTGTCGTTACGTTCTGAGTTCAAATTCTGCCGAGGTCGACTTTGCCTTTCATCCTTTCGGAGTCGATAAATTAAGTACCAGTTACGCACTGGGGTCAATGTAATCAACTTAATCCCTTTGTCTGTCCTTGTTTGTCCCCTCTATGTTTAGCCCCTTGTGGGCAATAAAAAAGAAACGTTAGCACACCGGATAGAATGCTTAGCGGCATTTCGTCCGTCTTTACGTTCTGCTGCGGTCGACTTTGCTTTTCGTCCTTTCGGGAATCATGAAATAAGTACCAGTCAAGTAATCGATGTAATCGATTTATTATCCTCTCAAAAAGAAGAAATTCCTCGCTGTATTTCTTCCGACGCTCTAATGACACCCTAAGAATGATTTCTAAGTTAGTTCCAAGACGAACATTTTTGTGGGGAGGGGTTTAATTAGTACCATCGCCCTCGGGACTTGACTTTTACTTTATTTCATAAACAGTGAAAGGATGAACTGTAAAGTTGATCCCGACGGGATTCAGTATCATTTGCTTGACTCTCTATTCAGTTCTTTAGCAAAGAAAATGAAGAGTGCTTGAAACTGACTGTGAGATCCATCCTGAAGCGAAACTAGGGAGAAACTAGATTTGTGTTGAAGATCCAGTATGAGCCCTGCATATAAACCTACTAAAGAATACAAAGCATGAAAAGAACCGGAACAAATGCTGCAGGGATTTTCCTCCCGACATTTTAATCATTCTGCTGTCTCGAAACCTGGTTAATAATCTTTTCTACTCTAGGCACAAGGTCCGAAATTTTTAACCTACCTTGGTTAATAATAGCGGTGCCTAAGACGGCGAGCTGGCAGAATCGTTACCGCACCGGGCAAAATGCTTGGCGACATTTCGTCTGTCTTTAAGTACTGAGGTCAAATTCCTCTTGAGGCTGATTTTGCTTTTCATCCTTTCAGGTTCAATAAAATAAGTTCCAGTTGAGCCGATGTAATTCGCCGAATTTGCTAGCCGAAGTTTGAAAACAATAATCACGATTTAGGTACAATGCCAGCAATTTGAGGCCAGGGGTCCGTCCATAACCTCGACTCCATCATTTGACAGGTACTTAATTTTATTGAGTCGGTTGTATATAAAAAAACAAACCAATTTGATCTCAGTGGGATATGAACTCAGAATATAAAGAATCAGAAGATCTAACATAAAGCATTTTTCTGATGCGTTAACCTTTCTGATAATCTACCATCATTGCCAATATTAGTAGTTAGATGTAATTCGAGTTAAGTCTCTCTCTCTCTCTCACTCAAACATGCACGCATGACAGCCTCTGTTTCTAGCTATCCTCCTCCTCTCCCTCTCTCCCCCCCCCTCTCTCTCTCACACACACACACGCGCGCATTCTTTCTCATTCACCTTTTTCCTGCCTTGCCTTTCTTTTACCTTGTCTTTCTCGTTGCGTCACTACCACAAAGCTTCTTTTTCTTTTTACAATGTTCTTTCTTTCCAGCTCTATCTATCTATCTATCTATCTATCTATCTATCTATCTATCTATCTATCTATCTATCTATCTATCTATCTATCTTACTCTGTCTCCTTGCCCCCATTTGACTTTGGGGCATTTATTTACTCATTTATTTTACCGCCCTTGATCTATCAATTTCACATATGAGATATCTCTTAATGTGACAACTGAAACTGAAAGCGGTATATTAAGCTTTCAAAAGCAAGAA
>NC_043002.1:49316261-49333761 GCF_006345805.1 Octopus sinensis | reverse complement strand
TAATCATCGTTTGAATAAAATTTATAAATTTCGAAAAGGATCTTCCTCGATTTCGACGATGAATATTTAGTTATTTGCTCTACTTATTGATTTGGTGTGTAAATGTTTGAACACTCCATAGACACGTGCACCCCTTAATATAGTGATATAATGTGTAGCAAGATAGGACCTTTAAATTACTAGGATCGATTGGTTTCCACATAGTTTCCATCTTTCGAGATTGACTCCAAAAATTTGAATACAAACAAGACTATAATAAAAGTCACTTGTTCAAGATACCACGTTGTAGACTGAAACCGATACCAGATGATTGCGAAATGAACTTCTTAACCACTTAGCGGTTCGGCAAAAATAGACCGATAGAATAAGTACTGGGCTTACAAAGAATAAGTCCCGGGGTCGATTTGCTCGACTAAAGGCGGTGCTCCAGCATGGCCGCAGTCAAATGACTGAAACAAGTAAAAGAGTAAAAGAGTAAAAGAGTATATGACCTCATATACACATGAGGAGATGGTACAGTTAATAAAATATGATAACGAGACAAAACCAAAAATATAATAGTAAGAATTCTTTCTACCATAGGAACAAGGCTTGAAATTTTGGGGGAGGGCACTAGTCGATTTCATCGTCCACAGGGACCTATTTTATCCATTCCAAAAGAATGAAAGACGAAGCCAGCCTCGTCGGAATTAGAACTCAGGTTGTAAAACCGGAAGAAATGCCGTTAAATATTCTGTCCGCCGTGGTAACGATTCTGCCAGTTAGACACCTTAAAAAATGTAATAATAATCCTTTCTATTATAGGAACAAAGCCTGAAATTTGGGTAAAAGGGGCTAGTCGATTAGATCGACCCAGTACTCGAAAGGTACTTAATCTATGACCCCGAAAGGATGTAAGACAAAGTCGACCTCGGCGGAATTTGAACTCAGAACGTAGCGACGGGTGAAATACCGCTAAGCATTTCACTAGGCGTGCTAAAGATTCTGCCAGCTCACCTATAAAAAATAATAATAATAATAATAATAATAATAATAATAATAATAATAATAATAATAATATAATAATATAATAATAATAATAATGATGATGATGATGATAATAATTTCCATTATTATTTTAAATTTTTGTCACAAGGGCAACTTAGGGAGTTAGGAATGAGTCAATTACATCGACTCCCTCCCCTAGTGTTCAACTGATACTTTTTTTATCGATCCCGAAAGGATGAAAGGCAAAACCGACCGCAGCAGAATTTGAACTCAGAACCATAGCGACGGGTGAAATACTGGTAAGCATTTCGTACAGCGTGCTAACGATTCTGCCAGCTTGCCACCTTAATAAACGTAATAATAATAATAATAATAATAATAATAATAATAATAATAATAATAATAATAATGATGATGATGATGATGATGATGATGATGATGATGATGACGGCGACGACGATGATGGTGATAATGATAATAATAATAATAATAATAATAATAATAAATAATTGGTCAAGAAGTAGATGATTCATGATGGTCAATTGGTGTATGCGGTTTGGTTTATAGGCGACGTACAAAGTAATAAATTACTTCTCACAAGGGGTGCATGACTTGTTTATGATGGAGGTGAAAATAAATTTTCATAAGCAAGTCTGCGAGAGGGCGAACATAAACATCAGTGTGTTTGTTGATATGCTTGTGTTTGTGTGTGTGTGTGTGTGTGTGTGGTGTGTGTATGCATGTGTTTGTGTGCGCGTGCGTGTGTGCATATATATATATATATATTATATATATATATATATATATACACACACACACGTATATATACACATATATATATACATATATAGATGCCTATATGTATTTATATTTGCATGTGTTTGTGTATATATCGTATTTATATGTATATGTATGTATGTATGTGTGTGTATATATATATATAGATATGATACATATTCACATGTGTACAAACGCATGCATATACAAGTGTGTAAGCTTACACCCACATATAAGCATAAATATATATGTATATATTTACATATAAATACATCAATCTAACCCCCATAAACACATGCACACTCACACACGACACACACACATACTCATACATATACTCCAACCGGAAGGTAAGTTTGCGTTAGTAGTGTAATTGATAAGAAAAAAAGGGAGGAGGACAAGTAAAAGAAAGGCATAAAACAGCGAATAAGACTTCGAAGTTAATGTAATTATGAGGGGAAGAAAAGGAATGAAGGGAAATCGATGTTTCGGACAGTGGTACTTCCTCAAACCAGAACAGAGTCAGAATACGACATGCTGGGATTAAAAATGGGAAGTGAATAATTATTAAAAAAATATTTCTTCAGCAGAAAAGTTTGAGCACGTGGCAAAGAAAACCGTGTTACGCGTAGGAAAATATAGTGCAGCGAAGTATGTTTATAATGAGTGTATGCGTGTGTGTTGTGTGTGTGTGTGTGTGTATGTGTGTGCGTGACAGAGGAAGGGATTGAGCAATGTATATGTAAGAACGTATGTGTGCATGCAACCGTGGGAAATAAATGCGTGGAGATAGAATAAGGCATAATTTTGAAGAAATTGTGTGCGAGGCATCATGGATCGTGGATACGGATGTATAATGGATGGTTTAGTGTGTGTGTGTGTGTGTGTGTGTGTGTGCAAGTAGAGGCGTTGGCTACTTTGGTCTTCATGTACGGACGTTTAAAGTATTGGGGAATAAATGTGTTGTGCTATAAACTAGGCGAGATATTATGTGGTTGAACTTCTACACACAGATTGCATGCAGGCCTCCTCAAGTCTTTCAACAAAAGTAATTAAGAGGCAAAAAAAATTAACTAACTTTTATCCTTTCGGAGCCGATAAAATAAATACCAGTTATGCAGTGAGGTCGATGTAATCGACTCAACCCCTTCCCCAAAATTACTGGCCTTGTACCAAAATTTGAAGCCACAGAATCGTTAGCACAACGAACAAAATGCTTAACAGTATTTCATCCGTCTTTACAATCTGAGTTAAAATTCTGCCGAGGTCGACTTTGCCTTTCATCCTTTCGGGGTCCATACAATAAGTATCAGTTGGACACTGGGGTCAATGTAATCGACTATAATACTCTGCCCTTCGAAATTGCTGGCCTTGTGCTAAAATTTGAAACTAATATTTAAGTTCTCTCTCTAAAGGCGGCGAGCTGGCAGAAACGTTAGCACACCAGGCGAAATGCTTAGCGGTATTTCGTCTGCCGTTACGCTCTGAGTTCAATTGTTAGATTGATGTATTTATATGTAAATATATACATATATATGTGTGTGCGTGCGCGTGTGTATGTTTATGTGGTGCGTTTATGTATTTGTATGGGGGGGGGGGTTAATCATATATTTAGAGAGAGAGTAGGTTGTGGCGACGCAGGTTCCACTTGATCCGATCAACGGAACAGCGTGCTCATGAAATTAGCGTGCAAGTGACTGAGCACTCCATACATACGTGTACACTTAATGTAGTTCTCAGAGAAATTCAGCATGATACAGAATGTGACAAAGCTTTGAAATACAGGTACTGCTCATTTTTGGTAGCTGAGTGAAATAAAGTGTCTTGTTCAAGGACACAACGCGTCGCCGAGAATTGAACTCACGACCTTACGATCGTGAGCCGAATACCCTAACCATTAAGCCTCGCACCTTCACTATATATGTATATGTGTATGTGTGTGCGCGCACACACACACACACATACACATGTTGATATATCATCAGTAGTTCATATATCCCAAAAAGAAGTACGCTCTCAATAGCTTTAAAGCAGTAATGCATTTTTTTAGGAAGTTAAATGTTATGACCGGTCATAAAGTGACCATTGGTTTCGCACCTATAAAGCATTTAGCAGTATAGGCGACTCAGCAGACTTTGGCGAGTCACCTGTACTGCTAAGCGCTTTACAGATGCGAAACCAATGATCACTCTATGACCGGCTATAACTTTTTTTCCCTTATAAATATGTATCAGACACGTGCTGTCAGTAATTACTCAGGATAGGCAGATGGTGACCTTTATGTTGTAAAACACACACAAAATAAAAGCGAAACACAGGCGTGCGACAGAGTTGAAGGCAGATTTACTTCTACATTTACAGCACGCATAGAAAACGGTGTCGTAGGAGTGTACCCGGCACGTGTACTACAGCAGCACTATGCGTAGCTTAAATACTGAAATTGAAAAGTAGGGCCGAATTATGTCAGCCTAATCTACAAAGAAATAAAATGTTTTGCATTTTATGCGTAGTAATCAGAGCAAACTTCATAATTTTATTAAATTAGATGCATATTTTGCCATAAAAGGAAAATGTTGCTATCAATCTATTTTATTCAAGGTAGGCATCTCTCCTCAAAATGTTGAGGGACAGTTCAACCAGAAAATAACCGCTGCAAAGCAGCACACAACTATCAAAATTTCATGATCGTACGATTGTGGTTTCAATTCCTGGATCGGGTGGCGTACTGTTTTCTTAAGCAACACACTTCATTTCACGTTGCTCCAGTCCACCCTACTGAGAAAAATGAGTAATCCTGCAACGGATCGGTGTCCCGTCCAGGTGAGGAATTTATACGCCAAACCGACCCTTATGAGTCAGCATGACTCAAGAAGGTAACCTTCACCTCAGCTGTTTTAGAATGAAACTTTTGAGAATCAGAAGTGACCGAAACTTTAACTAAATATCCTCTTTTTTTTTTCAGCATGAACATGGAAGCTAAGAATGTAACTTAGACGGCTAAAAGTTATGCCGTTCTCATCAACTTAAATGCCAACTAAAGGGATTCTGAGATTGCAGCCATCTTAAATATGTGTTTAGGATCAGAAGAGACCTCTTGGCCTCTAGCGGGAATGTGTCTCAAGTGGCGAAAGAAGAAATTTTTTGACGGTCAGATATTGTCAGAAAAGTCTTTTTTTGTCCAACAAGTTAAGAGCATAATCAATGAGGATCCCAACAAGTTATTAAGAGCCGTTGTCAGTCATCTTCATGTGTCACAGTCAACGCTTGTGGAGGCGCATGGCTTAGTGGTTAGAGTGTTGGACTCATGATTGTAAGAGTGTGGTTTTAATTCCTGGATCGGATGACGCGTTGTTTTCTTAAGCAGAACACTTAATTTCACGTTGCTCCAGGCCACTCAGCTGAGAAAAATAAGTAATCCTGCGACGGGCCGATGTCCCGTCCAGGTAAGGAATTTATACGCCATAGAAACCGGGAAATTGGCCCTTATGAGTCAGCATAACTCAAGAAGGTAACCTTTACCTCACAGTCAACTTTTAGACGTGTGATACCATCCTGTGTTACGAGAAGGCAGAGCATATCGAATAAGATCTTGGAAAATTGTGTTATTTGGCCGAAGCGCTTGCTGGGCAAACTTAAGCACCCCAGCGAGACCGACATGCTCTGGTTTTACGCAGATGAGAAGAACTTTGTCCAAGAGGGAACAGGAGAAATAAGAGATGGCTCTGTGGCAGTCCCACTGGATTACCTACTGTTATGCAAACCAAGTTCCTGTTGTCTGTGATGATCTTGGGTGTCATGAGCAATGAGGGCTACGCCATGCTCTTCACTTTTTTTCCACAAGATCTTATGATCAGTACAGTTGTCTTTATCGTGACAATAGAGACGGTTGTCAAACTCTGGATCGAGAGGTTTTATGTGTTCCAGGAAGACACTTCCTCCTCTCACTCAGCCAGCGCGACCCAAGAGTGGTTGACCTAAAATTTTCCTGATAATGTTACCCCAAACATTTGGCCTCCTATCTCTCCAGATTGAAACCTCCTCGACTACTGCGTCTGACACGCCTTTGAGTGGGAGATCAACAAGTGTGCCCACAATATCAAGGACTCGTTGATATCTGATATTGGGTAAGTTATGGCCAACATCAATAAAGTCACCTCGTCAATGCATTTACTTGTTTCAGAAGCCGCATCCAGGCAGTAATCGAGGGCGTTTTCTTTTATATTGAATGACCTTTGGGTATTTGTATGTAAGAATTTGGATACGAAATTCTATAAAGACATACTGGTTTTTCTAAGAAATATATTTTGTTTTACTTAAATTAAAATTTTATTCTCAAATAGCTGACCCAGCCTGCATATTTGTGCAGATATACCTACATACCTACGTGTGTGTGTGTGTGGTGTGTGTGTGTGTATGCGCACGCGCGTGTATAATATGTATATATATATACACACACACACATGGACACACACATGGACACACACACATACATAGACACACACACACACTACATATACATTGAGTAAATAATATAAACACTACTTTTTGAAGTACTTTTTTATTCTACATATATGTGTGTGCGTGCGCGTGTGTATGTTTGTGTAGTGCGTTTATGTATCTGTATGGGGGGTGGGTTAATAACATATTTAGAGAGAGAGATAAAAATAACAGAAAAGAGAGAGAGAGGAAGAAAATGAAGGAAGACTGAAGGTAAGATACACAAGAGAGTAGATGGGAGGGATATGATGAAAGTGACAGAGAAGGGAGTCAGTGAGTGAACAAGCGAGAGAGAAATATCGATAGATAGATAGATAGATAGATAGATAGATAGATAGATAGATAGATAGATAGAGAGAGAGAGATAGAGATAGATAGAGAGAGAGAGAGATAGAGATAGATAGATAGATAGATGATAGATAGATAGATAGATAGATAGATAGATAGATAGATAGATAGATAGATAGATAGATAGGTAGATAGATAGATAGATAGATAGATAGATAGACCTAACTAATATATTTTGCATTATTACTCATATACAATGCTTGACCTTCGTTTTCGATCTTTCTGCGTTAAAAACTTCGCCCAGCTCTCTCTTCACTGCTATAAGTCCACCTAGTTGACCTTTTTTTGTGTGCAAGGTTAAGTAAAAACTCTAACTCATCGGCATTGTCACAGCAACGTTACAAGCAAACGGTGTTTCGCGCTCAAATTGAAACGCATGCGCTCATCAAGTCTTCGTGCAGCTTCCACCACTGGTCAGTTTCTAAGCTTACCTATGTGCATGTACGTATTTGAACAGAGGTGGTGGTGTGTGTGTGTGTGTCTGTGTCTGTGTTTGTGTGTGTGTGCGTGTTGTGTCTGTGTTGTGTCTGTGTCTGCGTGTATGTTAGTTTGTGTGTGAATGTGTGTGTGTTTCTGTTACTGATTATGCGTTTGTGTGTGTGTTAGTTTTTTGTGTCTGTATTCGTGATTGTTTTTTTGGTGAGAATAAACTGTATGCGTATATATTACTGTAGTTTATGTTTGTGTGGGGAAAAAGAGAGAGAGAGAAAAAAAAAGAGACAGACAGACAGAGAAAGGGAGAGAGAGAGAGAGAATGTGTGCGTGTGTGTGTCTGTGTGTGTGTGGATGGGTGGATCTATATGTGTGCGTGAAGAGAGAATCAGAGAGAATCGTATTACAGAGAGAATCACATTACAGACATAAGTGAGAGAGATAAATTACGAGATGTGTATTAAAAGATAGAGATGAGAAGACAACGAATGGGAGAGAGAGAGAGAGAGAGAGAGAGAAAGGGAGAGAGAGAGAGAGAGAGAAAGAGTGAGGGATAGAAAGAGAGAGAGAAAGAGAGAGAGTGTGTGTGTTTTTGAATGAAAGTGAGAAGGAGAAAAGTGCGGAGATCATAAACAAGCGGAAAAAGAATCAGAGTTGATACCAGTCCCTATGAATCAAACTGGCAGCACGGTTTCGATATCTGGTTGTGCATCTTCCACTTCATATATATACTCTCTTACACAGTTCAGTCATTTCATTGCTGCCATGCTGAAGCACCACCTTTAGTCAAAGAAATCGATCCCAGAACTTATTCTTTGTAAGCTTAGTACTTATTCTATCGGTCTCTTTTGCCAAACCGTTAAGTTTCGGGAACATTAACACACTAACAGCGGTTGTCAAGCGATGGGGGGAGGGAGGGCATACAAACACAGACACAAAGAGACACGCACATAAATATATTTACATACACATATACATACGACGGGCTTCTTTCAGTTTCCGTCTATCAAATCCACTCACAGGGCTATGGTCGGCCCGAGGCAATAGGAGAAGACACTTATCCAAGGTACCACGCCGTAGAACTGAACCCGGGACCATGTGGTTGGGAAGCAAACTTCTTACCACACAGCCACACCTGCGCCTATAGCCACGCCTGTACCTATAGCCACGCCTTCACCTACGGCTAAAATTCTTTATGAATATTATAGGCGTCACAATTCCCATTTTTCTACCCTTTCTGAATTCAACACCGTTTATCACTTAGCAACTGCAATTGCGTGAACGTAATTAGTCACACTACCAATTATCTAACAATCATTACAAATAATTACATATTGTTATTGTGGCTATTTAACAACAGGACAACCCTAATCAACCAGTTCTATGAATTAGGGTGTTATAACTGTAATCACCACATCGTAGTTCTCAGGTGTCGTGTAAAATCTCTTATCCAATGTGCTATTTCTATTGTTAAGATGATTGAGTGTGATTTAGTTGCTATTTCTAGCAGGTCGGTTGACCGTGTTGACATTCTCAGAATGGGATGATGTGTAGCATGTGTATACATACTTGGTAATCCTTTCTGTGATGGCGCGTGGCTTAGTGGCTAAGGTATTCGGCTCAAGATCGCGAGGTCACGAGTTCGATTCCCGGCGACGCGTTCTGTCCTTGTGTAAGATACTTTATTTCAAGTTGATCCAGTTCACTCAGTTGCCGAAAATGAGTGGTACCTGTATTTCAAAGGGCCAGCCTTGTCACATTCTGTATCACGCCGAATCTCCTTGAGAACTATGTTATGGGTAGGCGTGTCTGTGGAATGCTCTGCCATTTGCACGTAAATTCCACGAGCAGGTAGATCTGTTGATCGGATCAAGTGGAACCCTCGTTGTCGTAATCGATGGAGCGCCAGTTTTTAATTACCGGCACAGCGCCGGTAATTTCAAGAAAGGAGGCAAGTCGATTGCATCGACCTCAGTACGCGACTAGTACGTAATTAGTTTTAGCTGCTGCTGCTGCTGCTGCTGCTGCTGCTGCTGCTGCTGCTGCTGCTGCTGCTGCTGCTGCTACTGCTGCTGCTGCTGATGATGATGATGGCGATGGCCAGTATTGGTCAATTACACCTATGACGAAACACGCTCCATCCTTAACCTATTTCTTTACTACCCACAAGGGGCTAAACACAGAGGGGACAAACAAGGACAGACAAACGGATTAAGTCGATTATATCGACCCTAGTGCGTAACTGGTACTTATTTATTCGACCCCGAAAGGATGAAAGGCAAAGTTGACCTCGGCGGAATTTGAACTCAGAACGTAACGGCAGACGAAATACTGCTAAGCATTTCGCCCGGCATGCTAACGTTTCTGCCAGCTTGCCGCCTTAACACGCTCCATCCTTAACCAACCCACAACGGTTTTCTAATTACATAATGTAACAATTCTTGAGTTAGATGGATTGTTAACTACTTTGTGTGAGGACTAGCGAGTTGTCTGAATATTTAATTACTTGGTTTAATGGTTAGTACGATAGCTAGGTTGCTATTAAGTATTTGGCCGGAATTGCTAATGTTTTATGTAATGGAAATTTAATAGATTTTTAAGGACGTTATTTGATAGAATATTAATTAGTTTGCCAGTCACAATGCGTAGCAGTTAATCAGATTCTTTGATAGTTACTTTCTGATGGCCAGTGTTAACTTTATCTCAGTAAGTTGTCAACCGGGGTCTATATACGATATTTTGGGGTCCACGCTAGCAAAATAGTAAAAGACGGGGTCCACACTAGTATTTTAAGAGTCCACGATGAGTTTGATTTAAATGTATGTAATACAAGAAACAGGTAGGTTTCTTTCTGTAACATTTTTGGTAGTTCAACCTACACAAGTAAATGAGTGAATAACTAAATAGGAATTTTGAAAGAAGTCTCTATAAAACTAGCTTTTAAACATCGAATTGCGAAGGGCGTCCACTAGAATAAAATTGTAAGTGGATTTATTTAGGTAAATTTTCTACAGCTAGATCCCCTTCCTATCACCAACCATTATGCTTCTAAGCTAAGTATTATTTCCCCTTGGCCTGACAGGTTTTTGCAGAAAATTGAGAATGAATGACACTGCTTGTGTGACAGTGGCAAACATCAAGTCACATACCCCAGTTACCAGAACAATGCCATTCTAAAACAGCTTTTAAATAGACGTTAAGGGAAGGGAAAAAAGGGGAAGCCCCAAAATTACATTCAGGACTGATATTAAAGAGGCCAATATCAAATGGCTCGATACAGAAATAACTGCTGCCAACAGAAACCAATGATGTTGAATTGCTGCCCAATTTGCTCAAGAGCACAGGGAGAGCTGACATTGATTTGGGGCCAAACAACAACTTGCATTCAGCCTGTCTTTCTTAGTGTGAGTCCATTCATATCTAAAGAACTTAACTTTTAACAGTTAAAAAAAACACCGCTTTATATGGTAGCTAATTTCAAGCACAATCTGTCTTGGACAACATTATAAGGCGGCGAGCTGACAGAATCTTTAGCACACCGGGAAAAATGCTTAAAAGAATGTCGTCTGTCCTTACGTTTTGAGTTCAAATTCTGCCGAGGTCGAGTTTGCTTTTCATCTTTTCGGGGTCAACAATTTAAGTACTAGTCGAGCACTGGGGTCGAGCATTGTAATCGACTAGCCCCCACCCCACCCCACCCCACAAAGTTTCAGTATATTTTGGACCAAAATATTCAGTGTATTCAGTCTGACGATATGGTATGATTCGATTAGTGATTCGGCTGCTGTGGTATAGCGGGTCGAGTGATTGCATAGAAGCTACCACGATGGCTTTCACATTAGTAATGCATCAGTATATGAGAACTTTGTAAGTAGCAGAAAATAATACAATCATCAGTTAACCATCAGTAGCCCAATACATCAACTAAACATCAAATTAATGACCATTGCACGAACAGATGATAATAGTGTCGTTGTTATCTGTTCAGACGTATGGTATATCTGGAGCGAATAGTGTATGTGCGGATCGCACCTGGCTGCTCTATTACTTATGTGACTTAGATTTACTCGGACAGTTATGACAGGGGCTACACAACAGCAAGAACGTTAATTAAGAATAAAACCATTAATCACTAATTAATAAACCAATTACGCCACTTGCAATCCAAATCAAGTATTATAACCATGTAATTAATTCGCCATTATACCATCAATCAGTTTTATTAAGTGGTAAACCAGCAACAACATCCACCAAACAGTTCATAAGAAAGTTCGCAGAAGAGTGTGATAAGTTTAATAGCCATGATGAGAGAAGATTTTAACGCCTCGGATTTTTTCTTTTGCCAAAGAGTGAGGAAGAGGGGGACAGAGAGCGCATGTGTGTATCTGTGTGTGCGTGAGAGAGTGAGGAGGAGAGGGGAGGGAGAGAGTATGAAGTAGAGAGAGATAAAGGCGAGATAGAGTTAGAGAAAGAGAGAGGCGAGACAGAGTGAGAGAGAGAGAGAGAGAGGAGGTGAGACAGAGTGAGAGAGAGAGGTGAGTGAGAGAGAGAGAGAAAGAGAGAGAGAAGAAAATGATAAGTTCAGTTGCTTTGATGAGTGAAAATTCTTAACGCTTCAGATTATTTTCTTTCGTCAGAGAGTGAGCAATATAAGACCAGAGAGTGCTTATGTGCATGCATGTGCGTGTGTGTGAGACAGAGAGAAGGGGAGAAGAGGGAAAGAGAAAAGACAGAAAGTGTATGTTTATATCTGTGTAATAACGATGTCTTAAAATTTTGGCACAAGGCCAGCAATTTCGGGGGAGGAAGCATTAGAACTCAGAACCCCAGCAGCATTAGAACTTAGAATGTAATGTCGGAAGAAATTCCGCTAAGTTCTAATGCCACTGGGGTTGTCCGTCGCGGTAACGATCTTTTCAATTCGCCAAACCAACTGCATTGCTGGATTTAAATCAAGCTGATAAAATATCAATTATATTTAACAATCCAGCAAGTTGACTAATAATCAAATGGGTTCGAGTAATTAGCAAGCAAATTAAGCTACTAGCTTTCAAATTAAAAAGTAGCAATGCAAACAATTTAACAAACATGTACATTGATATTAATCATTATGTAAAGTAACGAGAAATCCAACGAAATCATTAGGAATCAGCTAAAATAATTTCGCCAACGTATTAACACTTTGCCAATCCAAAACATTTCCATAATTTTGTCCTTTAAAAACCAGTGCTTGTCTTCAATCTTCTAGTTAGTCCTTGTTTCATACGTTCTGAGTAATATAACTTCTTTATATAAAAAGGTAAAAGGTAAAAGGTAAAGACCCACTTCGGTCATGAATGACCATGGGATAGCATCTAGAAAGTTACCCTCCGAGGCACAAGTCCAGGCAAGTTTGTCTATGGAAGACACAGCAGTCGCTCACACATACCAGCATCACCACTCCACGCCACCGATGTAATCCAAGGGTAAGGCAAAGGCCGATACAGCTTGACTCCAGTGACATCGCAACTCATTTCTACAGCTGAGTGAACTAGAGCAACGTGAAATAAAGCGTCTTGTTCAAGAACACAACACACAGCCCGGTCCGGGAATCGAACCCACTATCTCATGATTGTGAGCCTGACGCTCTAACCACTGAGCCATGCGCCCTCACATAACTCACAAGTTACTCTGGTAGTTGAAAAAGATTGGGAGTGTTTATCGTATATGATGCATGGACACCAGGGAAATATATTTTGTGTATTACGTGGGATACAAAGGACAGCTAAAGGGTTAAACATCAGACGAGCTAATTGATAGTCCAGTCAAATATCTACCTGCTACATTAACTAATTAGCAATCTAAGTTAAATTGTCAACTGCAACGTTAAATAATTAGCAACAAAACCAACTCCCTGCGTATCAGATAAAGTAACTAGCAATCAAGCTCGCTAGAGGTGACATAAAGCAATTAACAATCCAGCCAAGAAAAGATAATTAGCACTTTGACAATTTAACTAACGACCACACCAATTCACTGGCCATCAGATAATGTACTTAACAGACACCCGAGTCGGAGAGGTTGTTTCAGCGCGTCTCTCTCGTCGTCATCCGGGGAACGCATTTTCCATTTTGTTCGCGGGACCATGAGGTGGATTGACAAATCTTTTTAGTCATAACTGTTGCAACCATTTATTAAACGAGTAAAATTAGGAAAATCAATAATTAAAGTATTTCACAAGATTGATCACGAAAACAAAACAAAAAAAAAAAAAAATTAGGAAAAATCCCAAAACTAAAAATGAAATAAATTGACCCTACTGATGTACTAAGGAATTTAATCAAGTAATTAGTAAACACAAAAACATTTGAGTACTCCATCTAATATGCAAAATATAAAATTACTAATTAGTAATCCAACTACTTTCCGAAACATCATATAAACCAATTACAATTCAATCAACTCTCCGATCGCCATATTAATTAGCAAACCAGCCAATTGGCTAACTACCAAGTAAGGTGATAAGCCGGCTATCCATTAAGCTAACCATTACATAAATAAATTAATTAGCAATCCAGCCAACATTACATAAGCCAATTAGCTACTAGTTGTACCGCTAATTGCCTGACTAATAATGAAATTATATATCTCACCAATAAACAGCTCAGTTACATTGAATTCCAGCAACCATCAATCAACGTATAAAGTAACTAGCTATTAAGCTCACTAAGCATCACAGAAAGAATTAACAATCTCGAAAACCTTATTAGCAATCCAGCCAACTCATTAAGTAAGTAGCAATCCATCGCACTCACGCATAGAGCAGCTAGCAATCTAAACATATGGCTAGCTATCATTAAAACTAATAAGCAATCTAGCTGATTCACTAACCATCAGATAAAGCAATAAGCACTATTACTAATCATCGGATAAAACAATTAGCAATTCAGCCATCTCACTAACCGTTAATAAAGATAATGTTTAACTATTCAGCAAAGTCAATGACTATGATACCAAAGAAATAAATTGGCAATCGATTACTTCATTAACTAAAAGATGAAATAATAAGCAATCCATTTATTTCAATAGCGATCATATAAAGCCGTAAGCAACCCAGCTGACATACTAGCCATCAGAGAGTAATTAGCAAAGAACCTCACTAACAACTATGCAATGGGATTGGCGATCCATATAAAGTCATCAGTAAGTAACTAACGAAGAATTTGATTATCAGCTACGCAATGTAACTGGCTATCCAAGTAATACTCTGTCAAATAACGTAATTAAAGACCTATTTAATCTCTATCACATAATGCATTAGCAATCCAACCAAACATTAATTACCAACCTAAGCATCGCACTAACTATTAAAGCAAGTAGTTAAAAATACAGTCAGCTTATTAGTCATTATACAATGTAGCTAGCAGTGCAGCTAGCTCACGAGTCGTCATATCATGTAATTAGCAAACCAGCTATCTTACAAACCAACATTAGCGAAATCTGCAACCTACCTAACTTAATAACCATTACTTAAAGCTATTAGCAATTGGCCAACTCATTAGCTAAAAAATAGATTAATTTTAAAAAAAATCCATCTATCTCATTAGTTCTTAGCAATTTAGACAACGAAGAAACTATCATATAAAGCAAATAGTTGTAAATAAGCTCGCCAATTCTCGGATACAAGTTTCGATGAAACGTAACAGTAAGTACATGAAGTGTAACAGTAAGGAAAAAACTGAATGCATTCCATCAGACGTTTTTGAATACTATTGGTATTCTGCATGAAATGTATAGGAATCGAATCATCAAAGCGGAAAAAAGAAACTGAATGAGCTCAAAATAAGGGTATGTTGCTTAAGTCATTTATTGAAATGAAGTGTTGGAAAGGTACCGAAAAAGATACTGGAGGAAATCGTGAAGCTGACAAAGGAGCGATGGAAAGGCGTATGCTAACACGGCAAATACGCATAAAAAGATATGATCTGAAACGCGACATCAGCTTAGAGGCAGATATGGTAGATGTGAACGTACCGATGTGAAGCTCAGCATGAGAGCGACCAGATTCTAAGATTTAATCGCTAAACATCAAAATCTGGAATCCAACATACTAGTCATCAACAAAGCTGTTAGCAATATCCCTCACATTAATGGCAATTAACCTATGAATCATACAGTTAGAAATCCAACGATCAGAAAATGTAATTTGCTACCAAACTCATTAATAATTACATCAAGAAATTAGTAATACAGCTAACTTGTTAATCATCAAATAATTTTAACAATTTAACAAAACCTACAACAATCACACAGAGTAATTAGCAATCCCGCTAGCTCAGTAACTCACATAAAGTATTTGGACAAGCTTGCTAAATCATTAACCTTTAGGCAAATTTATCAGCAGTTTAACTCATTAATCATCAAATGAAGCAATTAGCAATCCAGCCAACTCACTACTAGTCGCATAAATCTTTTAGCAATCCAAACAATTCTCTAGTTATCAGATCAAGTAATTTAAAGATCTAACCATCTCACTAACCACCATGCAATTATTAATTAATTAGCAATCCGACCAACTCACTGATTATCACGCAATGCAAGTTGCAATTCAGCCATCTCATTAACCATAGGAAAATTTAATTAGCAATCCAGCCAACTCGCTAAACATCAAATTAGATAATTAGCAAGAACAATAGTGATTTCCGTTGCAGGGTTAGAGTTAATATTTATCATCGGTTGCATTGATCTAGCAGCATTATTATTAACACCACCACCACCACCATCGCTGCCGCCACCACCGCCGCTGTACTTGCTGCCGCACCTGCTGCTGCCATCACCACCGCTGCACTTGCTGCCGCCACTGCCACCACTACCACCACCACCACCACCACCATATCCAATACAACCACCACTACCACCAACACCACTGCCACCAACACCACAGCCACCAACACCACTACCACCACCACCAACACCACCACAACCACCACCACCACCGCCGCCGCCACAACCACAACCACCACCACTGCTAAAATCACAGTACCTCCACCACCACAGCCACAACCACCGCTATCACTATAGACGCTACCACCACCATCACCATCACCATCACCACGATCTGTCACTTTTATACTCAGAAACGAATTCTCAAGTTTATAGTAAAATTAAACGGTTTTCTTCAAACATGTGGCGCCCCTTAACAGAAAGTTACTACAAGGGGGGGGGGGATAATCATTTCTTCATGATATTTGGTGGGATTAGAAGTTTGGGATCTTTACCTTTTGACCGGCAGATTTAGAAAATAATTTTTTGTAACTAAACACCGGCAGATTTAGAAAATAATTTTTTGTAACTAAACACTTTCAAACTTTGTATACTGGTAGAAGTTGTTGTTGACAAACAACAGCAGTAATTTTATTCAGGTGAATACACGTCATTGATTGGTTGAAATTACCGAAATACGACAACTGTAAAACGGAATAACTTCGTAAATCTAACTTCGCTAGATTCAAAATATGAATGACAACCGCTTAGCTTCCCTCGCCCTTCCACGTGTGTCTTCAAGTAAAATGCTACATATTCTCAGGGATAAAGTTCTATTATCAATAATAACAAAGGGTAAAATTAATTAATTAAGAAGTAATCAATAAATTTTACTAGGAGACACATGTGGAAGGGCGAGGGAAGCTAAGCGGTTCTCATTCATATTTTGAATCTAGCGGTACTAACATCGAATGCGAACGGTTAAACACCGTTATATGAAATAATTCGTTCAAATGTTCTAGTACCTCCGGATTATAACAGAAAATCCATACTGATAAAGAATAAGGTTAGTAAGGTATGTTTTTTAATATTCTTTATGTAAAAACCTAATTCAGAAACGCGCGTCTATGGATGATCGGATATTGATTGATTTTCGTTGCTTTACTCTCCGCGTGTGTGATTAAACTTCAAGTATTTTGGGTTCTCTGGAAGACCCTTTTTTAAAGTAGAAGAAATGGCTAAGATTTTGGCTGCTATTTCTGAACTTCGGTATGCGGTGAGGCAATTCTTTTGCTGAACCCTTTTTATTAGTATATATATATATATATATATATATATATATATATATATATAGGAGATAAATAAAAATATATGCATACATACAAACATATATGTACGTACCTACATCTACATGTATATATACATGCATATATAAATAATTATACGGGAGTACAGGACATCACAATAAGACGTAGAAACGGAAAAAACAAAAAAACAAAAAACAAGAAAACGGGAAACGAAAAACAAGAAAACGAAAAACAAATACAGGACGAACTACACAAGGACAAAACCCCCGTCATCAGCTGTCGCTAGAGGAGTCAGGCATGTTTCGAAGGCATAACAGAACACTAATCCAATAGGCCTTCCTGCGAGAGAATTAAAATAAAATTCCAAGCAGCGGGGCAAAATGAGTACGAACACAAACAAGACGTAACAA
>NC_043002.1:49288761-49311261 GCF_006345805.1 Octopus sinensis | reverse complement strand
GAGACAATCACAAGCTAGTGACGAAAGCTCTCTCTCCCCTTGCAAATACAATATATTTTTTAAGTGGCACAGTCGCTGATCTCGTATATAGAAAAACAACTTGTTTTAAATCTCTGAGTCATTGATATTTTATCTGACTCTTATTTCTAGCAAAGCTGGTACTTCTAGTACCTTTATATATTTATAAATCTGCCTATACAGTTTTATGCTTGCTGGCCACTAGTATTACTATTATTTCTTATTGATAATGATATCATTATATATATAAATGGAACAAAAGCGTAATAGAAGACTTTAAAACATTCGGACAGATAGACGATACAAAGGCGGACAAGAGAAACAACAATTAGGACGGAGCTTTCTTTCTTCAGTCAAGTTCCAGAAGTCACGACCAGTTCGAGCAGTTACACTTGAGATGGTTCGATCTGGTTGCCCCCTAAAAAAGTCTAAGCTAAGAGCATTAGACCCCTTTGTAAGAAAGCTAGCGAGTGAATGTGTACGGCATTAAAGACAAAAAGAAAGAAATAAGAAAATTATAAAACGGAGAAAATGATACACAATTACGAATACAAACAACAAGAAATAACAAGTGTCTTTAGACTGAGAACGAATCAAATTGAGCTAGCGTATATGAAGTAAAAGCCTAAAGGGGGGAACATAGGATATGGACACAAAAGGTGTTGGCTGACCGGGCACCGGTCACGTTGAAGGAGGAGAGATGGGTAGGGGGCAGCGGAATTGAAGGATTAGAAAAAATCTGAGACAAAGAGAAAGGTACAGGGGAATAGTGGGAATAGTGGGAGTTAAAGAAAGAGAGGGCCAAGAAATGTGAGAGAGGGGTAGCGAGGAGAAGGAAGAAAAATGAGAAGGGGAATTAATATATATATATATGCATGCATACACACACATACATACATACATACATACATACAAACATACATACATACATACATACGCACGTACGTACGTACACGTACACACATGCTCATAGATACATACATATAGAAACATGGACGCGAGCGCTCACGCATACAAATGGCTTCAGGTAAATGACACTTGCCAAGGGGCAGTGCAGTATGATCGAACCAGAGTACTTCGTGGTTTCCGAAGTGTTCTTCGACCATACTTGCATGTGTCCTAAATATCGTTGTTGCTATTGTTACCGTCCTAGTTACTACTACTGCACCTACACACGCACACACTTACAAACACACATAGCTGTAAACACATGCACACATACTTGTACACACACTTGCACGAACACACTCAGACTCATCCATGTCCATACTCTCACAAATACGTACGCATACGAAACGCCATTCATCACGCAATTTAACACGCCAACTTAAAGACTACATTAATAATTACGTTATTACAGAAAATTGATGTTATATTTTGACCATTCTTGACTTCAGTTTTGCTGATTAAAAGTTTACGAATAATTACTCCTTAAATTCTTTATTTTTTTGTTTTTTACATTTTGTATTTTATTTCATTCTTGAGTTTTTCTTTTCGTTCCGTTTATTTTTACGATTATTTTTTTGTGCCATTTACATTTTCTTTTTACGCTGTTTCATTTCGTTGTTACCACTTACTTGTTTTCTTTCTACCCAAATTGTTTCGGTTTAGCCCTTGGTTTCCTCTGACTTCATCCTGATCAACCATAATATGTTTCAGTCTACATAATCCAATATGCTATTCCGTACTGCAAGATATACCAATGGAACTTTTACATAAACAGGCCTAGGCATGGCTGTGTAGTTTAGAAATTCTCTTTACAATCTAACCACGTAGATTCGGGTTCAGTTCCACAGCACAATACTCAGGGAAAATGTCTTCTACAGTAGTCTCTGTACGACCAAAAAGTTTTGAGTGAATTTAGTAGGCAGAAACTGTGCGGAAGCTTGTCGTATGTGTGTGTGTGAATATATATTTATACATATATATATATAATGCTGTTTTTTTTTTTAATAAGTTGTAGTGATCAAAAGGTAAACTTAGGTTGTTTTGTTTTTCTCTCGGAACAGCATAAACATTAGTAACGCTACTCCCATCACAATGTATGTATGTATGTATGTATGTATGTATGTATGTATGTATGTATGTATGTATGTATGTATGTATGTATGTATGTATGTATGTATGTATGTATGAATGTATGTATGTACGTACGTACGTACCTATGTATGTATGCATGCATGCAAGTATGTATGTATGTATGTATGTATGTATGTATGTATGTATGTATGTATGTATGTATGCATGTATGTATTTATGTATGTGTGTGTGTGTGTGTGTGTGTGTGTGTGTGTGTGTTGTGTGTGTGTGTGTGTGTGTGTATAGAACCTGGAGGTTTCGAAGCAGATGTCCGTAGATAATTCAATTCGATTTTCAAAGAGATATTCACATCAGCAGAGCAGCTAACCTCTATGATGGAACACACGTTTTTTTTTTGTCCTAAACAACAGCATCTGGCTTGTTTTGATAGACATTTTGATGGGAATGTTCGACCAGTATTCCTTGTACTAGTATTTGTGTACGTATTCAATAACAAGGGGATTCTCTATATTTATTCTCTTTTTATTTAATTATTTAAATTCCTCCTCTGAGGAAGGAGCTCGTTTGTAACAAAGATACAAAGCTCTATCATTGGAATGAAGATATAAATATCAATGTCGCATTTTAAACTTGAGAAAACTCTTGCATATTTTTACTGTTCCACTTGTATTTGTAATGTGCGAGATAGTTGATTGATTTCTTATTCTGAAAACCCTCTCTTTCCCGACTGTCACTTAAACATTTACTCACAAAACCAAATGCATCGTTTATTTTTGGTATAAATGCGACTTCGATTATAATCTGGATATAGAACCTGGAGGTTTCGAAGCAGATGTCCGAAGTTATCACCCTTCAATTCGATTTTCAAAAAGATATTCGCATCAGCAGGGCAGCTAACCTCTATGATGGAACACACGTTTTTTTTTTGTCCTAAACAACAGCATCTGGCTTGTTATGATAGACATTTTGATGGGAATGTTCCACCAGTATTCCTTGCACTAGTATTTGTGTACGTATTCAATAACAAGGGGATTCTCTATATTTATTCCAGAACAGTCTTTTTTTCTGAATAGTATTGTTTATTGTTTTTGCAAACAACGTAGAGGGGTAGTACCTTGATGACATTTTTGGTTAACTGCTAATCACATGTGAGATGTCTTCCACAAAAATATGACATAATCGACATTTTCGGTTGCATCTTAAAGCTCAAAAGGTACTTCTTTTGTTTGTGTATGTATGTATGTATGTATGTATTATGTATGCGCGTGCGTGCATATACATATACATATATGAGTGGTGGTGTGTGTGTATATAATATATATATATAATATATATATATATATTATGTATGTGTTTGATAAGAAGCTTGCTTCTCAACCACATGGTTCTCAAAAGGTGCCTCTTTTGTTTATGTGTGTATGTATGTATGTATGTATGTATGTATGTATGTATGTGCATGCGTGCATACACATATAAATATATATGTGTGTGTGTGTGCGTATATATATATATGTATGTGTGTGTGTGTGTGTGTGTGTGTGTGTGTTTTGTAAGAAGCTTGCTTCCCAACCACATGGTTCTGTGTTCGGTTCCCACTGCGTGGAATCTAGGGCGAGTGTCTTCTACTATATCCTCGAGTCGACCAAACTGGGTCTGGTAAACGGAAACTGAAAGAAGCCCGTTGTATATATATATATTATATATATATATATATTATAATATATATGTATATATATATACATATATATATATCTAGCATGTTGACTGTCCACATTTCGTGTTCAGTCCTTAATTGGTATATAAAATTTTTAATCTTCGGATTCTTTTTAATGTGCTAGACCACTGGTTTTAATTGACTAATATCAATTTCTACCCTTAATTTTTAAATATGAAATATATGTTCTCAAACCGATAAATTGACTGCTGCTAATTATTGGCTGCAGACTAGTTTTTCGATTATCAGCGCGCCAAAAGTAGAGGCATTCGAAAGATACATCCGAACGTAATAGGTTGTACTTTTTGCATGCGGGACTCCGGTACCGTTTTTCATCTAGTACAGCATATTATGCTCATAACTAACTACGCTGATGAAGCTACAGATATCCTTGTGATATTAATAGCTGAAACTGCAGTACGTAGGTAATTATTCCACTTAGTATTTTTCTTTTGTCTCATCCATTGCTTTAGGTCGTGCTGAATTTTATTTTTATTTGAGAACATAATCCTTGTGGAGAATGGCGATTTGACGTCTATATCTAGCATGTTGACTGTCCACATTTTCGTGTTCAGTCCTTAATTGGTATATAAAATATTTTAATCTTCGGATTCTTTTTAATGTGCTAGACCACTGGTTTTAATTGACTAATATCAATTTCTACCTTTAATTTTTATATATGAAATATATGTTCTCAAACCGATAAATTGACTGCTGCTAATTATATATATATATATATATATTTATATGTATGTATGTATGTATGTATGCATGTATGTATATATGTATATGTAGATGTGTCTGTGTGTCTCTTTGAGTTTGTGTTTGTCCCCTACCCCCCACCGTTTGACACGCGGCGCTGGTTTGTTTTCGTCCCCGTAACTCACCAGTTCAGCAAAAGAGACCGATAGAATAAGTACTAGGTTTTAAAAAAAGTAAGTCCTACGGTCGATTTGTTTGACCAAAACCCTTCAAGGCGGTGCTCCAGCATGGCCGCAGCCAGCTGACTGACACAAGTAAAATGAAAGAATGAAAGAATAAGAATACACGTATGCATATCTGCGTGTTTCTGTATGCGTGTGTGTATGCATGTATATGTATTTGTATGTGCGTAAGTATATGTGTACGGACGTACGTACGTACGTATGGATGGATGGATGGATGCATGTATGTACATAACTATCGTAGTGAAATGGTAGAGAAATGACAGAAGTGGTTGTGTGGAATTAAGTGTCTTGCAGCAGTTTGCAATTAAATCCTCTCCACTGTGTTTTCCTTTTCTTCCTCTTTACCTTTAATCCTCCGTATAGCGAAGAAATAATAAGTACCAGTCATGAACTGAGATCGATTTAATCGATTATATTACCCTCTCTCTCTTTTTTTACTCTCTTTTACTTGTTTCAGTCATTTGACCGCGGCCATGCTGGAGCACCGCCTTTAGTCGAACAACTCGACCCTGGGACTTATTTTTTTGTAAGCCCAGTACTTATTCTATCGTACTCTTTTGCCGAACCACTAAGTTACGGGGACGTAAACACACCAGCATCGGTTGTCAAGCAATGCTAGGGGCACAAACACAGACACACAAACACACACACATACATATATATATATATATATATATATATATATATATACGACAGGCTTCTTTCAGTTTCCGTCTACCAAATCCACTCACAAGGCATTGGTCGACTCGGGGCTATAGCAGAAGACACTTGCCCAAGATGCCACGCAGTGGTACCGAACCCGGAACCATGTGGCTGGTTAGCAAGCTACTTACCACACAGCCACTCCTAATGAATTTGTAACCCAGGGCAAATGTGGTTAATCATTCTTATCACTAATGACGCCTAACAGTCGCATCATTGTCACATCACATCTGACATCATATTACGGGCTATAACATCTGTTAAGTATTTCCAGTTATTTCTGCGACAGCCGCTAGCTTTTATACAATAAAAGCGGATTATCTTTTTTTTTTTTTTAGATATATTTCGTTATAAAGAAATAGGTTAGTGTGTGAGAGGTTCGAACAACCTCGGACCCAATTATTTTTATTGAAAGTAAATTTATTTTTTGTATAGTGATTGCAATTTTACGCATGCGTACAAACATCTACTATTTCTTCATCCATGTATATGCATGCATGCATCCAACCGTCCATCCAGCCCGTCCAACCAGCCATCCATCGCATCCAGCCATCCATCGCATCCAGCCATCCATCCTTCCGCCCATGCATCCGTCCATCCAGCCCTACACACATACATACGTATACACACACACATACACACATACATACATACATACATACATACATACATACATACATACATACATACATACATGATTAGCACTCAGTCAGTTACGACAATAAGTGTTCCTGTTGATCTGATCAACGGGACAGCCTACCTGTGAAATTAAAGTATAACTCGTTGAGTATTCCAGAGACAATGCATACCCTTAAAGTAGTTCTCAGGGAGATTCAGCGGGACGCAGAACGTGACAAAGCTGGCCCTTTGAAATAAAGGTAATATTTATTTTGCCAGCCGAATGAATAGGAGGAAGGGAAGATAAAGTGTCTTGCTCAAGGACACGGCATGCTGAATGCTCTAACCACTAACCCACGTGCCTTCACACACATACATGCATACATACGTACATATGTACATACTTGTATACATACATATAAAATAGTGTACATTTAAGCACAGGAGAAAACTGTCTTCAACAGGCAGTTTTACACGCTAGAAGAAGCAGTCAAAACGACTAAAACCACATTTAAGAGCAATTTTCAAAAGGAATGAAAAATAAAAACTTTTACCTTGTTATTTTAATCCGGTCAGATCTAGGTTTCTAAATTTTTTTTAGCGAATAAAATAATTTGCTAGGCGAAATTTCCTATCAGTGACCGCGCCATAACACTAACATATAATTAAGAGACGAATAACACGTGTCTCATCGTTATACATTATAAATTTTTCAAAATTCACCGCGCAAGCGCAGCTTCAATCGGCAGTAATTGAATAAATGCCGAACTAATCTATTAAAAATTGCTAAATATACGTAAAATATGGGGTAGTGAGTTTTTTTTAGAAATTTCACTATCAGTGTCCTAGCATGTATCAAAGTCAATAGACAACATATTCTCAATATGAAATAGTGTACATTTAAACACACTGGAAAACTGCCTTCGGACAGGCAGTTTTTACACGCTAGAAGTATTGAGAATATGTTGTCTATTGACTTTTTATACATGCTAGGCCACTGGTAGTGACATTTCTAAAAAAAAACTCACTACCTTTTATTTTATGTATACATACATACATACATACATACATACATACATACATACATACGTATTGTAATCTATCCAGATTACAAGCTCAGGTTTATGCCTGTAATTATTGGAGCACTAGGATATGTAACACACTGCCTAAATACCGATCTTGAGAAATTAGACTTCTCAAAACTAGAAAAGAGAAAGCTGATTTGAAGACTACAGATCCACGCCATCACTAGAACTATAAAAATCTGTAAAACTTTCTAGAAGTTTATCATTTAAATATATGTGAACATGTCTAGATATGCAAGTATATGAGAATACATACATAAAACAAAACATACAAATCTGCACATACACTGACTCCAAATGTTGTACATATACACACATACATGCAAAAATACTGTGTTGATGTTGTTGAAATTCCAATGAAGGAGCCTTGGATCTAGGTTAGAAACCAGCTGTTTCTCTATTGGCAAGAAATCTTGAAATATAACTGAATAATGACATACACACATACATTCATTCATACATACATGCATACATACATACATACATACATACATACATACATACATACATACATACATACATACATAAATACATACATACATACATACATACATACATACATACATACATACATACATTTGAAGACTACAAATCCAATCCATTACTGGAACTGAAAAGATCTGTAAAACTTTCCAGAAGTTTATCATTTAAATATATATGAGCATGTCTAGATATGCAAATATATGCATGAGAATACATACATGAAACATACATACATACATGCATGCATGCATACATACATACATACATACATACATACATACATACATACATACATACATACATACATACATGCATACATACATACATACATACATAAATACATACATACATACATACATGCACACACACAAACATACGTACATACATAAAGACTACAGATCCAAGGCCATCAGTGGAACTGTAAAAATTTGTAAAACTTTCCAGAAGTTTATCATTTAGATATACATGAGTACGTCTAGACATGCAACTATATATATGAGAATACATACATAAAACAAACATAAAAATCTGCACATATACATACATACATACCCTGTTGATGTTGAAATTCCAATGAAGGAGTCTCTTTCTCTATTGGCAAGAAATCTTGAAATAAAACTGAATAATGACTCACACACAGAGGTATATGTATACATATACACAAGACTATATGATTGATGGGCAGAGAAGTGGAAAGAGGCAAATGTATGTGCCAAACAGTTTTTAAATAACAAAGGTACGTTATGATAGAAATGAAATAAATGGACCATTTTTTACAAAAGCAAAACCAAAAGAAATTGTTATATTTCTGGATGGCCATGTTTTCTAGCCAAATAAACACATGCACTATATATTCGTTGTTTGGAAATCTTTCGTTACACATTTGTGACCTCTTCAGTGACTCTTCCATCCCACGTGTCTCCTCCTGAACGAATATATAGTGCGTGTGTTTATTTATCAAGAAAAAAATTGACCATCCCGAAATATAACAATATATCTTTCAACACACGTTTGCACATCAGGAATCTGCGCAAAACAAATACATAGACGTAAACCAAAAGAGACTTTTTTGTAAATTCACAGGTATCTTTGATCCCCTAAATGGAATAACAATTTGAAACGCAGTGTAATTAGCTGTGTCAAGTAGTGTTTAGTAAGGTGTGTTCGAAGTGCTGTTACAGTCGTTCCCTTCAATCTGGAATAACAAAAAAAAAAAAAAGAAAAAAGAAAAAATGGCAAGTCAGTTTATTAGTTGTGTAGTAAGCAAAGAGGCAGAAAGATAGAGATAAACGAACATTTGAAAACCACAAGGATAAACAAAATTGAAAAAAAAAAATATTTGAAAGGTTACGATACAAATATTGGCAAGAAAAATTGGCTCAAAGAGGTCCATTGGAAACTATGAAAGAATACACTTACAAAAGTTGGCTGTAATGACATCTTTGAATAGTTATAACCAGCCCCGTTGCTGTGGCCGAAAGGAAAACCGCACAAATATTATTTGCACCATATGTTACTCTGACAGCCTAGTAGCAAGTTCTGTACAGAAACGGATATGCATATCGCTCGACGCATCTTTGCTTGATTCAATATATCAGTCAAACAGAAGTTTGATATCCATTCACAATCTATTTATCTGTTTATCCATCAATTTATCAAAATATTCATAGTATATATATATATATATATCATCTATCTATCTATCACACAGTTATCTACCAAACTGCCTGTCAATGTGTGTATTTATCACACCACGTCCATCACTCTTTCCTGTTTCTCTCTTTCTGTGTGAGGCTCGATCACTCTTTTAATATTTCTGGTTCCCTATTACAATTATCTGTCTAAGAAGCACTTTCCAATGAAACAATCGAATATTTCTTCATCCATGTATGCATATAGCAATCTATCTATCTATCTATCTATCTATCTATCTATCTATCTATCTATCTATCTATCTATCTATCTATCTATCTATCTATCTATCTATCTATCTATCTATCTATCTATCTATCTGTGTGTCTGTCTATCTGTCTATCGCTTGAATACTCTTCTCTATATATGGCCTATCCATTTCTTACTTCGTTTCTATCTTAAGATATATATCTTTTCCGCCTCTCTCCGCCCTCTTTCTCTCTCTCTCTGCCTGATACTCTCCGTATACATACTCACATATGCATACACAGTATACACACACACATATGTGTTTATATATATATATATATATATATATATATATATATATATATATTATATATATATATATATTATATTTATATATATATATATATATACATATACATATGTATGTATATATGCACATGTACATACATATATATACATATATATGTATATATATATGTATATAAACACATATAAAACAAGTGTATAAATATATACATATGTATGCATATGTGTTAACATATGTATATACATACATACATATATGTATATAATTATAGATGTACACAAGACATATATATATATATACATACATATATATATACATATATATACACACATACATATACTGATAAAGTTTTGACAGGCACACACACCCACAAACGCACAACTACAATCATACACACACATTCAACCGGCCACCCTTCCCCACACACACACATTTACACACATATACATAGTTGCGCGTGCGCAGAAATATATATGTTCATCCGCCATCTATCTATCTAAACCTTGTCAGTATTTCTATTGACAATTTGATGGATGTTAACTTTCAACCTTTTGCCTCAATTCATTTGCCTGTCATTCAAATCTTATTAATTTTGAATACAATATATAACCTATTCCTTATCTCCCACACTGGTTTTATACCCCGTTTGGATTCAAACTTATAGACGAACGCAGACACGCACATACTCATGCATGCACCTGCATACACTCACGCATAAACGTTGACACATATCATACATATTTGCATATATATAATAATATATATATATATATATATATATATATATATATATATATATAATATATATATATATATAACATATATATATGTCTGTATGTATTATATGCATGCACGCGTACCTATGAGTATATACTATATATATATATATATATAGATATATATGTATGTATATATATATATATATATATACATACACACACACATATATATTCAAATATATGTGTTCATAAGTATATGCAGATGCACCGATGCATGAGTATGTATATATATATATGTATTGTATACATATGTGTGTGTGTATACATGTATGCATGTATAACACACACACACACACACACACACACACACACACATATATATATATATATATATTTAGCTACATGCATGTATATATATATCTATATATATATATATATATATATTTATATCATGTATGAATGTATGTATATATAATCATATGAGCATATACATACATCATACGTACAAATACGAATGTGTAAATCTCTACATGTTTGTTGTTAGACGTTTATATACCTATGAACCTACGATGTGGGTACACTGTATATATACACACAGCCGTATATGAAATCGTATATTCCACCATACGTTTAAATATTCTGTATATAGATGTTTCAGTACCAGCCTAGTGTGGGAATATTCATGTGCATATACGTATCAATCTTACGTTTTTCCCTCGTACATTTCCTTTTGCCAATAGACACACAGACACATACTCATTTACATCCTCTCCCCATACAAATATGTATGCATTTATACATGTATATATCTCATTCTCTTTTACTCTTTTACTTGTTTCAGTCATTTGACTGCGGCCATGCTAGAGCACCGCCTTTAGTCGAGGAAATCGACCCCAGGACTTATTCTTTGTAAGCCTAGTATTCTATCGGTCTCTTGTAAGCCTAGTATTCTATCGGTCTCTTGTAAGCCTAGTATTCTATCGGTCTCTTTTGCCGAACCGCTAAGTTACGGGGACGTAAACGGGGGACGTAAACGGGGGACGTAAACACACCAACATCGGTTGTCAAGCAATGTTGGGGAGGACGAACACAGATACACAAACATATACACACACATACATACATACATACATACATACATACATACATACATACATACATACATACATATATATATACATACATATATACGACGAGTTTCTTTCAGTTTCCGTCTACCAAATCCACTCACAAGGCTTTGGTCGGCCCGAGACTATAGTAGAAGACACTTGCCCAAGGTACCACGCAGTGGGACTGAACCCGGAACTATGTGGTTGGTAAGCAAGCTACTTACCACACAGCCACTCCTGTGCCTATTGCATATATAAGTATCATTTCATATGTGTGTGTGTATCTGTGTGGGTGTCTGTGTGTTTGTGTGTGTGTTCTGAATTTATGGAATGGAGTAGATAATATCCTGCCTACATAAGTTTCATAGCTAGCAGGACCTCGGAAGTAGTAATTACCCAAAACGAGGGCTACTCCGCTAGCTATTCATCGGGCTAACCGTGAACTATGAAATAACTTGTTTCAGCTTATCGAACTTCGATATGGGAAACATTTCCAACCTTCTACACGTCAATAAAGCACTATTTTTCCTGAAAGTTGTTACTTTACCTTCCACGGGCTGATCGAAGCTTACTAACTTCTTACATCTTGATCCTTGGATCTTACCTTTACACCCTCACACACACAAACACACACACGCGTGATCGCGCACACAGGCACACAAACACATATATATATATATATATATATATGTACATAGATACACTTGCACGTTTAACGAATGCAGGAGTTATACGGCCCACTTCAAGTTTCAAGATAGTGCAGTATTTGGACAGGCTTGTATAGCGTATCGTGCACAATCCGACAATCGTTCAGCGTGGAATGCACACACAGACAGACACACACACACACACACACGCACACATTCATTTATGGTGAGGATTAGTTATTCCTCGTCCCAAACCTTTTTTTACAGAGGGTATACAGCAGCGAATTTAACGTAGAATCATAAATATATTACAACTTATAGGGACGGTTGAGCAACAATTAGTTGTTCCAGATCGAAAAAAGCTAATAAAGCCACCAAATCAGATATAGGTCTCATAAATTATAAAATACTTGGATACATCAGTAACTGTTAGAAAACCCTCCAGATATCTGCAACGTTATTTCTTAGTTCAAATGTACACATGATGTAAATAATGTTAGGTTCAGCCAATTTGATGTCGTCGATTTTGACCTTTCGTTGGCCAAATATTTACTTACAGTGGTGAAGACTTAGACACCATACTCCATAGGAAGAACATTCTACTCTTTAACGAGGGCTCAGTTTGGATGGAAAAAAATCAGATCTAGTGGGTATCTTCGATGTACGGCGCGTACATTTGCACTATCTCTGGACTACACATCTAGGATATTTCAGAAAGACTTCTCTTAACTAAACTTGGTCTATATAAACAATATAATAATACCCATTAATATACTTATAATTTATAAACCCTCAATCTGCAAACGTAATAATTACCATGTAATCAAATGAACTTCACCAATAATGATGAACGTAAAGTGGATTCACAGTCCTTAAAAGCAACATACACAATAATCAATGACCCAGTTATTTTCAGCCATGCTAATGAACTTATGCTATGTAGGTGAAAAGAGGATATTTTAGAGACACTCATATCCCTCGGCCGAATAATTACGATGTGGTATCAAAATGTTCCCAGACTAGTTCCGTAGAGCGACAAGAGATGGCAGCACACAGTTGCGTGCGCAGTGAGACCTAGCAGTGACCTTCATGAGGCTGTGTGCCGAGTGACACTGCTGTGTTTACTTCGCAAGCCGTGAAATTTGTGTTTTTGTGACCACGTGTATGGATGGTGTAGTCAGCGATTTTGTCATGGACATGAACAAAGAACTACCGTGAAATTGGATTCCTCACGAATGAATTGGATTCTTCATGACAACAATGTACCCTGTCACCGTGCTTTTCTCATACGTAAGTTTCTCGCTAAAAACAACATGGTATCACTTCTGCACCCGCTATATTCGCCAGATTTAGCACCTGCGGACTTCAGTCTCCTCCCCCAAGATAAAAATGCAGGTCGTCGTCTTAACACCGTTATCGAGTTCCAGAGCGAATCGCAAAAGGTCCGCAAATCGTTTACGGAAAACGACTTCCAGGCCGGATTCCAAAATTGGCAGGAATGCTGGTATCGGTGTATTGCTGCTTAAGATAACTATTTCGATGGAGATGATGTTAAAATTTAGGTACCCTCTCTCTTTTACTCTTTTACTTGCTTCAGTCATTTGCCTGTGGGGTGCTGGAGCACCGCCTTTAGTCGAGCAAATCGACCCCAGGACTTATTCTTTGTAAGCCTAATACTTATTCCATCGGTCTCTTTTGCCGAACCGCTAAGTTACGGAGACATAAACACACCAGCATCGGTTGTCATGTGATGCTGGGGTGGGGGGAGACAAACACAGACACACAAACATATACACACACGCATATATATATATATATATATATATATATATACACACATGCATACATATATACGACGGGTTTCTTTCAGTTTCCGATTACCAAATCCACTCACAAGGCTTCGGTCGGCCCAAGGCTATAGTAGAAGACACTTGCCCAAGGTGTCACGCAGTGGGACAGAACCCGGAATCATGTTGTTCGTAAGCAAGCTACTTACGATACAGCCACTCCTACGCCTAAATAAGTTTTTTTTTTATTAAACATAAATAGTCCGCTGAACTTTTGATATCATCTTGTACTATAAACAGCAACCTTAGTGAAGTTTCTTTTCTGAACGTCGCAGTAATACCGATTGCTTTAAGTCTTTTAGGGAGCAAAATGAAAAATTCACATACAAAAGTAGGATCCTGTACTTCCTCGCATCCCCTGAGTTCAAGAACTTTGCGAAAAAAATGTAATAATAAGTAAATTCACTAACTCGTCATCTGTTAGGGTATCTTCTTACTAAAATGACACTCTTTAGACCATTGAGCTCACAGATAAGATCACACACAACCCCAGCTAGGGTACAACCAGAAGAATGCAGTGCAGAAATGTAATCTACTTTGTATTCTATCTTTGTCAACGCAAGGTCTAATATAAGTAAGACCTTCCTAAGTTTAATAGAAAATATATTTCCTACAAAACCATAATTACAAGATATCGTTCGATACACATTTACGATCACCTAAGTTTATTGAAATTACCTCCCCTTCCAGAGCCAGTTGTTTATTAGCTGTTGATGTCAATTCCAACTGTGAAGTGGGTGTAATCTCAAGAATCAAGAATTCCTCAAACTGCAAATTCCATTAAAGAGGACAATAGTAGACATGTTTCCACCTACGTAGGTGTCATCAGCAAAACGATTGACCGAAAATTGCGAATAATAGCACCAATTGACTTGTTAGATATTTGAATTTCAAGGAGAGAGTCGTATAGGCCAATCATTAGTCAGAAAGATCATGTAACATAACCCACAAAAATACAAATGCAGGAAATCGTTCTAGTGATGCACATTTAAGATCACCGAAAGTGATGACCTAAAATGAAACAAATAATCTAACATAATTCGACCTCGGCTTTTGAAAATGGATATTTATGCCAATTCTACTGTGATAATTCTACTGAATAATGAATGTACAAAGTGCATTCTAGCTATTTCAGACTTTTTCAAAGAATTACAAAACTCTACAAAGTACTTTTTGTAGCGCTCCAGTCACTTTCTGAACGCTCTATGGAAGTTCTTCAAAGAGCACCCTTGTCACAGCCTCCTTCATCTTCAAAATGACTGCTCCTGAAGTTCTCCTTCAATTTGGAAAACAACCAAAAGCCACAGGGAGAAAGGTCTGGACTGTAGGGAGTGTGAGGAACAGTTTTGATGCCCACCATTGTCAACTAATTGTTTACCAGGATGCTCGTTGCTGAGCACGCCGTGAAGAAACTTAGAACAAATTTAAGGCGGCGAGCTGGCATAAACGTTAGCACGCCGGGCGAAATGCTTAGCGGTAGTTCGTCTGCCGTTACGTTCTGAGTTCAAATTCCGCCGAGGTCAACTTTGCCGTTCATCCTTTGCGCACTGGGGTCGATATAATCGACATGATTCGTTTATCTGTACTTGTTTGTCCTCTCTGTGTTTGGCTCCTTGTAGGTAGTAAAGAAATAGGTATTTCGTCTGCCGTTACGTTCTGAGTTCAAATTCCGCCGAGGTCGACTTTGCCTTTCATCCTTTCGGTGTCGATAAATTAAATACCAATTACGCACTGGGGTCGATGTAATCGGCTTAATCCTTTTGTCTGTCCTTGATTGTCCCCTCTTTTTTTAGCCCCTTGTGGGCAATAAAGAAATAAGAAACTTTGAACAAATTTTGTGCATGTTCAGATTTTCGTGAATAATTCTGTGTACAGTTTCCACACCAACTCCAACTATTTGTTTATTGCCTTCGTAGGCATACGATGGTCTTCATCTAGAAAACTGCGAATTTTCTCATCCAGCTTTGATACTCTGGTGATTCCTCTCACCCCCACACCTCTCATAGTCTCTCACCTCCTATCTATCGTCCTTAAACCTCTTGTGCCAGCGAAAAAAGTTAATCTGTAAGCAGTCTGGAGTATGTCATAAGTTTATGTAGAGTTTTCGTCCAGTTTAACACAAAACTTTATTGCATAATGAGCTTCACGTCCCGATTGCATTCTGCAAACTCGTCAGCAGTGACAAACAGTGTTTAGTAAGGCGTGTTCAAAGTGCTATTACAGGCGTTTCCTTCAATCTGGAATATCAAAAGTTGGCAGGCCTGCTTATTAGATGCATAATAATTGTGCCTGGGAGGGTAACTTTCTAGGTGCAATCCCCTGGTCTGTGTCGTGACCGAAAGGGGTCTCAATGATATACTAAAATTACAATGATCAAGAGCAGTAATAACTGCTTCTCCAAGAAAAAAATATCTCAACGCTTCTGCAATACAGCCCGTAACAACGAGGCTATCGTTTGTGAGACAGAGAGCAAAGTTACGGATAATATGACACCAAGCTAAAACGATGCGGCAGATTGACTGGAAGATCGTTCAAGAAAAGACTCTTCAATAACACTACCCCATTCAGAAACATCGAAAACCAGAGAACTATGGTTAACCTTATTACCAATATTCTGCACACTACCCAAAGCGTTCTATTCCTATCTCTTTGAAAATCAAAGTGAAAGAGAATAACTGTGGACAACTGCTTTGAAGCCTCCAGCTTTTATATTCAGATTATAAATTCACATTTATACTAATAATAATTGATGCACTTGGTTTTGTGAGTAACTGCCTGACAATCTGGATTACGCTGGATTTTCTGAAAAGTGAATCGGCCAACTAACACACACATTACAAATTCAGTCCATAAGTGGAACAGTAAAAATATTCAAGACTTTTATAATTATAATGGGACATTGCTTTTGTTATCTACATTCCAACGATGGAGCTTTGTATCTTTGTTAGAAAGCAGCTCCTTCTCCAGGGGAAGAATTTGAATAATTAAAAACAGAACACACATCATCATCATTTTTATAGAAATATAGACACATATTTAGAAAAGCAATTACACATAAATAGCTACACAGCATATAATTGTATATGCGTAATACATACATTCATGCATACATACATACTAGGAAGCATACACATGAACACACACATTTATAAAGCTTTGGGAGGGACAGCATATAAACTCACATACATATATGCATGCAACGAAATAGATTTCGCATATACATATTCATATACGTACATACTCATACATACATACATACATACATACATATATACATTCATACATACATACACACACACATACATACATGCATAGATACATAGATAGATAGATAGATAGATAGATAGATAGATAGATAGATAGATAGATAGATTACATACATACATACATACATACATACATACTCACGTGTGTGCGAGTGCGTGTGTGTATGTGTATATATGCATATACTCGTTATTGCATCATGTATAAGCAACAATACATCTGTATATATATATATATATATATATATATATATAGAGAGAGAGAGAGAGAGAGTGAGAGAGAGAGAGTAGAGAGAGAGAGAGAGAGAGAGAGAGAGAGAGAGAGAGAGAGAGATACACAGCAAACATGGCGGTTTGTTTTGGCTTGGGCTTCGCTAATCTTTTATTAAGATCTACCATTTATAAGAATCGATGGCATCACTCTGACTGGGATCCAGTTTTATTGGGTCTACATATCAATTGGCAGCTGTTTAAAAACAACAACAACGACAACAAAATTTACAAAATCTTTTCATTTATCCCATTAATACGATTTTCTTAGTTTTCCAGACCAGTAAACCCCATTTAACTAGAGACCTTAGTCTGGCTCACTGGCTAAAGAGAACGACTGGCTGGTTAGCTGCCATGGTTGATTGGTTGTTTTTATTGGCTGGCTGGCTGCCTTGTTGGTAGTTGATTGGTTGATCGGTCGGCGTTCCTTGATTGAGTGGTGGGCAGGTTGATTATTCGGTTGTTTTAGTTGATTGATTGGCCGAGTGGTCATGTGTTCAAAAGATAATGAATATATAATTATTTGGGTCTTCGCTTGGTTTATTGTGTGAGTAGACCCCATGCCATGTAGGTAGTTGGTCAAACAACTAGATTCGATCTATAGATCCATAATTCTGGATATGTGGATATGCCATATCTCCTTTCTAACTGAGTATCATACCACACATTCTGATATACAGTGTAGCGATGCAGTATGCAACATGCAACCTCTTCACTGTACAGCCTTTTTGTTCGTCTTTAAATGCGACTATTGTTGGTCCCGATTGAGAAGACCTAAGATCACGCAATAAAAGTGCATGCCTAATGGTTGGGCTTAGGATCGCAAGGTCGTTGTTTCAGCTTCCAGATTGGGCAGTGTGTTGTATCATTGGGCAAAGCAATACATTTCACGTTCCCTCCATCGGTTGTAAAGAGAGGAGCTGCATTTGATGCTGTACAGTAGTGTTTCCTAGACTGTTAACCCCAAATCTCGCATGTACAAAATGTCGGCGACCTTTCATTGCTGCAACATACTGGAAGTTGATCAAGGACGTTCCAGTGAGCATACGTTTCTTATATATCCATGAACACATATGCCAGTGTATATGTAAGTCATTATTCAGTTTTCTAGCCATTAGAGAACCTAACCTATATCCAAGGCTCCTTCATTGGAATTTCAACAACTTCAACAGGGTATTTTTGTATGTATGTATGTATGTATGTATATGTACAGATTTCTATGTTTTGTTTTATGCATGTATTCTCCTGCATATGTATGTATGCATATATATATATGTGTGTGTGTGCGTCCGTGCGTGTGTGTGTACATAAACTTTTGTACACACATACACTCGCGCGCGTATGTGTGTACAAAAGAAAGTATAAGTCCTGGGGTCGATTTATTCGACTAAAGACGATGTTCCAGCATGGCTGCAGTCAAATGACTGAAGCAAATGAAAGAAAAAAAATACTGTATTTTTTTTTACTCTGGGTTCAATATTCATGAGTCAAGAAAAATAAGCACTAATCATCTAACATTTAAAACCCCACTTGCAAAATATTAGCCTACTAGACTAGTGAGATCCTTTGTGAGGGAATCACTCGCTCTACCTTATCGCTACTAGCCACTATGCTGCATCACAAATCTGCTTCGGTGATGATATATTAATGTCTCTGCACTGGTCACCTTCGTTTTAAGCAGTCTAGCCCTTGAAACTTTAAAATCAAAATCCATTGAATTGTTATAATTGTGTTTTTAAAAGATATAGCTTCGGTTTGATCCGAAGCCTAATTTTTACGAAACACCAGCCTCCTTTACATAAATATTTATCACAAACAACCACTTACAGCTGGAAACAATAAAACAATAAAAGAGGCAATCGTGTTCTTAGAGAGAGTAATGTTTCATCTAAATTGGGAAGCAGTGAAATCTTTAACTGAGGTAACTGACGAAGGATGTACATATGAAGTATCTACATGGAAGGAGTATGAAGCAACTACATTAAGAGACTATGTCAAACTAGTTGAAATAAATGATTTAGTATCTGCATGGAAGGGTTATGAAATAGCTACATTCAAGGACTATGTCACATATGGTGGGATGAATGATGAAAGATCTAGATGCAAGGAAAAATAGTCCAGCGACATTGATGGATAATGATACATTTACATGGATGAATGATGAAGGATCTATACAGAAGGATAATGAAGCAGCTATATTTAGGGGCAATGACATACTGAGATAAATTATGAAGGAAGTATAGAAAATGATCAATGGATGTACGAAGGACCAACGAAAAATATTGCAGCTATTTTGAAGGATGTCACATTTATAGAAATGAATGATCTCCATTCAAGGAAGAAATAATGCATCTACATTGAGTAATAATGAAACAACGAATGAGCTGGATAAGGAAGGATCTACATGGAAGAACAGTAAAGCAATTAAGTGGAGAGATCTTGCAAGATCTACATCAAAGAGAATCAAATTTTCTTTTGTTCATATTATATTCTAGAATGGGAGTATAAGCAAGGCTCAATGAGTTAGAATTTCTTCGCAGAGTTACGTAGCTCACTGTTCCATTGCAATGCGTGCACCTTAAACCACGAATCAACCTAAGTCACGGAAGGGAAATTCGGTTAATGAAAAATGTGTAGAAGTCTGTCTGTTTGACTCTTCTTGTTCTCGAACGTTAGACTTAATCTCCATGGAAGAAGCAGTCAAGATTCTAGAGAAAGAGCAAGGCTTCATCTAGCGGCTAGGAAGTCTTTGGCTACGAACTCTTTACCGGGCTGAATGATAAAGAATTTACGATATCCGACTGAATTCTTTGGTGCTTTTCGCAGAGTCGATCTTCCAGAAAATATTCTGATCAAGTTTGTAGTTTGAGACTTATTCGTAAGTCTTGTTTTTCTCCTCCTTCTCTGCCAGCACCAGTTTCTTCCTCTTCTAACTAGTTCATAACAAACAGAACCCAGTTTATTACTGGTACTGATGTCATCGACACTTATGTAACGTGAGGCTCAAATTCGATAGGGCTTGATCCCAGAACCCCGAGAGGTGAAACTAAAATACGTCAAAGCATTTAGCATCTTGTACACTGCTCCTAGTACAACCACCACCACCACCACCATCTTCCTCTTCCTCACTACCACTACTATCCCTACAAATATCTACACCATTATCACTACTACGACCACCACTGACACCATCACCACCACTGACACCATCACCACCACTGACACCATCACCACCACTGACACTATCACCACCAACATCAACACCATCACCACCATCACCACCACCACCACCACCAACCACCATTAACACCACCAACATGAGTTTCATCAACAGCAGACATCACTGCTCTTGTAGAATTAATCAGATTTTTTGACATTCGTCTAACAGATATCGCCAATCAGTTGGGCATCTTTACATTTTCTTGGCCGACAACATGGTGCAATTTGCTAGGTTTTGAATTTAAATATTTCTCCAGTAATTCGTTGCAGTCTTAGAGAAAACAGATAGAGTGTGGGTAATTAATTTAAACAGCATATTTTAAAACATATAAAGATACCTGATTGCTAATTGCCGGCTTGATTGATTGCTTGTTGGGTGATATTAGATGAAGACCTTCTGAAGTTTGATGTTCATTGTAATCTATCAAATAAAAAGAGTAAAAAAAAGAAAAAACGTTTATTTCTAAGAAAAAAATTAGAAAAAAAAGATTAAGTGAAAGAGGAATAGAAAAGGTAAATGAGACTAAGGTGGAGGGAAAGAGAGATGGGAGCATTGATAGTGAAGTATAAGGGGACAAGAGAGAGAGGGGAGGGAGAAAGAGAGAAGAGAGAGGGAAACAGAGGGGGAGAGATAGGGGGAAAGGGAGAAATAGAAGGAAAGGGAAAGAAGCATTGATAGAGAAGTATAAGGTGACAAGAGAGAGAGGGGGGAGAGAGAAAGAGAGAGGGGAGAGGGGAGAGGGAGACAGAGGGGGAGGAGACAGAGGGGGAGATAGGGGGAAAGGGAGAGATAGAGGGAAAGGGAGAGAAGCATTGATAGAGAAGTATAAGGTGACAAGGGAAAGAGAAAAAGGGAGAGAGGGGGGAAAGAGAAAGGGAGAGGGAGAAAAGGAGTGAAGTATAAGATAACAAGGAAGAGAGAGAGAGTAGAAAAAGGAAGAAGGAGAAACAGAGGGGGAGACGGAGGAAGACAGAGTGGAAGAAAGAAAAGGAAAGGGAGAAAAGCATTGATAGTGAAGTATAAGGTGACGAGAGAGAAAGAGAGAGGGAAAGATGGAAAGGGAGAGAGAAAGTGAAAGTTGGAGAATAATACGCACATACGCTTACACACACGCATACATACGTGCACATACACCCGCACACTCGCACGCACAAACACATGCACATGCACACACGCACATGGAACGTATGCGCAGGATGTTGGAGGAAAATGCGTAGGGAGCGTTTGAGAAAGGAGTGCTTGCGTTTGTGTGTGCATGTGATTTGTGAGTGTGGATGTGTGTGTGTGTGTGTGCGTGTCTGTGTGTGTGTGTGTGTGTGAATGAGTCTGTGTGTGTGGTGTTGAATGAGTGTGTGTGTTGTGTTGTGTGTGAATGAGTGTGGTGTGTGTGTGTGTGTGTGTGCGTGTGTGTTGTGTGAATGAGTTGTGCGTGTTGTGTGTGTGTGAATGAGTTGTGCGTGTGTGTGTGTGTGCGTGTGTGTGTGTGGTGTTTGTGTGTGGTTTGTGTGTGTTTGGACACTGTGGCGTCAAACAGTAAGGGCGTTTGTGAGAGACTGTGAAGGTGAATGAATGAGTTTCTGAGAAAGAAGAAATAGACAAACAGAAAAAAAAAAGAAAATAGAGACATAAA
>NC_043002.1:49285527-49288661 GCF_006345805.1 Octopus sinensis | reverse complement strand
GGCACAATTTGAACTCAGAACATACGATTTTCTAAAAGTTCTGTTAGCTTTAATAATATTATGAAACTTACAATTAACAAAACTAAATATATACATATACAGGCACGGCTATGTGGATGAGAGGCTCGACTTGCGACCAAGTGGTTTCGGGTTCAGTCCCACACTTATAGAAGGAACTATTAAAAAACAGTTTTTATCATCTTAAGGCGGTGAGCTGGCAGAAGCGTTAGCACGCCGGGCGAAATGCTTACCGGTATTTCGTCTGCCGCTACGTTCTGAGTTCAAATTCCGCCAAGGTCGACTTTGCTTTTCATCCTTTCGGGGTCGATAAATTAAGTACCAGTTACGCACTGGGATCGATGTAATCGACTTAATCCATTTGTCTGTCTTTGTTTGTCCTCTCTGTGTTTAGCCCCTTGTGGGTAGTAAAGAAATAGGGATTTCGTCTGTCTTTTCGTTCTGAATTCAAACTCCGCCGAGGTTGACTTTACCTTTCATCTTTTAGGGGTCGATAAATTAAGTACCAGTTGTGTACTGAGATCGATCTAATTGACTGGCCCCCTCCCGCCAAATTTCGGGCCTTGTACCTAGAATAGAAAAGAACTATTAGCACGACGGGAAAATGCTGGGCGGTATTCCTTCCTGCTTTACGTTGAGTTCAGATTCCACCGAGATCGACTTTGCTTTTTATACCTCGGACTCGATAAAGTAAGTGCTGGTTGAACTCTGGGCCCATATAATCGATTTACTCCTTCTTCCGAAATTTCCGGCATCGTGGCTATAGAAGAAAGAATTATCTTGAAGCAGCAATCTGGCATAAACGTTAGAACGTCAAATAAAATGTTAAAAGATATTTAGCTGCTCATTGCGTTCAGAATTAAAATCATACCGAGGTAAAAATCCACCATCCTTGTGTAGTAGAAGGATCGAAACGATCGACTAAACCCCTCACTCTAAAATTGAAAGTCTCGTGCCCAAATTTGAAACAGTTATCCTTTATTATCTTATCCTAACGGTTTATGTGTGCGTGCGTGTCTTGGTGTTTGTATCACCACATTTTGACAACAGGTGTAGGTTTGTTAACGTCCGGTAAAGTTGCAGAACCGTAAACAAACCAACACCGGTTGCCAAGCGGTGGTGGGGGACAAACACAAACTTACACAGAAACACAGACACACACACAAGCACAGTTATATATAGATAAATACATCGGGATTCCATACAGTTTCTGTCTATCAAATTCCCCCAAAGGGCATTGGTCGACTCTCGACTATAGTAAAAGCACGTCGTTTTGAAACCAATTTCTTAACCACAAAATCATGCCTGCACCTACATGTGTGTGTGTGTGTGTGTGTGTGTGTGTGTGTGTGGTGTGTGTGTGCATATGTGGGATCGAGGTGCATTCAAAAAGTATCGGATGTTATTTTTTCAAGCAAAAACTAAAGCCGCGTAAGCAAGATCCTTTGGATGGGGGTGATGCTGCCCTTTCTGCACGTGCAGATAAATTTTTGCACCAGTAGGCCGCGTGAGTTCCCGGCTGTCACGTCTAGAGTACGGACGTGTAGTGGGCGCACGTCGAATTTTCGTTTTCGCAGAATGTATCGAGTAGAGATATTGCATCAAGTTTCGTCGAAACTTTCGTGATACTCAAGCTCAAACCATCCAGGAGAATCAAAAGGATTTTGGCGATGATACCATGAGCGAAACTCAGATCGAAGGGTAGTACAACTGCTTCAAACATGGCTACGCTACAGTGGAGAGCAAGACACGCTCAGGAAGACCACCCACAAACAAGAAATCGATTGAAAAGGTTCAGCAAATAATCAAGGAAGATCCTCGCGTAATAATGCAGGAAATTGCTCATGAAGTGGGAATAAGCACAGGATCAGTGTATTCCATCTTAACGAAGGATTTGTCAAGTAGAGAGTGTCGGCGAAATTCGTTCCCAAGGTCTTGTCAGAGCAGCAGAAGCAAGTGGAGGCGCAATGGCCCAATGGTTAGGGCAGCGGACTCACGGTCGGAGGATCGCGGTTTCGATTCCCAGACGGGTGTGTTTATTGAGCGAAAACACCTAAAGCTCCACGAAGCTCCAGCAGGTGGGGAGTAGCGACCCCTGTTGTACTCTTTCACCCCAACTTTCTCTCACTCTTTCTTCCTGTTTCTTGTCCCCGACTTCCTACGCAACCGCTGAGCCTGGATGCGCATTCATCAATCCATCAATGCTCTCGGTGTCGGGGGTTGACTTGCTTTCTCTTCTGCGGGTCTTACGAATAGCAAAAGACCACGTATCGGACTTCTCCCACTACGGACGAAAACCGCTTCGCCCAACAAACAAACAAAGAAACAAACAAGCAGCAGAAGCAACTCCGCATGGAAATAGCTTAGGACATGCTAGACTGTGGAAACCACGATCCAGATTTATGAAGACTATGATCACTAGTGATGATATATCAGTTCATAATTTCGTTTCGAGGCATTCGGTCATCTTGCGTGAAAACGAAAATCCGGTAAGCGCATATTACACGTCTGAACTCTTAGTGCAACAGAGTTACTTATAAAACTACTACGTTGGTGCTATTGTTTATACCAGTGATTCCCAATGTGGGGCTTACTGGTGATGACTGGGAAAATTGTGATGGGTCTTTAGATATAAATTTATTTCATTTATTTTTTTTAGTAGAACATGTAATTGTGAAAAATCTTTATACTCAGCCTAGACAAACCAATCCCTCCAGCCAAGTATACTGTGTGAATACTATTTGCTACTGTATACTAATGCCCTAGTGTGGATATTTCTTGAAGGAAAGTATATAATTATGAAATATTACAGATAAAGTTGTTGTTTTTTTTCCAACCACCGGTGGGACATATATTTTTCTGGCACGTTATAGTGGGCCTGGGCGAAAATAGGTTGGAAAACATTGGTTTGAACCCAACTCTACGCTGACTGCGTGGACCAATGTTTCTCAAACATTTTTTTACCTGTGGTCCCCTTTGATTTCTATTTTGCGCTACTGAACCCTCATAGCCCTCATAAGTTGATGTTTAAATAAAATCCTATATTACACTATGTTTTTTTTTTCACATTGATCCAGTTCACTCAGCTGTAGAAGTGAGTTGCGACATCAGTGGTG
>NC_043002.1:49135527-49280527 GCF_006345805.1 Octopus sinensis | reverse complement strand
ACAGAGGAGACCCAGGAGAGAACGTGCACTGAGTGACAATATTTGTTGAAGGACTGTTGATCAATAAGAGTAGGAGATCAGGTTCTTGCCCGTAGGGGTTAGTAGTGGAGAGATCGCATGTTATACCCTTAGTAAGGGCCATTCGGCTCTATCTTTTACAGGATTCACCAGAAGAAGAGCCAAGAACGTCGTAGGGGTTGTTTAGAAAGCTTCTAGATGGTGCTCATTGAAAATAGATGACCTGTAGAGTCAGTAGAATTTGGACATTTACTTAGGTATGATCTGCCGGTGTCGGGTCACCGGTTTGAGGTGCAAGAGCCGAATCACCAACTTATTCCAGAATATTCCACTACTTCTGTAGGTCTATGTAGGCCAGTTGGAGTTGTTAGTATTTGATTAACAGAACGCAGAGCATTTACATTTTCAAATTTTCGGAGTCTCTGCATATCTGAAGATTTAGACTTGACCCACTCCTATGAAATTTTAAGTACTGAAGTGGCCGACGTAATATGCTATTATATATGTATGCGCGCGCGTGTTGTATATATATATATATATATATATATATATATAATATATATATATATATATATAATATATATATATATAATATATATATATATATATTATATATATACATATATACATATATACATATATATATATATCATGTACATCTACATTCTGTTATTTCATTCATTGGACTACGACAGTGCTGAAGCACCGAACAAATTTCCTCCAATGCTTATCTGCTCTTGGCTGCTACATATTCTACCGGCCTCATTTTGCCGAACGACATTTGATTATGGGTTGTAACAAAACTAACACTCGTTGTTGACCGGTAGTGGTGCCGGGTAAATACAAACACTCAGACACGCCACATACACATAGATAAATACAAATACATGTGTGTGTGTATATATACATACATATATATCTCTCTATATATAAAACTGAGAATGTGTGTCTGTCTGTGTGTGTGTTTCCCTAAAACTTGAGAACTACACAACCAATTTCATTCAAATTTTGCACATGTCTTACTTAGGGTCCGGGGAGTGTCATCGGCAAAAACATTTCTAAGTTTTTGCCTAGGGCAAGCCCACTGCAATATCATATCTTCTCCACTCTGATTCCCTAAAACTTGAGAACTACACAACCAATTTCATTCAAATTTTACACATGCCTTACTTAGGGTCCATGTAGTGTCATGAGCAAAAAAAAATGTTTAACTTCTTGCCTAGAGCGAAACCCACAGCAATATTATATCTTCTCCACTATTTCAGTATTACGTGTTAAACGTAAAACAAAAAACATCTCTCTATTATATGTATATGGATGTATATATATTACAAAATATAAAGTTATATCTTGAGATCGTTAGTGACTACAACGCTCAAAATATATAACAGACTGGAATAGTAGTGCTCAAATGAGCTGTATGCACTTTTTAATCCAGGGGAGGCAATGCGAGCAGCAACTACAAGAGCACTACAAAATCCACAGAAAGATCAAACACATACATATATTCATATATTCATTTATATCTACAGAACAGACATAAAGCCCGACGTTTAGAAATATATAGTAATATATAAATATATAAACATCATATAAAAAATATATTGTACGCATAAGATCCGCTCGACGTTCCATAAGAAAATAAAAATTGCAGTAAAAATTAGAGGTAATAATAACAATTGAATTAAAAGAAAAAATAGCAATTAGTATCAAGGACTTAAACTCGAATATGTGGCTTTGCATAAATGGGAGAAATTAAAAGATGAAAAATTTAATTGAGTGCAGAAGTGAATTAGTCCAGATGGAGCTGTGCGCATATCATTTACTATAGCTGCTAGATTGAATTATATTCTTATAAAGTAGCATTCAGTATCTATGAGAATTTTTGGGAGTACGTAATGTCTGGTCTTTCGCATGTAGCAGGTATGTAATTGTGCATTTGTTTCCGTGTACTATGTGTTGTGTGTAAAAAATATCCTGACGAGGGGAGTGTCAATTTTAAATATATGATATGTTTCATATTAATTGGCGCATCTCCGAAATGAACTTTTATGTATTTTTGTAAATTTGTATATTTATCTTCTGTGTATTTTTCTCTGGAATTTTAATTCGTCTTTTTAATGTCATTGTATGTTTTATTACCCCAAATTTTTAATTTAACAAATTTATACCAAACTAGCACTATGACCCGGCAACGCTGGGTCATAATGCTAGTATATATATATTTAAATAAGTAGCAATACTGAAATAAGTAAACAATAAAAATAGAAAATAATTACTATATATATATATATATATTATATATATATATATATATATATATATATATATATATATATATATGCACACACACACACTCATGAACACACGTATACATAACTGAATAAATGGTAGTCCGTCGGGTACAACGAAGAAGGTTAAAATTGATCCGATTAACGGGAGTGTCTGCTCGCGAAATTAGCGTGCAAGTGACTGTGCACTCCATAGATACGTGTACTCTTAACGTAGCCCTGAGAGAGAGATTCAGCTTGGCACAGAGTGTGACAAGGCTGGCCCTTTCTAAATACTAGTACTACTTGTTATTGCCAGCTGAGTGAACTGGAGCAACCTGAAGTAAAGTGTCTTGCTGAAGAACACAACTCTCCACTGGGAATCGAACTCACGACCTTACGACTATCCTCAGAATATCTTAACCACTAACCCACGCGCCTTTACATATACATACAAATATGTCCGCGTTTTCGCATATAAGTATATGTGATCTATTTACATGCATAAATACGCACACACAGAGACAGATACACACACACACACACATGCATCCGTGTTTGTGTGCGCACGCGTAATTCATAGAGGTTAATCTAGAAATGTGTTAGTCTGAACTTTGCTCAACGACGAATTCTGTCCTTCACAGGGGAAAAAGATGAGCCAGAACATTTTGTTTTGTTCTTATGTCTAAAGCTGTACTAATTTGTTAAACGCGAAACCAGTCGAGATCTAGCACATCTATGATGCAAAGAGTAACGCTCTCCGTTAAATTATTTAAGTCATTTGATTGCGGTCATACTGGAGCATGGCCTTAAAGGGATTTAGCCGAATGAATCGACGCCAAGACATTTTAAAGCCTGGTACTTATTCTATCTGTTCTGCCGAACCGCTAGGTTACGGGAACGTAAACACACCAGCACCGGCTGTCAAGTGATGCTGGGAAACAAACACAAACACACACACACACACACTAACACATACACACACACACACTAACATATACACACACTAACACATACACACACTAACACATACACACACACTAACACATACACACACATACATACGCACATGCTTTTTTCAATTTCCGTCTACCAAATGCACCCACAAGGCTTTGGCCGGCCTGGGGCTATAGAAGAAGATACTTACCCAAGGTGCCATGCAGTGGGAGTTAGCTATTTGCCACCTTTCAGTCATCACCTAGCATGGTTACAAAAGTCAAGGCATATTTCTTTGACAAGAATGTGTGATTTAAAGGTAACTCTGGCTATTATTTCTAACAAAACTTACTCAGCACGTAGAGGCCCCGTCGTTTTGGCAATTTGACTGAAATGTATTAACAGTTTAATAAACCCAACACTCACCGTTGTTAGTCATTATATTTCACATAATGATAGCTTAATTACTAAATTTCATACAACGATAGTTTATTGGTTTCAAATTTTGGCACGATGCCAACAGTTTAAAGGGAAGGATAAGTCGATTACTTCAACATCGGAGTCCAACTTGTGCTTATTTGAGCGATTCTGAAAGAACTAAAAGCAAAGACTACCTTGGTCGAGCGTGAACTCAGAACGAAAAGCACCGGAAGAAATGTCGCCAAGCTTTTTGTCCAACTCGTTAACAGATCTGCCAGCTCCCCGACTTAACACAATAGTTCAATAATACCATCAAGCCTCATTTGAGCGTATATGGTATCTTACAGCCATGTTATATAGTAGTGTGTGTGTAATATACATATTATATGTATTATACTGTATATATATATACCGTATACTATATATAATATGTATATTATACACACACATATATATACAGAATAATAAATAGAAAATGTATATTGTACATACACACAGACACACATACATATATATTATTTTACATGTTTCAGTCATTTGATTGCAGCCATGTTGGAGCATCACCTTAAAGGGTTTTAGTTGAAGAAATTGACCCCGAGACTTATATTCTGTAAGCCGAATACTTAATCTATCGGTCTCTTTTGCCGAACCGCTAATGTACAGGGATATAAACACACCAACTTCGGTCGTCGAGTGATGGTGGAGAGACAAGCAGAGACACAAAGGCACACACACACACACACACACACACACACACACACACACACACACACACACATACATACACGCACACACACGTACACATTTAAATTTGAAATAAGCTTGAATAATTGAATATTAATTTGATTAATATCAATTTAAAACCAGTGGTCTAGCATGTCTAGCATATAGAAAAATTTGAAGATTCAGAAAAATTATATTACATACATATATGTACATTATGTATATATATATATATATATATATATATATATATATATATATATATATATATATATATATATTGGGTCATCCCACAAATAATGCGGTTTTTTAATGCTGCTTTTATTTTACAAAATTAAGATAAACAATTTCTTTATAAATCTAAAATATACTCTTCTTCATTTCTGCAATGCTCTTCCATCTATTTGGTAGACTTGTAAAGCCCCTCTTCCAAAATTCACTTGTCTGTGACGAAAAGTACTCCTCCAGTACTGTTCTAACCTCATCTACAGAATTCATATTTTTTCCATCCAAATGATTTTGAAGACTGGAATAAATGATAAGCAAATGAGGCAATATCCCACGAATATGTTGGGTGGGGCATCGTTTCCCATTCAAACTGCTCCAGCCTTTGGAATGTTATCCTCGCTGTCTGTGGCCCAGCATCATCCTGATGGCAGAACACCTTTTGTCTTCAAACCAAAGATAGTCGTTTTTCTTCTAGCTCTGATTAACCCGCTCAAGCTGCTTGCTGTAGATCTTTGATATCGATTGGTTTGGGTTTAAAAGTTCAAAGTGGACTAAACCTTTCATATCCCACCAAAGAGATAACGACACTTTACGTGGGTGGAGACCTTCTTTAGCCTGGCGTTTCTCCTTTCTTTAGCCACTGTCTTCCGCGCTTGACGTTTTTATAGAGAACCCATTTCTTGTCACCAGTCACTATTCGGCCCATAAAAGGTTCATTCGTGAGACGAGACAACAAAGAAGAACATATATTCACTCTCTGCACATGATTAGACGCAGAAAGTTTATGAGGAACCCATTGACATAAATTAGCTGAATTTTCCGATGGCATGCAGGTGTCGATGAATGGTTGAATGACCAAATCCAAGCTTCTCAGCCAGTTCCTTAACAGTTACGATAGGATTTTGTTCCACCAGGATTTGCAGGACATGCTCGTCAAGCGCTACAGTTCTCCCAGGACGAAGCTCATCTTCTAGGCTGTAAATTCCGGCTCGGAATTTCTGGAACCGCCGTTGACACTGGTTTACGCTTATTATTCGATCTCCATAAACTGAGTCAATATTCCTCGCACTTTTCCTTGCGTTGTTGCCTTTATTGAACTCCTATGTCACTTCCATTATAATTTTGAAAAAATAACTGTTAAAATCGAACTGCACTCTTCAAAACTTGCATTAATACGTAAAGACACCAGTATCGGTTGTCAAGCGATGGTGGGTGGACAAACACAGACACAGACACACAAACATCTACACACACACACACATATCTATGTATCTGTCTATATATATGTATATATATACGACGGGCTTATTTCAGTTTCCATCTACGAAATCCATTCACAAGACTTTGGTCGGCCCGAGGCTATAGTAGGTGACACTTGCTCAAGGTGCCACGCAGTAGGACTGAACCCGAAACCATGTGGTTGGTAACCAGCTACTTATCACACAGCCACCCATGTGCCTATGAGCCACTCCTGCGCCTATATATATTTATAATCATCATCATCATCATCATTATTATTATTATTATTATTATTATTATTATTATTATTATTATTATTGAGTGAGCGAGCAGAGCATGCCATCAAAGTGACACTGGGGTAAAATATACGAAGCCCAGTATACCCATCATGACTACCCGTCTGATAAGGGTACACCAGGCACATGCATCACAACCATATGTGCGCGACATGGTGATCTCATATCAAGATAAACAGCACATGACCTTGCAGGTGGAGCCCAGTTAGAATTTTCTTCAGATCGAGTAACCCATCCCGCTCAAAAGGTCCCTGAATAAGGGTTGTTTAGGACGTTGAACGAAACACCCATGTTTCCAGAGGTGAATTATTCAAACCCCAAAGAATCCTTCTCAACACATGGCTATGATGCTCCCCCACTACTTCTGCTCCTGATCAGAGATGCACATATTGTCAGCCACTAAGGGACATGCTCAACTGGTTAAGGTCAAACAACTGACAAGCAAATCTGTGGTATTGAGCAGAATATTTGCTGTAGCCCATCTTTTATACCAAGACATTATTATTATTATTATTATTATTATTATTATTATTATTATTATTATTATTATTATTATTATTATTATTATTATCTTAAACAGTTTGATTCGGCTCCATGTAACTTAAACTTTCGCAAGCTTCTCCTAGAAACCTTGCTCGTTCAGGCTTAGCTATGATAACCACAGGGAGTTTACTCGAACTCTTTTAAGTAATATGTGTGACTTCTAAATATGTTGAGTGCCTTTTTGTTTCGTTCAACTCACCCGTATATACATACATCTACATGCATATACACACACACATACACACACGCACACATACACATACAACACGCTCGTGCGTATGTGTGTTTGTGTATATATGTATACGTATGTGTCAGTGCGTGATTGGGTGCCTTGCATTTACGGTATGTAGGTATTATCTAGTACCGAATACATAACATCTCTCTCTCTCTCTCTCTCTCTCTCTATATATATATATATATATATATATATATATATATATATATATATATATATATATTTAACAATTAAGGATAACTTCTTAATAAGTCTTGCTTTGAAGAACTGCATTAGGTACGATTAGTGAAATTTTGGTAGTAGTGACTTATGTCCCTCTTAGTGTGAGGCATTTATGTGTAATAATGCCCTCTATACAATATAAATATATATATATATGGAAATGGATGGATGGATAGATAGATATGTGTGGATGCATGTGTGTGTATGTGTGTGTGTCCGTGTGTGCGCGCCCTTAAGATGCTTTTATAAGAATACACTCATTTACAAATATATTTTGCAATAGATCGATACATCTTCCCTCTTACTTGTTTCAGCTATTAGTCTCTGGGCACGTAGTGGTACCGACTTGAAGAATTTCGATTGAACGATCTTTTAAGCCTGGTACATATTCTGTTGGTCTCTTTTACCGAACCGCTTGCTAACGGACATGTAAACACATGAGTACGATTTGTCAAATGGGAGTGGGTAACAAACGCAGGCACAAAGACTCACACAGTCGCGCGCATACAGACCCACAGAAATATCTGCTGCAACCAGAGCCCTCTGTTTGGGAAGCAGACTTCTTACCACATAGACACGCCTGTACTTGTATGTGTGTGTATGTACATAAGATATATACATACATATATACATACATACGTATACATATACATACATACATATTTACATATACAACAAAAAAGCCCACACTTAAATATATATATATATATATATATATATATATATATATATATAGGTATGTCATATTTTCAGTTTGTTGTCTTCTTTTTATTTAATCCTAAAAATATTTATGTAATGCACGCACTCATTAATTTTTACCTATATATATATATATATATATATATATATATATATATATATATATTATATATATATGTATATATATCTTTTATATCATTAATACACTGTTTGGATTGTTTATAAAGCTTGAAACACGTGTACCGTGATATCCTTTGTGTTCTGTTTTTAATTTATATTTGACTAGCAGTATCACCCGGCGTTGCTCGGGTTTGTAAGGGAAATAACTATATCAGCATTTTTAGAGATGTAAAGTATAATAGCCATCTCAATATGGCTAACCACAAAGGGGGGACGGTGTTACTGTAGCTTTTTACATTCTGAGATTTAATAATAAATTTTTAGAGAGTTACTTCCCTTATATATGCCAAAAATGCATTAAAAATGGGAAAAATTGATGGTAATTTTTTTTTTAAATCGTAGACTCATCGTAGACGCGCGCTAATACCCAGAAGGGCTCGATATGAATCACGACTATAAGATACCCGGTTTTGGTTAAACTGCACCGCAAAGTGTGGGAGTAGTTTGGAATCTAAATCGTAGGAGACAAACAGCACACACCCTCTCTTATATATAAAGATATATACCCTCTCACCTCTGCCACTATCTGGCATATACAGATGCTTACACTTATCAAGAATACACTCTAAATTTACAGTACCTACTATATATATATATGATAGGCTTCTTTCGGTTTCCCTCAATCAAATCCGCTTACAAGGCTTTAGTCGATCCGATGTTATAGTAGAAAATACTGACCAAGGTATCACGCAGTGGACCTGAACCTGGAACCATCTAGTTGGGAAGCAAGTTTCTTACCAGACACCAACGAGAGATAGATACATTCATGCAAACATACACAGGAGTATACATACATACGTGCATACATTCACACATACCCACGTACATATATTCATACATACATACACACACACGCAGTCTCGAGCTCACCAAAGCCTTGTGGGTGGATTTGGAAGACGGAAACTGAACGAAGCTTGGTGTATATCATATATATATATATGTATATATCTATATATATATATATATATATATATATATATATATATATATATATATATATTATATATATATATGTCTTTGTGGCTCTGGGTATTCCTCCACCTCCGCCTGACAACCGGTGTTGGTGTGTTTCGGTCCCCGCAACTTAGCAGTTCAGCAAAAACACCGACGGAATAAGAACAAGGCTTAAAAAAGAAGTCCTGGGGTTGATTTCTTCGACAAAAACTCTTCAAGGCGGTGCCCCCAGCATGGCCGCTGTCAAATTACTGACACAAGTAAAAAATAATAATAATAATAACAAGCGTAGTCGTGACTGTGTGGTAAGAAGCTTGATTCCCAACCACATGGTTTCAGTCCTACTGCGTGGCACTTTGGACAAGTGTCTTCTACTATAGCCTTGGGCCGACCAAAGCCTTGTGAGTAGATTTGGTAGACGGAAACTAAAAGAAGCCCGTCGTGTATATATACACGTGTGTGTGTGTGTATGTATATTTGTGTGTTTGTGCCTGTGTTTGTCGCCCCACCATCGATGTTGCTGTGTCCCCGTAACTTAGCGGTTCGGGAAAAGAGACCGATAGAATACGTAGAAGGCTTACAAAAGAAGTCCAGGGGTAGATTTCTTCGAGTAAAAGGCGATGCTCCAGCAAGGCCATATTCAGATGATTGAAACAAATAAAAGAATAAAATAATAATAAACTGAAGGCGGCGGGCTGGCAGAATCGTTAGCACGCCGGGCCAAAATGTTAATCGGTGTTTCGTTCGTCTTTACGTTCAAAATCTGCTGAGGTTGACTTTCTCTTTTATTTTTATCCTTTCTGGATGAATAAAATAAATACCAGCTGACCGTTGGAGTCGTTGTAATCGACTTACCCACTTCCACGAAATTGCTGGGCTTTTGCCAAAGTTCAAAACTATTATAAATAGCGAATGTATAAAATTCAAAAGCATTAATATCTCTGTTTCTCCCTCTTTAATCTTCTCTCGCTCTCTCTCTCTGTCTTTCACTTCCCGAAGCTCGCTTACCAACCACATGATTTCGGGTTCAGCCCGACTGCATGACACATTGAACAAGTGTTTTCTACAATAGTCTCGGGCTATTCAAAGCTTTGTGAGTAGATTTGATAGATGGAAACTGAAAGAAGCCCGCCATATACATACATAGATACATGTCAAACACATAGAAACACCGACATAAATGAATAAATATATATTATTTTATTCTTTTTCTTGTTTTAGTCATTAGACAGCGACCATCCTGCGGCACTGTCTTGAAGAATTTTTAGTCGAATGAATGTTTTATGCCGGGTTCTTACTTTATATTTCTTTTGCTGAACCGCTAAGGCACGGGGACATGAACGCACCAACACCGGTTGTCAAGCGGTGAGCAGGAAAGGCGAAAAACATGGACACAAAGACAGACACACATACACACACAATATATATAATATATATACACTCACACACATATACACACCCACATTATAGATAGATAGATAGATATATACACACACACTCATACACACTCATACACACCTATATATATAAGCGATTATTGGAGTAAGCAAGTTAGATACATCAGATATATTAACTATATTAAGTACATCAAATACGAAATATTTATATAAGTATACATGCAAAACGAGAGTAAGTAAAGGGCGGAAACTTTCAGATGATGAACGATGAATTTATATATATACCCATATATATATATATATATATATATATATTATATATATATATATAGTGTCCAGAAGACCCAAGATGGCAGGTAAGGCTATGTAAGTGCTACGGGAGGACCTTTGTTAGACTCTTGGTTCGATAATAATACAAGTGAGGAGTTCTAATGCGGGTCTTGTGTGAGCATGCATATGCTAAATAAAATGAGACAACAAAGCCAAGGCTGTGCGGAATTTGTAGGACATTTGTAAAGAGAAAGGTAGTCTTACAGCTGTTTCTGGGATATTAGGGATATCTCTTCATCAGAGACGACATGAGAGAGTTTAACTAGAGGGAAATAGTATCATTCAATACAAGGAGTTATTCTGGAAAAGGATGGATGTAGGAAGTATAAAGGAAAATAAGAGAATAAAAGTATAAAAGTAATAATATATGCAGGATGTTACAGTTGTAGGTCCACTGCGCTCTCCTTGGCTAATGGAACTACAACTGTAACATCCTACATATATTATTACTTTTATACTTTTATACATCCTATATCCATCCTTTTCCAGAATAACTCCTTATATTGAACTAACTACACTATTTCCCTCTAGCTAACTCTCTCATATCGTCTCTGATGAAGGGATGTCCCTAATATCCGAGAAACAGCTGTAAATGTCATATAAATTCCCCAGAGCCTTGGCTTTGTTGTCTCCTTTTATTTAACCCCCCACCCCCCACACACACATATCCATATAAATAGGTCCAACTTACACAGAGTACAAATGATATTTGTTCTCGGTGCAAGTTGGATCTATTTATATAAATATATATTTATATACATATAAATTCATCATTCACCTTCTGAAAGTTTCCATATTTTGCTTTCTCTCGTTTTGCATGTATACTTACATATTTTGTATTTGATGTACTTAATATATTTAATATATTTGTTGTGTCTAATTTGCTTATCCCAATAATTGCTTCAAACCCGCTCAACTTGATCCCAATTATAGCCTCTCTTTACTTTGTAAAATAAACCCCTGTAAAGACATCGGAGTTTAAATCTTTTGAGCTTTACTAAGTGTCTTCTATGCGGAGAATATCTGGTTCTCATCTGTGAACTATATGTGTGTATGTTATTTGTAGGATTGATTAAAATCAAGGTGTTTTGGATAGTGACACCAAGCTAGGGTCAAGATCAGCATATCTGTGTATATACTGTCTACAGACACTCCTGCATATATCCATGCGGATACTGACATGTTCAAACGCCTGCATATACTTGTACGTGAATACATCAGTGTATTTCTTTTTTATTGATGAATAATCCAATCATATTATGTAAAAAAAAACAATAAAAAAAAAACTTTCTTTCGGTGAATTAAAAGTTAAAAATTTGGTTAGGAAGGAATACCAAGATGTGGAATGTGAGTTGACCGTCTCATTTTATGTAACTAATAAACATTTTGTTACCAAATTCAGTCGCTCGGAACTATAAGAAGACACTTGCAGACGTTTAAGAATCTGCTTGAACGTAATACCTCCCGAACAGGACACCATTCTGTACCCTAGTTATAAAATATGGAAATTTTAGTTCGGTTTTGCAAAATCTCATTAAGCATTGGCTTATATCTCCAACGACAATATACTGTGAAGGTCAATATATTTTACTTCTTTTCCGTGATGAAATACTTATAAGTGTAACATGAATTACAATACCAGAAGCTGAAAGCAGATGAGATTTATTGGTTGTGGTTACAATAGACGAAGCAGAGACCAGTTACCATTGTAATCAGTTTCATCAAGGAAGATACCGTTAACGAATTCTTAAGAAATTACCTACTGTGATTTTCTTGTCTACATTATATTAATGTAAAAATATTTGAGAATTATTATTACAGAAAAGCGGTGAGCAGGCAGAATCGTTAGAATCTTAATTGCATTTCATCCGTCTTTAAGTCTTGAGTCTTAATTCGCTAGGGTCGAATATGCCTTTCATCCTTTCGAGATCGATAAATTAAGTAACAGTGAAACACTGGGGTTGATGTAATCGACTAGCGCTCTCCCTATGCCAAATGCCAGCCCTTATGTCTAAAGAAGAAACATTATTATTACTAATAGTAAGGGTTTCAAATTTTAGCATAATGCAAGTAAGTTCAGCTAGGGGCTAAATCAATTACATCGACTCCAGTGCTCAACTGGTACCTATTTTATCGACATCGAAAGAGTAAAAGCAAAATCAATCACAGTAGACTTTGCTACTCATCCTTGTGGAATCGATAAAATAAATACTAGTTGAGCACTGGGCTCGATGTAATTGATTAGCGCCTCCTCCCTCAAAATTTCAGGCCTTGTGACTATAATAGAGTTTTATTATTGTTATTGTTATTATTATTATTATTATTATTATTATTATTATTATTATTATTATTATTATTATTATTAAGACGGCAAGCTGGCAGAAACGTTAGCACACCGGGCGAACTGCTTAGAGGTGTTTCGTCCGCCGCTGCGTTCTGAGTTCAAATTCTGCCGAGGTCGACTTTGCCTTTCAACCTTTCGGGGCTGATTAAATAAGTACCAGTTACGCACTAGTGTCGATATAATCGACTTAATCCGTCTATCAGTCTTTGTTTGTCTCCTCTGTGTTTAGCCCCTTGTGAATAGTTAAGAAATAGGTATTTCGTCTGCCGTTACGTTCTGAGTTCAAATTCCGCCGAGGTCGACTTTGCCTTTCATCCTTTCGGGGACGATAAAGTAAGTATCAGTTGAACACTGGAGTTGATGTAATCGACTCATCCACTCCCCCCAAATTTCTGCCCTTGGGACAAAATTTGAACCACTATTATTAATGTTGTTGTAGTTATTATTATTAAGTGCTTGTGAAACACTAGAGTTGATGTAATCAACATTTTATGTTTTGAACTCAAACCCGTTCAAATCGAAACACTGGGGTTGATGTAAGTAATTGGCTAGTCCAGTTGAAAGGATTATTACTACTACAACATATCGGCAAGCTAGCAGAATCGTTAAAGCTCGTTGGAAAGTATGCTTTGCAATATTTGTTCTGGTTCTATATATCCATGGTTCAAATCGTATCGAGGTCAACTTTGCTTTCATCCTTTCTTGATCGATAAAATAATCTACCAGACAATAATACTCTCTCCTCAAAAATGTTGGCCTTCTATCTAAATCAGAAGTAATTATTACATCATCTCTTCCGTATGTTTTTTTCTTACGTTCTGAGTTCAAATCCTACTGATACCGACTTTGCCTTTCATCCCTCCGGGGTTCATAAAATACGGTTCCAGTCAGTTATTTGGGTTGGAGGTATCGAGTCATACCTTCATTTTCAAATTTTAAGCCTTGTACTTAAATCAGAAACTGTTCTTGCGGTATTTCTCCTGACATTTTATGTTCTAAATTCAAATCTGTTCAAATCGTTTCAAATTGCCAAACTGAAGCATATACACACGTGCTTTTGTGTCAATGAACACACACACACACACACACACACACACATATACACACACACACACACACACACACATACATACACACACACACACACACATACATATATACATGCATACATAATACCTATATACATTTGTACATGCCTCGTAAACGCACGTGCTGGAGCGTATATATGCAAATTGGACGAAATCCTTTTAGGAGATCATGTTTTCAGCACTTCTTCAATACAATTTGATGTGTATGTATATATATATGTGTGCGTGTGTGTGCGTGCGCGCGCGCGTGTCTGTGTGTGTGTGTGTATATATGTTTGTATCTATGTTCTCATGTATTACACATGTATGTGTGTGTCTGTAACTGTTGCCTACTTGTCTCAAAGCCCATTTCAGGACTTCCAAAGAACACAATGATTTGCTTACCCAGCACGAGACCATGTAGACTGATCCTAAGCACTGAAAGCCATGAACTGTATTCGCTAACATGCTGTGATGCGCATAAAGGGAAAAAAGTGTGATCGCTTTACTTTTAACTTTGAAGTGACAACAGCATAAATACAGTCGATGAGACCTTGAAAGAACACAGGAAAAAGAAAATGAGAAGAATAATCAAGCAAATATATTCTTCTATTTCTTGTTCGTAACGTTCTGTTTTCAACCCTTAAAAAGTTCAAGTTCATACAACAATTAGCTTTGAATTATGCATTTATGTATTTATTGTTTAATTTATGCAATGTTCTCGGATAGTAAGGACTGATAAGAAAACCGCGAGTAAAACGTGAGTGTTTGTGTATAGACATAAACAGACAGATAGATAGTTATAGCTGCATATATATATATGTTGTATCGGTTTTAATGTACATACATACACATATATACATACATATATAAACATATACATACAAACATACATATATATATAGTAGAATAATAAAAAGAAAGTTCTTTGTACAGCATTATATAATTGAAAAAATGAGTAGAGATGGCTTCTTTGGGGGATAAGTTTTATCTTAATAATAATGTTTACAGTGAGTGACTCTGGTATCAAGCAGTTTGAAAACGGTTATTTGAAGCTTGAAACCAGAGTCACTCACTGTAAACATTATTATTAAAATAAAATATTATACCGCCAAAACGGCCATCTCTACTCATTTTTTCATATATATATATATATATACACACACACACTCACACACACACGTGTATATATATAAACTCTTGCATATGCCTCTAGAGCACGGGTCACAGTTAGCAAATGCTGAAACGAGTTTCCTATGAGAAAGTAATAATCTTAAGAACCAAGGATTCTCCGAAGTTGACACGCTATTGAGAAAAAGGATAGACGTAACGTGTTTTTGTCTCAATAAGCGTCATCAGAACGATAAATTTTCTCGATTATTTATAGTAACCTTATACAAAAGACAACAGAACACATTTATGACCTGTCCTTTTCCTTAATGATTTATCAACTTGGGAGAGTTCTTAATTTTTGGCATTACCTTCCCTTTTCGTACGAGGCTTGTTTCAATTACCATTTGGTACGTGTAACACATCCTCTAAATGCGTGGATAATTTTAACACATCAAGGATTTGGTTCATTGTCGTAAACCGCTGCAATGACACGCTGCCCACTTAAACTCAAAACCTGTGACCCACATTACGGAAGAAGATACTTGCGGAATGAAGCTTCAGACTGAGGCTGGGCTGTGTTCATTTATTAATATAACTATCTTCGTTAAAGCAGCGAGCTGGCAGAATCGTTAGCAAAATGCTTTCGGGATCGATAAAATAAGTTCCAGTTGAACACTAGGGTCAATGTGTTCGACTTAGCCCTTCCCCACAAGTCTGATGTTCTTGTGCCAAAATTTGAAACCAATGTTACTATCTTCAATATGGCGGCGAGCTGACAGAATCATTAGCACTCCGGGAAAAATGCCTAGTAGCATTTCGTCCGTCAATAGGTTATGATTTCAAATGCCGCAGGGGTTGAATTTGCTTTTTATTCTATGGGAGCCGATAAATAAATACCAGTTGAACACTGGGGTCGATATAATCGACTTTACCCTCCCCCAAAATTGCTGGCCTTGTGCCAAAATTTGAAATCAATATTACAATCTTCGTTGATTGTGAGAGAGATAAATCTAGGGACAAGGATGACCCGCTACAACACGTACCTTCTCATAAAGGGAAGATTCTACCAGTAATTTGAATGTGTTGAAACTGCTTTACAGCTGACCTCTACAGTCATGCTTCTTTTTTTATTTTCTCGTGTATATTCTCCAGCTCTTTTTCGCCTTGGACGCTACCATAAGGCAAGCAAAATAATGTAAGGTAGATCTCCCGTACCGCAGCTAAAAGGCTTTATGTACATCGTTAGAACATGTCACCTTGAGATATAGTCTGTCTAGAACTAGGTGTCTATCACCCAATAGTGATCTTACAGCACACGCTGTTACATTGCCCCTAAAGAGTCATCCTATGCTGGGTTCATCTGTTCTTTTGACAGGTCTTGCTTTGCGTTCCTAATTTCCCTACTGCCTCTCTTCGCCTGGTTGAACTGGTAGGATTTAGTCGGCGACAAAACCATGTCACATTATACAAACCACATGTTTGTTCTAAAGTGCGTGTTTTAAGGAGTTTGTGGCTAAATATGTTTCTCAAACGTTAGAAGTTGGAAAAAACACTGCTGTGTTTCTCTTACTTCCCGCCAGTCACTTTTGCCCTGAAGAAGGAATTCTATCTAAAACGTTATCTACTTCACTTCCCACCGCAGTTTCACTGTACATTTCCTGTCACATCTTTCAAATAATATTCCTGTAACTTTGGGCTTTCAAAGACTAAGTCCTGGGGTCAATTTCTTCCACTAAAACAACACCCTTTAAGGCGGTGCTCCAATATGGCCGCAGTCAAATCACTGAAACAAGTAAGAGAAATAAAAAAGTATATATATACAAATATATATGCGTGCGCGCTGTGTGCGACACAAGCTTCAGTCGAAGATGGCCTATGAAAGTTTAGCTTCTACTGAACGACCCGCACAAATGATTTGTATGTAGATCAAATATATGTGCTATACTGCAGCTCACTCACTCCATCAAATCGACATCACTTAAGCATGTGCATAGTGTGCTACATGTCACGGGTCTAAATAATCGCAAGGCAACGTCAGATAAAGTGTTTTACTGAAGAACACAACACGCACCACCCGTTCCAGGAATTGAAACCACGATCTCGCGATCGTGAGTGCTACACCCTAACCGCAGGCCATGCCCCCCTCATATAAATATGTATGTGCGCGCCTCTGTGTCTGTGTGTGTGTATGTACATATACACATATATATATTAAGCTTAGCCATCTGAATACGTTCTTTCTACATATATATATATATATATAATATATATATATATATATATATATATATATATATCTGTATGTGTGTGTGTGTGTGCGTGTGTGTGTGTGTGTATATATATAAAGATACACACATACATATATGTATATACGTACGCATGCACATACACAAACACGCACACTTTCACTTATTGTTCAGGTGTGTGTGTGTGTGTGTGTGTGTATTTTGATATGTACATGAATGAGTTTGTTGGTATAGTTTTATAGACAGATATCGATTATAATTTACTGTTAACACATTTTCCCCGGGGTGCAGATTCATCGTTATTCTCATATTCACTAATTTTCAATATATATATTTCACCATTTTATTTTACCCTTCCTTGTCCATCATCCATCGCACTCCGATGTTGTTGTTGCAGTTGTTGGCTGTTATAGCTGTTGCTCTAGTAGTAGTAGTAGTGATAGTAGTAGTTGCTGTTGTTGTTCTTGTTTTTCTTCTTTCCTCTCTCTTGTCTCACACCTTATTCCGTCACCTTCTCTCCTCTCTACTTACTTTTCTTTTCCTTCTATCTCACCTGCTTTCCTAATTACCTTTCTTTCTTCCACGTTCATATTCCAATAGGTTGTTTATAAAGCACACACACACACACGCAAACACGTAAACACACGTATATGTTATATATATATAGCGAGAGAGAGAGAGAAAGAAAGAGAGTGAGAAAGGAAGAAAGAACAATAGAGAGATAGATAGATAGATAGATAGATAGATAGATAGATAGATAGATAGATAGATAGATAGATAGATACACACACATACTTCCACGGTATTACGTCTGTTTATAAATACCTTCATTATAAACGCAAGCACTACTGTGAGGTTAAGAAGCTCACTTTATAGCCTCTTGGTTTCGGGTTCAGTCCCACTACGCAGCACCTTGAGTAAGTGTCTTCTACTACAATTCCGAGTTGACCTATGCCTTATCTTTGAATTTGGTAGATGGAAACTGGGTCGAAGCCTGCCATATATACATATATATTAATATGAGTGTTTATGCTGTATTTTCCCCACTTCTGTTTGACAACCGGTGTTGTTTACTCTTTTTTAAACATTCCCTTGAGTAAATGCCTTCAGAGGTTTTGTTGAACATATCGACCTCACTACTTGTTGTTTTAAGTCTCGTGCTTGTTCACTTGCCTCTTTTGCCGAACTGCTAAGTAGCAGGGACATAAACAAGCCAGCATCGGTTGTCAAGCTCTGCGAATGGGAGGGAGTAAACGAAAACACGCACATATATTTACACACACATTCTTCACACACAGACAGACAGACACAGACACAAACACACACACACACACACACACACACACACACACACACAATTGAATAAGTTGGAGTTAACGAGAAGGAGTATAGAGGAACATTTATTTGTAATCAATACGATTGTTTCCACACAAAGTAGTTCTCCAGGTTCGCGGGTATTTAATTATGTTATGCCTGCGAACATGGGGACCTACGTTGTGTGGAAATAATTGTAGTGATTACAAATAAATGTTCCCATGTACTCCTTCTTGTTGACTCTAGCTTATTCAGTCATCTATTCAGACACTATAGAAGCCCCAGCGCAAATCTGGCAGCTGGTATACTACTGATGGATAGCACTAAGTGAAATATGAAGGTGAAATAGCTTTATCCTGTACTCTACTATGTTCTTAAAAGAATATAAACTAACTATATATATATATATATATATATCTGTGTGTGTGTGTGTGTGTGTGTGTGTGTATGTGTGTGTGTGTGTATTAAAGAGGTCTTAGGCCAACAGGTCTTGGGGTCTGACGATACGCTATAATGTTAAGCCTTTTATGGAGGGAAACCCAGGGTAACCCAATAAACCGGCCTTCCACAGTAAAAAGATATAGACTGCTCTACTCTCTAGTGTACTTCAACTCTAGATTCATGCTTTCTAAAAATTATATATACATATATATATATACATATATATATATATATATATATATATATATATATATATATATATATGGGCTTTCACAGTTTCCAGCCACCAAGTCCACTGATAATGAAGCATCGGTCGTTTCGGGGCTTTACTAGAAGACACTAGCCCAAGGTTCCGCGCAGTGGGGACTGCACCCGAAATCAGAGGGCTTCAAAGCGAGCCTTTTAGCAACACACCCAAGCCTACAAGTATCCCTATAGGGTCACTTAATCTACTCGAAACACCTATTAAGTTTCATGTCGCTAGCTACCTTTTCAAATCAAAAGAGGACATGCTTGCTAATGTAGTCCAACACAAAGAAGGTTCAATTGGCATTCCTTCGGTCATAAGTTTCTTCGATCAGAATGGACTCGGAGATTATATAGTTAACAGTTGAAATTGAATACTCTTAAGCAATGGTTCTCAACAGAGCTCTATATGACCCTTAGGAGTCCATTCAAAATTTCTGTCTTAAAATTTATGTGCAATAAATTGCTTATACTTCTGCAACACCCAGCATATATATGTATATATTTTACAGTTCCTAATAATATTTAATCGTAAAATTTTTTTTTTATATACATCGAATGGCCAAGCAGATCCAGTAGAGTAAAATAGGGCCCGAAGGGGGCTCACAGGCAAAAAAAATGATTGAAAAAAACTACTTTAAATCATTACACTTTCTACAAACACACAATATATTATGTATGTATGTATGTATGTATGTATGTATGTATGTATGTATGTATGTATGTATGTATGTATGGGCGTATGTGTGTATGGGCGTATGTGTATGTATGCATGCATATCTGCATGTGTGTATGTTTGTATGTATGTATATTATTTACATTATTTACATTTGACGGATATTTGTCCTCATCTTGTTTGTTGTTAACACAATGTTTCGGCTGATATATCCTCCAGCCTTCATCAGGTGTCTTGGGGAAATTTCAACCTAGGTTCTCATTCCTAAGGTATTTTTCAATGCTGTTGTTGTTATTATTATTATTATTATTATTATTATTATTATTATTATTATTATTATTATTATTATTATTATTATTATTCAGGTTACTGTTTGGAATCGAACTCGGAATCTTGGGGTTAGTAGCCCGCGCTCTTAACCACCACACGAGACAAATATCCGTCAAATGTAAATGATGTACATAATTCCTCATCTCTTAAATATAGAACTGTATATATGTATGTAGATAGATAGATGGCTGCATTATTTTATTTATTGTCCACCGGGAGCTATACATTGAGGGGGACAAACAAGGGCCCTAGTGCGTAACTGGTACTTATTTAGTCGACCCCGAAAGGATGAAAGATAAAGCCAGCCTCGGCGGAATTTGAACTCAGAACGTAGCAGCAGACGAAATACCGCTAAGTATTTCATCCGGCGTGCTAACGATTCTGCCAGCTTGCTGCCCTGCTACATTATATTATTGAAGCAGAGTAAAACTTCACAAACTATTTGCTCAGTCTCATGATCACCACACAATCGACAAAAGTTTGTATTGTTCTTGAACTCATGACTGCCTGATCGGTGTTGTGAAACTCCGAGTAACAGTCAGTGAAGTCCTTTTCGGTCTCATTAAAATATAGTTTTACGTTTTACCCTGTAATTAGTATTCGAGTACGTATTTTGCAACTGTCTGAATGTGATTTTCTTTGTTTGTTTGTATGTATGTATGTATGTATGTATGTATGTATGTATGTATGTATGTATGTATGTATGTATGTGTGTGTATGTATGCGTGTGTGTATGTGTGTATGTATGTGTGTATGTCTGTGTTTGTCCCCCACCATCGCATGACAATTGATGCTGGTGTGCTTACGTCCCCGTAATTAGCGGTTCGGCAAAACAGACCGATAAAATAAGTATTGGGCTTACAAAGAATAAGTCCTTTGGTCGATTTGTTCGACTAAAAGCGGTGCTCCAGCATGGCCGCAGTCAAATGCCTGAAACTAGTAAATATATATATATATATTCTTTTAATCTTTTACTCTTTATATTTATATATATATATATATATATATATATATATATATATATATATATATATATTATATATATATATATATATATATATTATATATATACATATATAAGTGCAATGTTAGTGTGTGAATGCACTAGCTCAACTCACTCATGCGCACAAATACAGCTACACATCTGTTTGTATATCTATCTACATGTATGCTTAACTTTCATAAAACATGTAAATCCGTAAGCGATATCCGTATGTCTAATAATTTTAGTAAAGAAAAAAATCTTTTTTCAACATCAGGTTAACATTACTGACCTCAGACTTCTATAATAAAACGATACATTTCCTAATAGGTAAACGCCGCACCTATAATTTATTTCTACCTCTGACTACATTGCAATTTCGATGTGACACATTAAAAGTTAATTGTTTCACAAACTGAATGATGTTTTTATTTTCATTTATACTGGAGAGCATTATAGTCGTGTATTAGATTCTGACTTAAGATTAAAGCGGCTTGACCTTAACATGCTATAGTTTGTGTCCTACAGTTTAATAGGTGGGTGCTCTAAATTATGATGAGTAAACGTTTATTTTAAATGTACCATTTTGTTGTTGCAGTCCTTGTTCAGTGGCACAATATAGAAAGCAAGTTCTATCTGTAGTCTCGGGGTGGGGTGGGGGGACAAAAACATAACAAATATTTGGCCTCATATGGGCATAACCCGAAAAGTTCAGTTCTTGAATTCAGACATGTAGCGGGGTCTAAGCTACTTTTCCAGATGAGCTATCTTTCCATATCACATAGACCACACTCTCCACTGCCGTGGGTGCAGGGCTTACACTTGGCTAAGATATTCCAATGGATGTTGTAACTGACACCTTTATCTTTTAATGACCATATATGACTGGATAATTTGGTCGTTTTCCTTTTATCCCAGTGCCTAAAGCTCAAGGTGTGATTATTGAACCTGGCCTTGAAATTACCCTCTGCAAGGCCCACGTATTTCTTCGTCGAAACCGTATCTTCAGTGGGTATAGAGTCCACGGTGGCTTCGTAAATGATGGTCTGAGACATGCAAGCTCCATTTAGCGGGCACAAATTTTTATCCCTGCATGAACAACTGGTTTCGTATTGTGGTTTTTGTGTGTTGTGTGCGATTATAGTTTTAAAATTGGTAGTTTAGCTGAAACTGATTTTTAAGTTGTGTCTATTGAAGAGCTTCCTGTAAGTATGGTTGACTGGAAAATGTCTATCTATCAGTGCTAAGAAATACTTGCCTATATAGAAGGTCACCTCGGATGAGTAAGGGTGTGTGAACCAGATGGTTTTCCCATTCCTATGTTTCCTCTTCTTGTGGCCAAATATTTGTTACGTTTTTGGTCCTCCCGAGACTACAGATAGAACTTCCTTTCTATATTGTGTCCACACACAAGCTTTTTATCACTTTATACTTTTTACTTATATTTCTTATAGATTTTTTATACATATATTTTTTACATATTTATAGAGATATTGGTTTATAGGTTTATTGCTTATATATTTTTTATACATAATTTTTCTGTATTTTACCTTTCACCCTGCATTTTTCCCTGTGCGTATATAGACGTGTATATGGATTCTTTTGTGTGCGCGTGTGTATGCGTGCGTGTGTGCGGGTATGTGCGTATATAGTTGTGTGCGTGCATGCGAGTATGTACGTATATAGACGTGTTTTATTCAGTGTTTTTACACATTTTCCTGTATTTTTGCCTTTAACTGTTTTTTCTTGTGTATAGACGTATGTATGATCTTTTTTGCGCGTGCGTGTGTGTGTGTGTGCGTACATAGACGTGTACGCGTATGTGCGTATATAGGCGTGTGTGTGCGTGCATACGGGTATGTGCGTATATAGACATGGTTGACTCTTTGTACACTCCCTTAGATGAATGTATACTTTTAGGCGTACGCACGAGTGTGTGCGGGTGTGCATGTGTAGGCATGAACATGCGCGCTGACGCGAATACTATGAACTTTTTACCCCCTTACTTTTACTCCCTTCCCTCACTCAGCGGTCATTCAAATAGCTCTTTTGTCTAAATAACGGTCAATCACACAGTAATTTTCCTTTGTATAACGGTCACTTTTCATAGCATTTTTCCGATGGCCAGATAACTGAAGAGATGGCGGTGTGGATTTCCACCTCGGCATACGAAACTCGAAGTTTTATCATGGCTAACGAATAATTGTCACATATTACATTTACAGATAAATTCCTCTATTTAGATAATATCGAGGTTTCTTTCATTCTTTTGTTGTCTTACCATTTTTATATATATATTTGTGTGTGTGTGTGTGTATACATGCATATATATATATATATATACAGGGTCCGATGGGTAAATTGTCGCCATTTTATACTTTTAATTTCAGCTATGCGCATTGTTTGTTTCTGATTTTGCCGACTACACTGAATATTAAGCTCAGTGAGTAAAAAACAGCACCACCACGCAATTCACTTTGCCAAAAATTTGGAAACGACATGCTGTACTGCTTGGCGTTTGCGCAGGAAGCTCCTATACGAACCTTTCCAAGTGTTTGGGTATCAAGCTGAGGACAGTGCAGAGGATTCGGTAAGAGTTGTATGAATCTAATGGTGATTACGAAGGTGCGGCAGCTCGAAAACCTCACTCTGATAAGAAAAGAACTCCTGAATTTGTTGGTGAGATCCATGCTATGATTGACAACAATCCCTCCAAGTCAATCAGGTCTATTGTTTGAGTTTCTTATCAGGCAGGTAGTTCATGAAGACATTCGGTATTCCTCATACAAGATGAGAAAGGACCAATCTTTACCACAAGCCATCAAGGACAAGAGGAAATAGCGCGCTACAAAGCTTTTGAACAAGCATCCCCTCCAACCGAACATTCTTTGGTTTTGCTCAGACGAGAAAACTTTCTGCTGTATTTCCAAAACATGTACCGACAGTCAGCATCATTGTCTTTGGAGTGATCATTAGCGATGGCGATGTTATGCCTCCATTCTCCTTCCCACACGGCTTCAGACTCAGCATGGAGGCCTACATCAAGTGCCTAAAGAAGGTAGTGCTGCCCTAGGTCAAGAGAAAACCCTGTCTGGCAACAGGATTTTCCACACAAGCAAGAGAACCCAGTTATGGCTGTCAGATAATGCCCTCGATCACAACACCCCTAACATCTGGCTACCTCACTCCCCAAATTGCAACCCCCTTCATTATTATGTGTGGGGCGCAGTTGAGCGAGAGACCAACAAAACTCCTTGTAACACCAAAGATGACCTGAAGGCAAGGATTATAGCAACGTTCACCAACTTAAACAAGGAAACCGTCTAGAAGGGTTGCAGGAGATTCCAAAGTCATCTGGAGGGCGTAGTTGAAGCCAATGGTGATTTTATTGAATAAATTCACGCTTTAGTATTTCAAAATATTTCTATGTAATTTTAATAAATAAATCTATTAAATGAGATGTCAGTATTATTTCCACTTTTGCGTAATTTAGACGATAATATATTCACCGCACGCTGCATATATATGAATGACCATGAGATTGCACCTAGAAAGTTACCCTCCGAGGCACACCTCAGGGCAAGATTGTTTGTGGAAGGCTAGCAGTCACCCATGCATACCAGCCTCCCACACCACTGATGTTATCCAAGGGAAAGCAAAGGCCGATACAGCTTGGCACCAGTGATGTCGCAACTCATTTCTACAGCTGAGTTAACTGGAGCAACGTGAAATAAAGTGTCTTGCTCAAGAACGCAACACACAGCCCGGTCCGGGAATCGAAAGCACAACCTCACGATCGTAAACTCTACGCTCTAACCATTGAGCCATGCGCCTTCACACACACGCGCGCGCGCGCGTGTGTATGTATGTGTGTGTGTGTATGTATGTATATGAGAAAATGAGATGACAAAGGAATAAATGGTTATCTTACGAATTTCATTAGAATACATTTGTTTCTGCTAGAAGATGCAGTGGACTCATTGTTGAGTACCTCAATAACACCTTATCGCTTCATCGGAGCCTCGAATGTCCACGCGCATTTATGTATGTACGTGTGTGTGTGTATGTGTGTGTAAGGAAGCTAAGGGCTAAAGTTTGGCAAAACTGTGCAGACTTGGATGGAGGGTTGCAGCGGCTCAATTATTTGAGCCTTCCATTCAGAGAATAAGATTTATATATATATCTTTATATATAAAAGAGAGGTTGTGTGCTGTCTGTCTCCTACGATTTAGATTCCTAACTACTCCCACATTTTGCGGTGCAGTTTAACCAAAACCGGGTATCTTATAGTCGTGATTCATATCGAGCCCTTCTGGGTATTAGCGCGCGTCTACGATGAGTCTACGATTTAAAAAAAAAATTACCATAACTTTTTCCCATTTTTAATGCATTTTTGGCATATATAAGGGAAGTAACTCTCTAAAAATTTATTATTAAATCTCAGAACGTAAAAAGCTACAGTAACACCCCCCCCCCCTTTGTGGTTAGCCATATTGAGATGGCTATTATACTTTACATCTCTAAAAATGCTTATATAGTTATTTCCCTTACAAACCCGAGCAACGCCGGGCGATACTGCTAGTATATATATATATATATATACATACATACACAGATAGATCTTTTTTATCGCTTTATCTCTTGCCTGTTTCAGTCATTGAATTGCGGCCATGCTAGGGCATCACTCTGAAGGGTTTTAGTCAAACGAATCAACCTCAGTGCTACTATTTATTCTATCGAACCCTGTATCTTGCCGAACTGCTTAGTTACAGGGACGTAAATAAACCAACAGCAATTGTCAAACTGTTGTGGTGGACAAACACAAAGACAGACAGACAGATTAACAGACCTACACACACACATCTACACGACGGGCTTTTACACCCTTCGTCTACCTAATTAACTCACAATGCTATAGTCTGTCCGGGACTGTAGAAGAAGATAGTTGACTAAGATGCTACGCAGTGGGAGTGAACCTGGGACCATGTGGTTGGGGTGCAAATGTCACACAGCCACACCATATATACATATGCATGTGTATATTCACATGTATGTATATATGAATATGTATATATGCATATACGTGTCTCCATACATACATACATACACACATGCATACATTCATACATGTACGTGTGTTTATATATATATATATATATATATATATATATACATACACGCATACAAATACATAAAAGTTTTATTATGTACATATCATTTCAATATTCTAAGCATAAGTGTTTTAAAAGGAATAATTCAAAACTATATATCTTAAACTGACATCAATTATAATAAAGAGTTCCGTTCAATGTTTTAATGTTAACATTAATTCTTTTTGTAAGCTGTTCGCTTTTTTAACAAAAGGTTCATTTGTTTAATACTGGAGAGTATTTAATGTTGCATGTGTCATTTCCTGATGTGTGATTAGTCAGAATGCGGAGATTATTTGAGTTCTAACAGCTTGGCTTTACTGTAACAGCAGTTAAGGAAAACAATTTATCTGGGTATATTTTGTTATGAATTACATTACAAAATTACGACACCTGGAGGTCAGTTTTGTTCTTCATTCCACAGGGATCAATAAAATAAGTTCTACTTATAGGCAAATAGATGTCATTTTTACAATTTCCCTTCTCCATTAGAAATAAATATGTTAATTAAATAAAATAGAGGAGGCGGTGAGCTGGCAGAGTCATTAGCACGCCGGGTGGAATGCTAAGCAGCATTTCGTCCGTCTCTACATTCTTAGTTCAAATTCCACCGAGGTCGACTTTGCTCTTCATCCTTTCGAGGTTGATAAAATAAGTACCAGTAAGTAATGTACCAGATGTAATTGACTTACCCTAACACCTGAACTTGCTGGCCTAGTGCAAAAATTTGAAATCACTTAAAATATAAAACGCAAAACGTCTTCAGTTTTATGAACGAGAATGTTCCCTACCCTCAAAATTGCCGGCTTTGTGCCTAAATGAGTAACAGTCCACTTTGCAATTACGTAGTTTCGAGTCCCACTGCGTGACACCTTGGGCAAGTGTCTCCTATTATTGTCCTGTGTCGACTAAAGCCTTGTGAGTGAATCTGGATTGCGGAAACTGTGTGGAAATCCGCTGTACATACATATACACATGCGTGTATGTGTGTATTTGTCATTATCCCCTACCACTGCCCGACAACCAGTGTTCGTTTGTTTACATCCTCATAAAATTAGCGAGTCGGCAAGAGGCCTATACAATAAATACCAGACTTAAGAAGTTGGAGGGGGGCGTCGATTTCTCTGACTAAATCATTCAAAGCGGTGCTGAGGGGTGGCTGCTTTTCAATGACTGAAATAAGATAAAATGTAAAGGTGTTAAACTGTCTAATTCGCAGTAGCGGGCAAAATGCTTGGGGTATTCTGCATATTTCTGCACTGAGTTCAAATCCCGAACTTTATTTCATCTTCCAAGGACTGTTATCTTTATTGACTATGTCCTCCCTGTACATATGTAAGAAATTGATATTTATGTATTTATTCATCAACGGTGCTGGATCGGCAGAATCTTTAGAGTGTCAGACAAAATAATTTACCGTGCAAAATACCTTACATTCTGAGTGCAAATTCCGCCCAGGATAATTTTGGTTTTCATTCTTCTAGGTTCAGTTAGTGAAGCACTAGAGCCGATATAATTGACTATTTTTCGTTACTTTTTCTGTTCTTTCTTTTTTTCTCAGGACCAATAATCTTTGCGAAGGATTGCGATATGGCCTATGATTTGCAAAATGAATTTCTTCTAATTTATTCTTATCTGGCTACAGAGCCCCTTTCTCTCTCTCTCGCTTTCTTTCTTTCTTTCTTCTTTCTTTCTTTCTTTCTTCTTTCTTTCTTTCTTTTTTTCTTTCTCTTTCTCTCCTTCCATACATACGCACGTGCATGTACGCGCGCGCACACATACTTATATCCACACATGTATACATATAAATATATACGTGTATTTAAATATCTTGCTTGTTTCAGTCAATAGACTGCGGCCATGCTGGAACACCGCTTTGAAGAATTGCTTTGACAGACGAATCGAATCCAGTAGTAATTTCTTGGTACTTATTCTATCGGACTCTTTTGCCGAACCACTAAATTACGAAAACGTAAACACCCCCGCATCAGTTGTTAAGCGGTGGTAGGGGACAAACAGAGACACAAAGATACACACTTACTCACACACACACACACATAAACACACACACATACACACACACACACATACATATATATATATATATATATATATATATATATATATATATATATATACGACGGGATTCTTTCAGTTTCCATCTACCAAAACCACTGACGAGTCTATAGTAGAAGATACTTTGCTCACGGCGCCACGCAATGGGACAGAACCCGAAACCATGTGGTTGGGAAGCAAGGTTCTTACTACACAGCCTCGCCTGCGCCTGATATATATATATATATTTCACACAAAATGTGGTCGGTATAAATACTTTGTATAATGTACACCTGTTTGACGAGATTAGCAGACAAGGATTACGTAGGTATAAGGTAACATGTTTTTGGTAAACTGTCACACCTCTCATCGTATCTTTTGAAATGTACTCTGTGTGTGTGTGTGTGTGTGTGTGTTGTCATATCATCTACACTTATAACTTCCACTGATTTGTGACACATTATTGCGTGGCGTGTGAGTGGTTTTGATATGCAAATACTTGAGAAATTTCCAGTGCTAGTATGTTACTGTAGAGGCTTTCTAAACGGCATGTGTTCTTCCCTGTTCTGTCCATAAATATACTAACTTTTCTTTAGTACTGTGCATCCCTTTGCAGACGTTCATACGTTTTACCAAATACTCGTCAAACTGGGCAGTTACCAATCCTTTAGTTTGAATTTCAAACACTAGTTCGGCTAGACACTGATGGATGTCTCACCTCAGGTTTTCTATTGTTCATGGGTTTGTTCTTTTCCCTCTATATTTCAGAGCTTCTGCTGTCATTTTTAGTCGAGTACATTTGTTTTTGAAAATATCTTGATTGATATGTTATTGCTTGTTCTGGCTTATTGTACCTTTCTCGACATTACTGCTAGCGGGAACATGCTGCTCTTTTATCCGTCATTATTAGCTGAAAAATAGAGGCGAAAATTAAAAAAAGGATGGTCGTAAAAGTATGAAATCAAACAGTCTAGTTGTGATTCATTTAGAATATCAGAAGTTGATCAGTTGAAACTTCTGCTGGTGTCATCAGATGGACATTAACTCTGGTCTTTTGGAGTGCAAACTATTGGAATTTTTTATTTATTTTTTCGTTAAATATAAATTGCGTTCGTTAACAGTGATGTTTTTGCATGGATGTTTTCTCTTCTCTCTTGCTTGTTGTATATCTGCTTGGAAAGTACTGCTTATTTTGAAACTGCATGTGAATGAGCTGGAGAGTGGATAAATGTTTACTGTTTCCATTACCCTGAAAATGGGGGATCATTTTATGTTTACTGTTTGCTACATCGGCGCTGATTCCTTTCAGGCAGAAATTGTATAAAAGAGTTCTTTCCATTTGCTCACTTAGGGAGAGGAAACTATACATGAACCAAAATATTCTTCTATAAAAGTGGTGCACACATCCGGTTGACATCACACAGCACATACCTTCTATCTTTCATTATTTCCTTTTTAGCTTCTGTTTCATTTATTGATGATCACTAGACTTCATTCACATATTTACATCAACAAGATATGAGTCTAATTATAAAATAAGTTACTATCTCCCTATCTAAAAAAACACATGTAAATATATGTGTGTGCATGTTTGTTTATTGGGGGTGGGGGTGAGTGCGCACGCGTGACGGACTGGTGTCATGTCCAGTGGGTGGGGATATATACGCCACGAAATCCAGGAAACTGGCTTCATATGCTTATGCCACAAAAGGACATCTGATCCTATTTTATATATTATATACTGTGTATATATATATATATATATATATATATATATATATATATATATATATATATATATATATATCGAGAGAGAGAAAGAGTGTGAAAGAGAGATACACAGACAGAAAGTTAGATGGATATACCCACACAATATATAAACATTATTTGTTGGATGACCCAATATATATATATATATACACACACATATACAGACAAATATATATAGTGTTATACACTCACAGAAACACACACACACACACATATATATATAATATATATATATATATATATATATATATATATATATATATATATATATATATATATATATATATATATATATATATATATATATATTATATATATATATATCCTACTAATATAGGATGAAGTTTTTTTTCTACAGAAAAAAAATTCCATAAAAAATGTGGTAGCATATTAAAATACCTTTACGGCTAAAATTATAAACAACTTATAAGTAAGGGCTAAAGAAAATTATTTCAATGCCAATTTGCTGATAACAGACTATTAAATCGTCAATTTCCACATGTTATTTACTCGCAACAGAAAAAACACGAAGGACTGAAATCGGGCAAGCCGGCCGATAGAATTTTTTTTAAAAGTTCGTTATTTCTACATTGAATCAATTTCGGAATTGATCTCATAAAAGATTCTTTCCTCCTCAGTAGAACATACGAAAGGATATAAATAAGATACTTACATACACCCATGGAAAAAGCCGAAGCAAAAATCATGAGTACATATAAGCACTCCAGATATATCTAAAAAATAAAATTCTTTGGTCAGCTTCAGCACAACGTATTGACTGTTCTCCACTACAGGTTATAGTGGTTAGCAGTCCCTATAGCGAGTAGTAATAAGTCTACTACTAATATAGGATGAAGTTTTATATATATATAATATAAATTATATATATGTACAATTATAAAAATTATCTATATATATATATTGGGTCATCCAACAAATAATGCAGTTTTCTTTTCAGTTGCATGAACAACTTGCTATAACATAACTTCTGATATTCTAAATGAATCAATTTGCTATAAAACTAGGTAGTAATTTTACCTTGGTCTTAGTTTTAGTGCAAGTCTTAATCTTTGAAGAGTGCAGTTCGATTTTAAATTATTTTTCAAGGCTATAATGTGACAAAGAGCATATTCGGCATATTTTGCTTTATGAGTGTAGTAAAGGCAACAACGCAACGGAAAGTACGAGGAATATTAATGCAGTATACGGGAATCGAACAATAAGCGAAAGGCAGTGTCAACGGTGGCTCCAGAAATTCCGAGCCGGAAACTACAGCCTAGAAGATGAGCTTCGAACTGTAGAGCTCGATGAGGATGTCCTGCAAACCCTTGATAATAGCATATGTCGTTAAGTATCGAAGTCTCTAGCGACACATGAGCAACATGGTCGCTGATTTCATAATATAGGGAATATTAAGCAATACTTATAAACTAACTCAGATTAGTATATATGATACACGAATTTCGATAAAATGATGTGCGTGGGTACCACTTCTAGAAGTTGGTTCAAGGAACTCCTTCCAGTGGAAAATTTCAGTGGAAGCTACTAAGAAAGCAAATCGAGTCAAAAGAGCTATTATCTGGTTCTTTCATAGAAACACTTGTTGAAAAGACACCGGGATTTATTAAGGAAATTTGCATGTCGACATCAAGAACAAATATATTGTGTATTGTATAAGGTGTCACGAAGGATTAAGCGCAGACTTTATTGAATCTTATTTAGGGACGCAGGAGGAGGGGTAGCTAGAAAAACTAGATAAATGTTTAAAGCACGCTGGGACGATAACATGAAAAGGGAAATTTTTACTCTACCTTCGTGCGTTAGATAAATATTATTTGCTTGATCAATAGCCACGTGTAGCTATCATATCAACAGGTTCGAAAGAAAACGTAAGCAGTCAGCATATGCATAGCAGATCTATCTTTCACCGTTGTTCTCGTTGTTGTTGTTGTTGTGGTGTTGGTGGTGGTGGTGGTGGTTTAGGCCAAATCGACTCTGATACCTGTGATGAAAAGTTTTCCAACCATGTCTGTCACGTCCTTTTGTAAATCAGGAACTACACTGTTTAATACGGCCTCGCTTTAAACACAATATGGCGTGGTTTGAGAGAAATTTCGCTTTTATTTCTTGCATTTTGAGCCACCATGTAGAAGACGCCATACACAAATATGTACATGCAAAATCGAATAATTTTTTTAAAAGGTATGTAGAATTACATGCATAAAAATACTTGTGTATATACCCACTTGCGTGAAACTCTCTTCTCTCTCTCTCTCTCTCTCTCTCTCTCACACACACACACACATACACACACACACACGCACGCACATTATACTAATGTCTGTGTTAATTTACATTCTAGTGAGATTAGTGTTCAAATAGACTTTGTTCCAAGTTCCTAGACTAGTGCACCAATCAAATTAATACACGTGTACATAAATTAGTTACGTATGTTGATCTAACTGATCGGCATATATTAGAGATCGGTTTTCAGATCCACTAAATTGATAAATAGTCTTGTCGGGAGGCCAAGAATAAAAGGTCCACTTTCTACCTTCTACGAAATACTCTATAACATAACTTGATCATATTCTTTTAGTGTGCTTAACATTCTTGCACTTTCTTTACCCTTTGACCAAAAGACCTTCTAAAAGTACTGGCTTACATAGTATGTCACGTACGTACTACTTTTTTTTTTTTCGAGGGATCATATTCATAAACTCCGGCAGCTTATATTCTGTTCGTACACAAAGTATATTCTTGATCACATGAAGGGTGAAAACTACTTCTGCATGATAACATATATACAAAAATGTAATTCTTATCGGAGATACCATAGAGAAGCATACAAATTCCATCCAAACAATGGTCTTCTAAGTGACTTCGGTTTCTGGTTGGAAGGAGGTCTATTTCACTACAATATAAGACCTTGTGCCTCGTGTAAATAAACAAATATTAGCAGTCGATAGCTACGGTCAATGACAATAGAGGGACGTTTGGTTCAGTATGAAAGTGTGCGTCTGTGGGATGGAGAGAACGAAAGAAAAAAGAAAGGGAGAAAGTGATAGAAAGAGGGAGAAAGGGAGTTAAATGACTATGGGTCTACACTGATACACTGGCATAGATTGCATTCAGCCCTAAAAGTACGCAGAATCGTTAGGCAGAATGGAGCATCACTTATTCAAAGCTGAGCTAACGTTACTCGCTACCTGGACATTCTTGTCGCTCCTGATGAACAGGAACGAAAACTTCCGAATAATGACTATCTCAGATTCTGCGTTGCTGTATGGGAAGACGTTTGCTTCTTAATTGCTGCATGGCTTCTATAACCTCGGGCCAACCAAAGCCTTGTGAGTGGATTTGGGAGACGGAAACTAAAAGAAACCTGTTGTGTGTGTGAATTTGTGTCTGTGTTTGATCCCGCCATGGGTTGACAATTGATATTCGTGTGTTTGCGTTCCCGTAACTTAGCAGTTCGGCAAAAGCTTCCGATAGACTGAGCACCAGGCTTAAAAGGAAAATAAAATAAATAATGGTGGTGCTTTAGTATGGCCGCTATCTAATGATTGAAACAAGCAAAAGATGTGTGTGTGCATATATATATATATATATATATATATAATATATATATATAGTCATTCATTCATTCGGTTCTCATTGTGCCTTGTGACAGTTGAGGCGACAGCAAAATCATTTCCCCTTCTAACATTAAAAGCGTCCTTGAGAGCTTGTTAAGTTGACTCTATTGTTAACTCTCTGCTTTTAAGATCGTTTCTTATTATTATGCGCCACGTCTCCTTTGGTCGACCACGTCTTCTTTTATCTTGTGGAGCTCATTGCAAAGCAATCCTGGCAATTGAGTTCGGTTTACAGCGGCAAACTCAACCCAGCCATTTCCATCTCCTTGCTTCAATAGTTTCCTTTATTGGTTTCATGTTAGCCTTGGTGTGTAGTAGGCTAGTCTAGATCATATTCGGTCGGAAGACCTTCAAAATTTTTCGTAAACATTTATTTTGAAACACTTCCAATTTCTTTTCAATACTTTTGGTTGTTTTCCAAACTTCGGATCCATAGAGGAGGCTGCTATGTATGTTGCTTTTGTAAAATCGCATTTTTGGTCCTCTTGCTGAGTATTGATGATTTCCATATTGAGTTTAACATACCGAATGATATATATATATCGCTCAGAGATTTAATATAACATATTTCTCTCTTTTCTGTATATATATATATATATATATATATATATATATATACACACACACACACATATGTATGTATATATGTATGTATGTATATATGTATGTATGTATATATGTATGTGTAATATGTATACATACAGATATAAATAATGTTTGATGGTTTTCTTTTACTTCGAGTAAACAATTTCTTATTTTTAAGATAGTTGGACGCTGTGTACATTTCATCTGGGATTTCACAAATCTAATATGGTATAATGTATTCAGTTTGAATGTTTGTGTCAGTTATATTAATACATCAATAACAGCACTAACAACAGTATAACAACAACAACAACAATAATAATAATGGTTTCAAATTTTTCTACACGGACAACAGTTTTGTGGAAGGGGATTACATCGACCCCAGTGTTCAACTGGTACTTATTCTATCGATCCCGAAAAGATGAAAGATAAAGCCGACTTCGGTGGCATTTGAACTCAGAACGTAGCGACGGACGAAATACCTATTTCTTTACTACCCACAAGGGGCTAAACACAGAGAGGACAAACAAGGACAGACAAACGGATTAAGTCAATTATATCGAACCCAGTGCGTAACTGGTACTTATTTAATCGACCCCGAAAGGATGAAAGGGAAAGTCGACCTCGGCGGAATTTGACCTCAGAACGTAACGGCAGACGAAATACCGCTAAGCATTTCGCCCGGCGTGCTAACGTTTCTGACAGCTTGCCACCTTAAGTTATACTAATACTACTACTACTAATAATAATAATAACATTAATAAGCGTTTCTACTAAAGACACAAGGCCTGAAATTTGTGGGATGGAAGTAAGTCGATCACATCGAACCCCCCCCCCCTCAGCACTTGGCTTGTATTTATTTTATCAACTGCGAAAGGATGAAAAGGTAAAGTTGAACTCGCCGCCTTAATAATAATAATAATAATGATAATAATAATAATAACAGTAACAAGTTCGAGGAATATGTCGGAGAAACTGGAATTAACATGCGGGTAGAATATGCTCGAGAAACTGCTCTATTGGGGACAGCCAGGATTTTGAAATTGGCACTTGGGTATTATGTATCGTGGGAAGAAACCCAGTGAGGCCTTTGACAACAGGTTGCTGTCTGCTGTTACAGGATTAACCGGAGCAAGTAAAATCGAGAGCTCAACGAAGTAAAATAATACTTTTATAATACAAATAATACTTTCTATTATAGGCACAAGGATTGTCAATAACACCAACCCCAGTGCCTTCAACTGGTTCTTACTTTATCGATGCGGAACAGATGAAGGGCAAAGTCAACCTCAGCGAAATTTGAATTTGAAACATGAAGATGGACAAAATGCTGTTAAGCATTTTGAAAGGTGCGCTAACAATTCGACCAGCTAACGTTTCCTTTATTTGAGCAAGGGCTACAAAGAAGAAAATATTGTACAAAGAGCAGGGTAGAATACAACAACAGTGGGAAATCACATAGAACAGTGGGAAATCACATAGAAAAGCTTGTAAACGGAAATTCCCAATTGAGAGAAATATGGAGTTAACCAAAGATTCCCATACGTCCTGGATCGGCTTCACTACCTGGAGTAAGTGAACTGTCTAAGGTATAATTTCCCAGTCTACATGTGCATGCTTAGAGCAGACTCTTTCATTCGAGTCATATTTAGCATTCTCACCCACCTTTCAACAAATTTACTACAGAGTAAAGAGCCAAAACAAATATTGGATGCCATCCGGTCCGGTAAAATTAGAATTTCGCCAATTCACCGCCATCGATTTCATTAGCTTAGCACCATAATATATTTGTATTATATAGAGATTAAATCATACATACCTGAGTATGTGTGTGTGTGTGTATAAAATATATATATACATACGTATATTTATATGCGTGTGTCTGTCTGCATGTCTGTATGCGTGCATGTTTGTATGAATGTGTATATATGTGTGGGTGTAAGAAAAAGAGAGAGAGAGAGATCCAGGTCTATTGATTTCATTTATAACAAATCTAAATCGTTATGGTTAATTATTTTAATTAATTTCCTTACAATTAGATTTATTTTTGTTTTTGCGTCACCAATTTCTGCACACATTTCCATAACATTTTAGTCTTAATTAATTTAGAATTTTAAGTTTGAAAATATCTTACTGAAACACATGAAACGCTTCGAGATTTTATGGTCTTGTAACTAAAATTAAATTACGCCTTTGAAACAAAGATTTGTTTAGATATTAATAATGGTTAATTAGTTCTATAATACCAATGTTGTTATAACTGAAATCAATAAACCTGGACCAATACATAACATACATGCATGTATATATATATATATATATATATATATATCTATATATATATATATATATATATATGCATACATACATACATACATACATACATACATACATACATACATACATACATACATACATGCATACATGCAATCACGTTTCTATTTGAATATCCCTATACTCAAACAATTTTTATTTTATCTTTCACCGTCATCAATTCATCAATTTTATTAGACATGTATCGAATGGAACATTACGCGTAATACACACACAGACACACACACACACACACACACACACACACACACACACACACACACACACACACACACACACACACACACACTCACATACACACATATATATATATATGGAAAGTTTACGAAAATAAATATAAGATGAAGGCAGGTGGTGTACAAACAAACAGATGTATTAGTATAACGCTCAGGAATAGAAAAATTCTTTTACGTTTCGAGCCTACGCTCATGTCTGTATGTATACACAGAAGCACTAATTTATGTGTGAATGTGTGCGTATATATATATATATAATCTGGATTTTTTAAAAATACCTTATAGCGTGCTTTCTAAAGCAGGACGCTATGAAAATCGGATAAATACCTTTAAAAGACGGCTAAACAAATATTTACACGATTTTCTAAAATGTCCTCACAGCCTCCTGCGTCCGTGCAACCTTTATTTTCTGTAGAATACTGACACACACGGTGCTTATAAGTTTGTTTACAATATATATATATATATAATATATATATATATATATATATATATATATATATATATATATATATATATATATATATATAATGTGTATATGTATATGAAACAAGAGAGAAAGGGACGGAGGAATGATGAGATAGAGAGAGAAAAGAGAGTAGAATCTGCTTATTTGTATACTCCCAAGAAAATACAGTCACTTTTGGTGAAGCTGAGGTAAATTTTTCCGATATATTTTGAAAAAAAATGGAGAAGTTAAGCATACATGTAAACATTCATTTGAATCTGAGATGCTTTAAAATATCCGGAAGTTTGTTTTCATGATGAAATAGATTGACAGTAGTCAATCACGACATTTGACATCTGTTGTTTCCAAATAACCAATATCTAAAATGTCCAGTGTCATCTTTTCTCATAATTTAAATGAATTCCATTTAAATGAAGACTGTCGATGTTGAAATTCTGATGTATTTTCATCTTGCTTTTAATTGGAAATAGAAATCTTTAATCAATGGATTTTGACGTAGAATTTAGGAATCTTGTGTAAAACTTGAGAAGTGTAAAACATGTATAGTGATCACCAGCCTTTTGTTTTCTTTCCCCCAACTGAGAAATCTTTCTTAATGTATTTAGGACATTGGCACATATGAGTTAATAAACAAAAACCTGTTTGAATTATCTATTTCACGTTGCAGGTTTAGTCTCAATGGGTGGTACCTTGGGTATGTATATTCTATTATATCCTCAGATCGACCTAAGCGTATTGAGTGAATTTGGTAGACGGAAACTGAAGGAAGTCCATCGTACACACACAGCATGACCGCAGTCAAATGACTGAAACAAGAACTATATTAGGCCTGTTATATATATGCATTGGGTAGAAATTTTAACGATAATATTCTACAATTATTTGTTACCGTGATACGTATTCAGTAACAGTGGCATTGACAATAGATGTACTAGGTTAGTGTTTCCTACGGCGGTATTTTGTATTATTCACGCAAAAAGTATCTGGCTACGGGAAGATTGTAAATTGAAGACATTTTTAGGCAGTTACTGGTTATGCGTAATCACAAGGGAAATGAGATACAGTCGTCATTGTGAGTGTGTGTGTGTGTGAACTTTGGTATTTGTCCACCCGTCACAGCTTAACAACCGGTGTTGGTTTGTTTACGCCCTCGTAACAGCAGTTTCGGCAAAAAAGACAGTAAGTACCAGGCCTTTAAAATGTATGTACCGGGGTCAATTTGTTCGACTAAGCCAGTGGTTCTCAATTAGGTCTATATGGCCCTTGGGCGTCCATATAAGATTTTATTGTTAAAATTTGTGCAATAAATTGCTTATACTTGTACAGTAAACAAAATATGTGTGTGTGTGTGTGTGTACACATACACATCACTCTCCTTCTCTCACTCTCTCTCTCCCTCTCTCTATGTATTTAATCGGTGCTGTTGGAACATGTGTTGGTTTATGTTAAGCTATATGTAAAGCTATATATCAGAGTAGTTGTGTGATAAGTAGCTTGCTTACCAGCCACATGGTTCCAGGTTCATTCCCACTGCATGGCACCTTGGACAAGTGTCTTCTACTATAGCCTTGTAAGTGGATTTGGTTGACGGAAACTGAAAGAAGCCCGTCTTCCTCTGTTTTCCTTCTCCTATGTTTCCGACGAAGAGCTCCGCTCGAAACGTTAAACCCTCCTTCTTTCCTTCTTTCCTGAGCGTCCAATAATACTATATTTGTTCCACGTTCTCGCGTTGTGTTTTTTGTGCTTTCTTGTTTGGATTAACTATATATATATATATATGTACACATATATATATATATATAATATATATATATATATATATATATATATATATATAATATATATATATATATCTATCTCTATATATAAAACTGAAATGCGTTTTTACCGCTTGGATCGCTTTCAATGCCACTACGACCCGTCCGATTCGCTCCTAAATTTACAGGGACATGTAGAATGAGGTGACGATGCGCGTGGGCTACCTTAGAAATCCCTATCTTAAAAGGTGTGGTTGCTAGGGGCCATCTTCTTCACTCACACTATTTCCTTCTTTCCCTCTCTTACTCCCCTTCATTTATAACGTTGACAATGTCCACTCCCGTTATTTAATGTATTCCCCTCAACTCCCTTTCACTTTGCCTTTATAAGGTCGTCAGGCGGCTTTCTTTGATGTATCTGTTTGCATTCATAGGGAGAATTATCATCACTCACTCTTTTTCCTAATGATAATTATCATCGCCACCACCACCACCACCAACAACAACAACACCACCAACACACAATACTCACTCTTTTTCATACAAACGGCCTTCTTTTATGTATCTGTCTGTGTGAAAGAGAGATAACTGAAATTTTTTACTCGGTTTTTGTAGTGCGTGCGTGTGTATGCATGTATGTGTATATGTATGTATGCATGTATGTGTGAGTGTGTATGTATCTATGCATGTGTGTGTGTGTATGTATGTGTATGTGTGTATGTGTGTGTATGTATGTGTGAGTGTGCATGTATGTATGTACCTTTGCCTGTTTATGTAACGGTCTGCTATGTAGAAATGAGGTTGACTCAATGGAAATGCATACATACACACACACATACATACACACACATACACACATACATACACATACATACACATACATACACACACACACATACATAGATGCAGACCTATGTTAAAAGTGCTGGCAAGTTTGCATGACAACTATTTTTTTTCCTCAAATGAAAGGCGTGACCTCTAGGACAAAATTCCTCATCTTATAAAATGTGGCCCCAGTACACCCGAATGAAATCACGTTATATTAACCAAAATGTGAAAAGGGGTATAAATGGGGCTGGAAGGGGATTAAAATTTAAAGGAGCGGGTGTTTAGGAATTCTCTGTTACATCAAGCTAAAAAATTTGCGCCAGCCTTTTAATCGTCAATGTGTTGCCGTCCATGATGAAGAAGTGTTGAATGCTTGCCATGGTGAGTCTACTGTTGTGAAAAAGAATCACTTCAAAACTTGGTGTTTAGGGATTTTCTTTTACACCAACTTCAAAATTTTACGCCAGCCGTTAAACTGTCAAAACGTTGCTGTCCGTCGTTAAAAAATGCCAGCCATGCTGACTCTACTACCCTCAGATTCTATCCCTTCAAACTTTGGTTTCCAATATTTTATTATTTTTATTCAGCTCGCAAGTTCGTCTATCCCTTTTAAATGTTAGTGTTTTGCTGTTTGCCTTGAAGCAGACCTTTCCGTTGTTACTGCCTGATATTTATGATTGATCTTTCTAAATATTTTATTTCTCAACTTACTCAAGATATTTTGTTGTTTATAAATGGGAGAGAGATAGATAAAGATAGAGAGTAAGCGAAAGCGAGGGAGAGTCCGAGAGAAAGGAAGAGTAAGAGAGTGGGGAAAGTGAGAGAGAAAGGAGAGAGAAACAAATACGGAGAATCATCATCACCATCATCGTTTAACGTCCGTTTTCCGTGCTAGCACGGGTTGGACAGTGTGACAGGTGTCTGGGAAGCCAGGAGGCTGCACCAGGATCCAGTCTGATCTGGCAATGTTTCTACAGGTGGATGAACTTCCTAACGACAACCACTCTGTGAGTGTAGTGGGTGCTTTTTTCGTGCCGCCGGCACAGGTGCCAGGGGGGCTCGCAGCGACAACGATCGGTTGGTGCTTTTTACGTGCCACGGGCACAGAAGCAAGTCAAGGCGGCGCTGCAATCGGCCACATTCGGATAGTGCTTTTTACGTGCTGAAAGGAAGCAACAGAAAGTAACAACCACACTCTTACCCGCGCGTAGAGCGGGTCACCTTCAGCTAGTATATATATATACATACAAATATACATGTGTGTGTGTGTATTGTGATTATATATGTGTGTGTCTGTATGTTTGTGTGCCTGTGTTTGTCCCACCACCATCGCTTGACAACCGATGCTGGTGTGTTTACGTCCCGTAACTTAGCGGTTCGGCAAAAGTGACCGATAGAATAAGTACTAGGCTTACAAAGAATAATATATTTAGGTGAATCGTGTTCTCACGGTGAGTATAAATGCCAAAACCTTTGTACATCTTAATATTAAATACAGCTTGACGGATTGTTCCAGAAGCTACAGGTTTACATCAGGCATAGGCAACCTTTTTTCTAGTAGCGAGCCGCATGAGACATGGCTCATCATCAGACGGACAGCATAGCTAAAAGATTTCAGGGTAATCTTTCGATGGCGTGTCATTCAGAAAGTCCCAGGAGCCACAGTATGCCTATGACTGTTATACAGCATAGTGCATATGTTAAGCACATTTGAAAAACGTAGTAAAAGTCCTTTTACATTTAATCAATTTAGGATTTGTTCAACATAAATTATATTGCAATCCATTGTAATTGCTACCAGCCCAAAATGAATACAAAAGACAGTTGTAAAGAAAAAATTGTAAAAGTGAATGAATAGTTGTTCAATCCCCCAATGCGATTTACAGCAATTTGAACAGACTGCTGAATCCGATCGAAGGATCGATGTTTCGCATTCCGTCACCGGTTCTATATAGTCTCAGTTGGCAAGTTTCTTATATCTTCAAGGCTCAAAATTCGTACTAACAATTATAACGTAAGTTAATCTCACAGCTGCAGGTAGCTCGTGCAGTGTATATAGATGATTCGTGTTTCGTTACGTTGCTACATCTGCAACGTGAATGCCATTCTTTAAAAAAAAAACCTAATGGAATATGTAAAAGTCATGGTAACAAAGGAGATATGCAAGAACATCTAGTGGTTTGATAATGAAATGGACCAAACCATTCATAGGCGTTTTTCTTTCCTATTTTTCATGAAGAATATAACAGAACTTGCACGATATGAATCGGAGAGGAAATTCGACAATCATATAATTTGAAATTTGTGTGTGTGAGTGAGTGCACGCGTGTGTGTAAGTATATGTGTGTAAGCATATGTAAGTATATATATATATGTGTATATATGTAAACATATGTATATACGCATATATGTATATCAGCATGTACATGTATATATGCATGTACTCATATATGCAACATTCGCGCATAAAATTGTATGAAGCACGCAAACAATCCTCAACACACATACACACACAGGGACAGAAATATTTCGTATATAAAATGAAATATATTTGATACAACTGAAGGACAAATTGATTTCCCTATACATATATCTATAACTACATGAAAGTGTGTATGCACATGCGCTTACACACACGCACATGCATGCACACATACATATGTATGTATTTACATATATATATTTATATAAGGCGGCGAGCTGGCAGAATCGTTAGCACGCCGGGCGAAATGCGTAGCCGTATTTCGTCTGTCGTTACGTTCTGAGTTCAAATTCCGCCGAGGTCGACTTTGCCTTTCATTCTTTCGGGGTCGATAAATAAAGTACCAGTTTCGCACTGGGGTCGATGTAATCGACTTAATCTCTTTGTCTGTCCTTGTTTGTCCCCTCTGTGTTTAGCCCCTTGTGGGTAGTAAAGAAATATATATATATATTTATATACATATGTATATACACATATTTACATATATATAGATATATACATACATATATATATATATACTAATAAAAAGGGTTCAGCAAAGAATTGCTTCACCACACACCGAAGCTCAGAAATAGCAGCCAAAAATCTTAGCTATTTCTTCTAATTTAAAAATGGTCTTCTAGAGAAACCAAAAAACTTGAAGGTTATTCACACAGGCAGAGAGTAAAGCAACGAAAATCAATCAATATCTGGGCGTCCATGGACGCGCGTTTCTGAATTAGGTTTTTCATAAAGGATATAAAAAAATATATACTTTACCAACCATATTCTTCATCAGCATGGTTTTCCGTGATAATTTGAAGATACTAGAATATTTGAACGAATCTTTCCACCTAACGGCATTAGACCGCTTATGTTCAATGTTAGCACCGCCAAATTCAAAATATGAATGAGGATCAATTATTCTAGTACCTTCGAATTATCACGGAAAACCATACTGATGAAGAATATGGTTAGTAAAGTATATATTTTTTAATATCCTTTATGAAAAACCTAATTCAGAAATGCGTATCCATGGACGACCAGATATTGATTGATTTTCGTTGCTTTACTCTCTACCTGTGTGAATAACCTTCAAGTTTTTTGGTTTCTCTAGAAGACCCTTTTTAAAGTAGAAGAAATAGCTAAGATTTTTGGCTGCTATTTCTGAGCTTCGGTGTGTGGTGAAGCAATTCTTTGCTGAACCCTTTTTATTAGTATTACTTAAGTTTACCGGGAAACGGTCCTGTTTTCATACCGAATTCTACTTGGTGATACAACTGAAGGACAAATTGATTTCCCTATACATATATCTATAACTACATGAAAGTGTGTATGCACATGCGCTTACACACACGCACATGCATGCACACATACATATGTATGTATTTACATATATATATTTATATAAGGCGGCGAGCTGGCAGAATCGTTAGCACGCCGGGCGAAATGCGTAGCCGTATTTCGTCTGTCGTTACGTTCTGAGTTCAAATTCCGCCGAGGTCGACTTTGCCTTTCATTCTTTCGGGGTCGATAAATAAAGTACCAGTTTCGCACTGGGGTCGATGTAGTCGACTTAATCTCTTTGTCTGTCCTTGTTTGTCCCCTCTGTGTTTAGCCCCTTGTGGGTAGTAAAGAAATATATATATATATTTATATACATATGTATATACACATATTTACATATATATAGATATATACATACATATATATATACTAATAAAAAGGGTTCAGCAAAGAATTGCTTCACCACACACCGAAGCTCAGAAATAGCAGCCAAAAATCTTAGCTATTTCTTCTACTTTAAAAATGGTCTTCTAGAGAAACCAAAAAACTTGAAGGTTATTCACACAGGCAGAGAGTAAAGCAACGAAAATCAATCAATATCTGGGCGTCCATGGACGCGCGTTTCTGAATTAGGTTTTTCATAAAGGATATAAAAAAATATATACTTTACCAACCATATTCTTCATCAGCATGGTTTTCCGTGATAATTTGAAGATACTAGATATTTGAACGAATCTTTCCACCTAACGGCATTAGACCGCTTATGTTCAATGTTAGCACCGCCAAATTCAAAATATGAATGAGGATCAATTATTCTAGTACCTTCGAATTATCACGGAAAACCATACTGATGAAGAATATGGTTAGTAAAGTATATATTTTTTAATATCCTTTATGAAAAACCTAATTCAGAAACGCGTATCCATGGACGACCAGATATTGATTGATTTTCGTTGCTTTACTCTCTACCTGTGTGAATAACCTTCAAGTTTTTTGGTTTCTCTAGAAGACCCTTTTTAAAGTAGAAGAAATAGCTAAGATTTTTGGCTGCTATTTCTGAGCTTCGGTGTGTGGTGAAGCAATTCTTTGCTGAACCCTTTTTATTAGTATTACTTAAGTTTACCGGGAAACGGTCCTGTTTTCATACCGAATTCTACTTGGTGAAATTATTGATTACTTCTTAATTAATTAATTTTATCCTTTGTTATTATATATATATATATATATATATATATATATATAATGATAATAATGTTTGTCCTTTGGGTTCGAAGGTGACCATTGACATTATTTGGTGAAATTGCTGCTATGAGACCGGAGGTGGCTGGTGAGGCCAATCCGGGCAAGAAAGCCCCTCCCAAAGGTGGGGCAGAAGTAGGTAGGGGCTGTGCTATTGGTGCAGGTGGCTCTGGCTTTCCGCATCTGGCATTTCTGTTCTGCTGACTGAATCCGTCTCTCCTCGGCTGTCTTTGCTCCTGTGGTGATTGCGCTGCGCCAGGATGAGCGGTCGGCAGCAAGTGTCTCCCAAGTCTCTGTGCCGATGGAGAAGTCTTTGACAGAGACTTTGAGACTGTCCTTGAAGCGCTTCTTCTGCCCTCCGACTTTGCGTTTGCCCTGGCTGAGTTCACCGTAGAAGAGCTGTTTTGGGTTGCGAGTGTCGGACATGCGGGAGACGTGGCCTGCCCATCTCAGCTGGGCCTTGCGCATGATCATGATGGTGCTAGGGAGATATATATATACGTATACATATACACACACATTCACACACACACACACACACACACACACACACACTCACGCACATATACATATGGATAAAAAATTAAGGACCGCGTGCGTTACATAAAAATATTTTCAGGATTAAATAAAAAGGTCACAAACGGAAAATTTGACATACCTGTGCATATATACATACATATATATTATCTTCAAAAAAAACGTGTAGTATATGTATACATACTCATAGCCGTCGATATAGTGTTCTTGGAAGTAAAACGTTCAAAGGAAGGTGGTCAAGCCGCTGAGTGAAAGGAACACAAATCTTATAGTCTGAATGCCAAATGTTTACTCCTTAACTGTGAGTGCGACAAAATATATTTTGTTCGGCTCACATTTATGGATTATATGTGCTTATATGCTTATATGTGTGCCTCTTTCTCTCTCTCTCTCTCTCTCCATACACACACACACATACATATATATATAAATATATATATATATATATATAATATATATATATATATATATATATATATATATATATATATATATATATATATATATATATATATATATATAATATATATATATATATTATATATATATATATATGTATAGACAGAGAGAGAGAGGGAGAGAGAAAGATATTGTTTCTGAAATCAGACCTGGATACAATGCAGCAATGGATCTCTTACTGGCAACTCAAGCTAGCTGTGAACAAGTGCGTCACCATGCATTTTGGGAGGAAAAATCCACCCTTTACATACTCAGCAACTTCAATCGCACGAAGTCTTCTAGCCGACGTGATCTGGGCATTATTGGAAACAACGATCTGCGTTGGACAAACCACATCTCTAAGATTGTCAAGAAGGCTGAGGGGGTGCTAGCATCATTCTGTAAGACCCTTGTCAGCCGCTCTTCAGCTATCTATTTAAAACTGAATACGACAAATTGCATCACCAGTCTGGGACCCCTATCTTGCTCAGCATATAAATCCCATGGAAACTGTTCAGAAACGTGCAGCAAAACGTATACGCACCGTCAGACAATTACCATATTCTGAACGTCTTGATTCCCTGGGCATGGATACACTGAAGCTAAGACGACTGTCAACTGACTTGGTAAACACCCACAAGATTATCCACCACCTTTCCAACAACAACCTTTTTCAATTCCATATGACAAACACTCGCGGACATGCTTATAAAATCAGAAAACAACACCGTAGCCATGACTTTCGGAAGCACTTTTTCTCGCTCAGAATTACTTAAGCATGGAATAAACTACCCGCATCATTTGTTAGCTGTCGAGACACTACATCCCTCAAAACTTCCATGCTTCCAGAAAATCCGCTAACAATACACCCTTTCTTTCTTTTTGGAGTGCACCTGGGCACTGTATAAAACAATTTCCTTCATTATATCATATATGTACACACACACACACACACACACACCACACACACACACATATATATATATATATATATCTATATATATATGCTTGCATGTGTGTATATATATACACAAATGTATTTGTGTGTCTATGTGTGCGTGTATATATATACATATATATATATATATATTTATTTATTTAAATATATATATAAAATGAGTGCGTCCATTTAATTATATATATCTATACATATATATGCATACATATTTGTACACACACACATTCTTACATATGTGTGTTTGCGTGTGAGTAGATAGTTACATAAATATATACATACATACATACATACATACATACATACATACATACATACATACATACATACATACATACATACATACATGCATACTTCAGTGCTTATACTATACTTTCAACGAGTGTCAAAAGAAAGAGAGAGAGAGAGAAAAACAAAGAGATAAACAGAGGAAGACAAACGAGAAGACAAGTACAGACACAAAGAAAGCGAAAGGGAGGGCGTGCAGAGAGATAGGGCACTAGTTTAATTGTGCAAACTGATTTAGCTGATAGGCTGATAATCACAGTGAAAGGCGTAAATAAAGGTTTTTAAAATATTTTAGATAATGTGCATGCATACATACATACATACATACATACATACATACATACATACATACATACATACATACATACATACATACATACATATTTATAAATGCTTGTGTGTTTAGTATGTATATATGGGACAAGAATCAGTATGTCATTTATTTACTCTCTACTAAAGGTATCACGCTGTTTCGCCTCACAAACCGACCACATCACATCTTTAGCTTTCTACAAGCCAATATTGACTTTTGTTTTGTTTTTCTTCATTCTCTTCGTTCTTATTTATGATCGGAGAGATACTTTATCTATCTATCTATCCTATCCGTCTGTTTGTGTATATATATATATATATATATATATATATATATATATAGTATTAATAAAACAGGAGATGGAATGCGTAATAGATTTTATTGGGTACAAAATATGTTTCGACCCGTTCTGGGTCTCTTCAGGTACATAAATAAAATGTCTCACTAGAGACCGGATACCGTAAGAAAATCCAGCATTCCAGTAGTAGTAATAATAATAACAACTCTTATAACTCAACTAGTAATAATACGATTCATTATAACAACTTTACCAACCACAGCCATAACTACACACACAAGGTCAAAAACCTAGATAATAGAATCCCAAACCATACGATAAGACTAAACAAACCCAGACACATTAGAATCAACCATGAGTTAGAAAAACTTGTAACAGGCAACAAATTAAACATCTAACCCCACAAAATCTAATTACCGCTTCAAGCACTCAGACATACAGACCTAACCGAAAATATAAAAACCATGACGTCCTTTGGTGTAACCCAATCTGGAGCTCCAACATCTCATCTAAGATCACGAAACAATTTTTTCAGTGCACTTGATCGCGGCTTTCCTAAAAGTGGAGTGTACAATAAAATTTCAACCGTTACACTATAAAACTATCCTATGCAAATTCAACAAACTTAGAGCACCATATTCATAGGATTAGCAACTGTAAACTGAGGCGAAGATTAAGCAGCACTCAAAATAACTTTTTCAACTTCAACTATAACTCACATGACCAACCTAAAAATAATGTTTATGCTACCAACCAACGTACCGAACAGAAACAATCCCTCCAGCGCTCGATGTACACAAGCTAACAAAAGTAAACAGTTATGCTCATGTAGAGATAGAACCACTTTTCGTTTGGATAACCAATGTATGACTAAGAACGTGGTATACAAGTGCACTATAAACACTAGAAGAGGCTCCTGTGTATGTATCGGGGCATCGGCCGATTTTTTCAAAAATCGATACCACAACCGCATCGCCAGCTTTTGAAACATCCTTAAACGACATGTAACATCGCTAGCCGATCTTATCTGGAGGCTACAGGAAGCGAAGACAAAATACGACCTTGCATGGTTCATACTTAGACACGCGAGTCCTTTCGTCTAAGTATTAGCTTCCTTTCAACTTCTACTTCTTTTTCTGTCTCTTAACTGTTACAAGAGCGAAAGCTATTACGTCATTTTCTCTCATTGCGATTTCAATAAAAGATAGCTGTGGAGGTCGTAACGGTGTCTGTGGGGTTTAGGCTGCTGGAACTCAATAAGGAATATCGCTTGTGGCCGGGCGACGCCGGCTCGGATCCTGCCTTGATCTTGAATGAGGCGTGGGGGATGGTGGAGTATACGGGCACAAGCGATGTTGGGGAGGAATAATGACAAGAGGTTGAAAAGCCTCAGTGTTATAACGTTTAATGTTTATTGCATGTTATTGTTTTTAAGAGGCTTAACGCCCCAATTCTTAAATGGACTATTAGTCTAAAAATTGTAAAACTGAAATAAGAGGTTCATTACCTCATTTTGTCTTTTTCTGTGGAAAAAAAAAGAAAGAAGAGAATAATGTTTTAGAGAAGCTGAAAATCGGCCGGCATTTTTTGTCTTCTCCCATTAATATCATCCTTATCATCATTCAATGTCTTTGTCCAGCCCGCAAGCTACTCTGTATCATGCCTTTATGGCAAAAGTTTTGAAATAAAGTAGCTTGCTTACCAACAACATGGCTCCAGGTTCAGTCCCACTGCGTGGCACCTTGGGCAAGTGTTTTCTACTATAGCCCCGGGCTGTCCACTGAAAGAAGCCCGTCGTATATGTGTATATATATGTATGTGTGTGAGAGTTTGTTTGTGTGTCTGTGTTTGTCCCCCAACATCGCTTGACAACAGATGTTGGTGTGTTTATGTCCCCGTAACTTAGTGGTTCAGTAAAAGTAACCGATAGAATAAGTACTAGGCTTGCAAAGAATAAGTCCTGGGGCCGATTTCTTCAACTAAAGGCGGTGCTCCAGCATGGCTGCAGTCAAATGACTGAAGCAAGTAAAAGAGTAAGAGTACATGCATACATACGTATATGTTTGTGTGCGTGTGTGCATGCGTATTATATATATATGTGTGTGTGTGTGATATGAGTGTGTGCGTGATACATACACACACGCTCTTACACACCACACACACACACACACATACATACATACATGTAAATGCATATAAATTGACAGATAGATATATACATGCATAGACATATACCAGATATATATGCATTGTTCATTTTTACTGATATTTTTTCATGAGTCCCTTGCAGCTCGTTTGGGACTATAATGTATGTATGTATGTGTGTAGTGTAAAGACGAGGTAAAAAAGAAAACACAAATACAGTGCACTAGGTTGACGTAAGAAATGTGAAGAATGAAATATGTATGGATGGATGGACGGATGGTGAAGCCCCCCCCCCACAACATTAGTTTGTGTGCAGAGGGTCTAAATACATACACACTCACACATATATGCATATATATTTATTCATACGTACTTAAATGCGTACATATTTGTGTGTGTGTGTATATATATATGTATATATATATATATATATATAATATATATATATATATTATATATATATATATATATATATATATATATATATATATATATACAGACAGACAGACAGACAGATGGATAGAGGGATAGAGGGATAGACGGATAGATGGATAGACGGATGGATAGACGGATAGATAGATAGATAGATAGACGGATAGATAGACGGATAGATGGATAGATAATGTATGTTTTAGTAAAGAATGTTTGAGTTGATGCATTTATTTGTTTATGCGTAAATATTTGTGAGTCCATGCGTGCGAGTCTTTGCACATAAACGATTACAGGAGTAAGAGAAAAGAGAAAGAGAAACTCAGATTAACTGACAACGAATTGCAAAGAGGAAGGGGAGAAGGAGGGGGGGCCTACTGGAGTTCAGAGATCAAGTTTGATCAGTTGGCAGGCTATTATCAGATCTTAATCTGTCGCGTATCAATTGTAAGACTTTCATGAAGTTAAGAAAAAAATAAGGATAAAGACATTTGAGTTAAAGGATAAAAAAAGTTTCCACCACTGAGCAACTATATTCTCTAACAATGTTTTAATCGATGTAAAATCAAAGTGATTTTTTCGTTTGTGGTCTCATTATGAGAGTTTCCGCCTCTCATTATATGTTTGCCATATTTAATTCCATAAATCTTCCTTGTTAAGGGACCTCTATGCAGTTAGCCAGCTTGCTAGATATGACAACTCTTCCTCAGAGAACAGTGAGATTCAGATAGGATTTATTTTTAATAATGTATTCATAGACGCACAATGTCCGTTGTATAGATATCGTGTGATTATGATATATATTATTAGGTAATGTCTACTTACTGCCTGGCTATTATTGATACTCAACTTTACTGTGTGTCAAAGTATAGAAGGAAGTAGAGCATCAGTGATTAGGTAATAATAAACGTTGTAAATATCCTATGTCGTATCATGATACATAACTATAAAATTAAGAAGGCAATTTTTTTCAGTGACTGATTGAATAAGTGAATAGGTGAGTGATTGAGTGAGCGAGCGAGTGAGTGAGTGAATGAGTGAGTTGTCAGTCATGCAATGAATCAGTGAACGAATAAATAAGCTAATTCGAATCCTGCGGTAGGCCGACTTTGCCTTTCGTATTTTCGGTGTCGATAAGTAGCAGTGAAGTGCAGGATACGGTGTCATCGACTAGGCACCTTTCTTTCTAAATGTATAACTTTCTACACAATATATACTTTAGACAAATATCTATTTCATTATATGAAATGAAAGAGTGCGTATGCATATGTGTTGCGTTGAAAATAGGACTATAATCTAGTTCATTTTTATTGATCTTTTTTCATAAGTCTCTTGTAGCTCGTTTGGGGCTATAAAGTTCCGAAATCTTTTAGCAATATTTCGAAACTTTCATAATTTCATTATCAAGATGTGCAACTGCATTTTTATGATCTGTGTATACTATATTGCTAGAATTTACTCATAACTCACCGGCGGAAGTTAAAGAATCACTGTATTTACCGGCGTATAATACTCTCTCATATACGAAGCAACTTATTTTCCTAGTGAAAAAAAAAACCCCAGCAAATTTAGTCTATTTCAGTGGTTCCTAACCTGGGGTCGCAAAGGTAGTACTGGGGGTCCGTGAACTAAATTCAAAATTTCATATGTATATATATATATATATATATAATGATAAACATGTTAAAAGGGGGCCGTGGGAAAACTCATTTAAATAAAAGGGTTGGAAACAACTGTGAAAAGATTGGAAACCACTGATCTATTACATCAGACACTTATTGAAATATATATTGAAGTGGTTTTGCTGAGGAAAATGTATGATTCTGTTCATGTAAACAAGACAGTACACCGAAGCAAAGTATGAAACCATATTTTTGGTTATGATGTTTTTTGTTACAATGATCAGACACCAGAGTGGCACACTGCTATTTTTTGTTCTTTTTTTGTTACGTTTTTTTTTTACACCCATTGCAAATAGCTGAGAAGGGGATTAATACTTCTTTCTAAAAGAATTTTATTTACATAGTTAAAGGATGTTTCTTAACTATAACATAGTAAATAATATACGACACATATCAAGCGTGGGTTATAAATGCTGAGGATGAATGAGATGATGTAGCCGCACCATATAACTACCAACGTACCGTAAACAATTTTTCATAAGTTTGTACTAACGAACTGTGATATTATTGTGCTTAACAGATTTACTTTTATCCAGCTCCTTAGCCGACAACACTCAGTATTCCAACTGTAATATGGCCATATTAGATGCATGACAAATAGTTTTTATACATTTAAAAATAAAAACATCGCGACTTGTACGCCGGCATATACTGTACATAGTTATTTGTTATCACGTGTTTATATTCTGTACGTGTTTACTTTAGCATTACGTTTCCTTATTAGTAATGGTTACATCATTTTCTGCTTTTTAGGGAACATTGTATAGTAGGAATATGGTGTCTATTAGTGCTTTCCTATGTAGTATTATTTGCTTATGGTTATGTAGCAGAGTGAGTTGTATATCATCGGTAAGAGATTACTATACAAGTACTGGAGGTGATATAACTGATATTTGGTTATGAATTTAGCTAGGTCAAGAATTAGCGCTTTGTCTACATATTCCTGCTTCTGCTACAAAGTTCGATATAAGTGATCATAATATTTATTGCAATATCTTTTGTGTGTGTGTACATACATACATACATACGTCTAGGGAACAGTATACAAGCACACACACACACACACACACACACACACACTCACACATATATGCATTAAATAATTACAGTCTGGATTTGAACCCCGCTATATTTATTTTTCCCATCTTTCCCAAAAAGGCACAATATTACTGGGCATGATTATAGACAATTCAAAAGAATTCAAGAGCTGACTGATATTAATTTGATCGACCTGCGAAGTCCACCACAGTAAAATATTGAACAAATTCAATATACATTTCTAAACATTATTACGAAATTAAAAACAACTACGAAGTCTTGCAAAAGATTTATAACGTTTTATACTTTGCTGGACAAACAATAAGATACACAAGAAAATAAAATTATAAATATTAGGGATTTTGTATGATTGAGAAGTTATCGGTTAGTCTACAGTGTTGAGCTTAGACGTTAGGGATTACGTTTGACGGTAGATGGATTTTTGCCAAGGTTGTAATCTCCAGATGTACTACCGCAGTAAGATGAAAGCATTCTGTGAGGATCCTGAAGATCCCAATGTTTACGAGATGTTTATCCACCCATAGGAATACATTACACTAAAAATGAACAGCCGTACTTTGCCGAATCAGGCTGGCGCCCCACTTTGCTGTTGTCTTTTTATGTATGTATATGTTTATGCACGTATGTACGCATACATATATATATAAATATATATATATATAATATATATATATATATATTTGTATGTATGCATATGTATACACACACGCACCTATATATATGTAAATATGCATACACACAAATATACATACATGTATACGTACATACATGCGATATATATATACACACACACATATGTATGCATGCGTGTATGTATGTATGCACGCTAGAAAGAATAGCCAAAATCCAAACCACTATTAGGGATAAATTTCGAAGAGAATGAAAACTAAAAATATTTACCATCTATCCATGCTTTCTGACTTTATATTAGCAAATAAAATAATTTACTAGGTGAAGTCTTCATCAACAGGTACGCCCTAGATTAAACATATATATACATATATATATATATATTATATATATATATATATATATATATATATATATATATATATATATACACATATAAACATATATATATATATATATATATATATATATATATATATATATATATATACATATTGGTAAAAACGGTAAGATAACAAAAGAAAGAAAGAGACATATATATACATATATATACATATATATATATATACATATACATACATACATTTATTTATATATATATATATATATATATATATAAGATCCAAGGATCGAGGTGTAGGAAGAAACTTAGCTTCAAGCAATCCGTAGTAAACACAGAAAGCAACTTGCAGGAACAATAGCGGTTTATCGATACGGAAGTCTGTGAATTTTTTCTTATCGAAGTATGATAAATTGAAAAAGTTCATTTTATACTTCACGGTAGACAACCAGGGTTACTGGTTATGCGAATAAGAATGCAAGAGTTAAGGAATGGAGTAGATAAGATCCAGGCTACATATGTTTCATAGCGAGCGGAGCCTCGGAAGAGGTAAATATCCAAACTAGGTGTATACCGCAGGCTACTCTTCCTGAAGAGTAGCCTGTGGAATACACCTAGTTTGGATATTTACCATCACTTCCGATTTTCCGCTCACTATGAAACATATGTAGCCTGGATTTTATCTACTCCATGCCTTAACTCTTGTGTTGGTGTGTGTATGTGTGTGTGCATACATACATACACGTACACGCACACACACACACACACACACACACACACACAGAGGCAGAAATAGATAGATAGATAGATAGATAGATAGATAGATAGATAGATAGATAGATAGATAGATAGATAGATAGATAGATAGTTTCCTTTTGTTTACAAAACCAACCATACTTATATACATACTTTCAGAGAAATATATATATATATATACGTATGTATTTTAGAAGTGATTTTGATTTGTAGAATATTTCTGTTTTCATACAGAAGGATCCTAGCATAGTGCTTACAGTTTTGGGTTCGTGATCATTAGCTCGTGGGTCTGGACCGGGTGATACGTTGTATTCTTGAGCAAGGCACTCCATGTCACGTTGCTGCAGCCTACTAAGCTGAAACTGAATACTAGTGTAAGAAGCCAAGAATGTAACGTGATAGTAAGCCATTATATCCTACTCACTTGAGAGTGACTGCTCTGTTGTGAAGTTTTGATCAGTTATCCTTATGCATGTGAACTTTACACTAGTGGGTCTTAGTGTTGCTTTCAGATTAATTTCCTCTGTTCTTCTTTGCTATCGTTCATTTAACCTATTGCTGTGAATTTTATTTATTATCATTATAATTGATTTTAAATTTTGGCACAAGGCCAGAAATTTCGAGGGAGGTGACAAGTCGATTACATCGATCCCAGCATTGAACTGGTACTTATTTTATCGATCTCAAAAAGATGAAAGCCAAAGTAGATCTCGGCGGTATTTGAACTCAGAACGTAAAAACGGACGAAATGCCGCTAAGTATTTTGCCAGGCGCGGTAACGTTTCCGCCACAGTTAATGGCGACGAAATGAGCTCAAATTCCGCCGTAGTCGACTTTGCCCTTCATCCATTCGGAATTGAAAAAATAGATATTATTCACATACTGGGATCGATGTACATGAGTTCCCTCTCTCAAAAACAGCTGGTCTGAGTCAAAATTTGAAACCATTATTATGAATAACAGTACAAGACGGTAAGCTGGCAAAATCGTTAGCACGCTGGACAAAATACTTAGCGGTCTTTCGTCTGTCTTCATGTTCTGAGTTCAAATTCCACCGAAGTTAGCTTTATCTTTCGTCGTTTCGAGGTTGATAAAAAAAGTGCCAGTTAAGTCGTAGGATCGATATAGCCGACTAACCATCTCCATTAAAAATTTCTGGCATTTTTGCCTTCATTAGAAAGGAATTCCATCATTGCTATTGGTAACAGCAAAAGGTGGAAAGCTTACAGAATCGTTAGCACGATGGGAAGATGCATAGCGGCATGTCTTCGGGCTCTTTACCTACTGAGTTCAAATACTGCCAGGGTTGACTTTTTTTTACATCGTAAAATTTACTAGCCTAGTGTCAAAGTTTGAAACCACTCTTAATGATAATTACAAAGGCGGAAAGTTGGCAGAATCGTTAGAGCGCCGGAAAAAAATCCTTGTAGTATTTGTACCGGATGTTTAGGTTCTGGGTTCACATCACGTCGAAATCAGCCAATTTTGGTTTCCATCTTTTTTTTCGGGCTCGATAAATTAAAGAAATGGCCAAGAACTGGGGTTGATGATATTGACTAATACCTCTCAAAATTGCTGTCTTTGAGCCTTAATCAAAAAGCGTTATTAATAGTAGTTATAGGGTGGCGATCTGGCGGAATTGTTAGCACGCCGGGAAAAATTCTTTGCAGCATTTCGTCCGTCTTTATGTTCCGAGTTCAAATTCTGCCACGGTCGACTTCATCTTTTATCCTAGAGGTCGATAAAATAAGTATCAGTTTTATTTTAAGACTTCTTGCCAATAGGGAAAGAGCCGGTTTCTAACCTCGATTCAAGGCTCCTTCATTGGAATTTCAACATCAACAACAGGGTATTTTTGTTTGTATGTACATATGTATGTATGCATATGTTCAGATTTGCATGTTTTGTTTTATATATGTATTCTTATACATATACTTGCATAGTAACACAGGCTCATATATATTAAAATAATAAACTTCTGGAAAATTTTACAAAATTTACAGTTCCACTGATGGTTTGAATCTGTTGTCTTCGAATCAGCTTTCTCCTTTTTGGTTTTTAGAAGCCTAATTTCTCAAAATTGGCATTTAGGCAATGTGTTACATATCCCATTGCAGGTATAAACCTGAACTTGTAATCTGGATAGAGTAACCGCAGATTTCTCAATAGTTCAGCGTAGGCATTCTCTTTTTCACTGATCTTCAGTTTTATGATAACATCCGCTGGGTAGCTAATTTCCACAACTGTACACAGTTTCTCTTCTCTATTCCAAATCATTATATCAGGTCTGTTGTGCTTACATTTTACTGAGGTCTTCACTGACACATTCCATCTTTTTATTATGAGTGGCTATGGCTTCTATCATACAGTGGGTTCTTATTTCTTTGTCCTCGGGGTTATCCTTCCGACAGATTTCATTATAGAGTGTCCTAGCTACAATATCATGTCTCATCGGTAGATAATACCGTGATGACATTTTCGGTATTATGATGCTTATGATGTGGGCGATACCATCGTGGTTAATTTCACAAAGTCTGCATCGGTTGTCACATTTTACTGCTTTTCCTGCATCTTTGTCCCTGTTGTGCATCAGGTTGTTGGTTGATGTTTCCTGTTCCAGGATTGCAAACGCATACCCTTCAAAGTGGGATGTAGTAATCCGGGTATTGATCCAAGATAAACTGCTTTGATGATCAATGTTACAATTATCTCGGAGCTTTCTACTAACGTATCCGTGCATAGTCTCCTGCTCATATAAGCTCATCCCTTGATCTGATGATATGTTGCGGCATAGTTGTGCGACTTCTTTGGGCATATATTCTAGGTTATCAGACAAGAAATGTTGCTAAAGGAATTGCCTTGCGAGTCTTATGATGTTATCAGTCTCATGTATGCAAACTTTGTCAAGGGATGTACTTTGACACATGGTGGTTAAAAGATGTCACCGAAGGGATATGATACGACATTCAAAGGCATCTTGGATCGATATTAAGCCTTTGCCGCCTTGTTTTCGTTTTAGGTACAGGCGGTCTACGTCACTGTTTATGTGGAAATTATTTAAGCATGATAAAATTTTTCGGGTTTTCAAATCAATGGCTCGGATCTCGTCAAGCGTCCAATCAAGCAGCCCAAATGTTGATATGTGTACTGGCACTACAAACATATTGAGGGCCACTGTTTTTATTGAATGCGGTGAGTTCTGAGGTCCAAATTTCCTTTATTCGGCTGTAATTTAGTGACACGTGTTTTGTTACAGGTGCCATTGTAAGATGTGTTTTCATCCACCCCTAGATACCTATAACATTCTTCATCAGATATAGGGGGAACAGTCATATCATTGAAGGAAATGTTGTTAGTCTGGTTTATAGTTCTCCCCCTGTATGTATTTAGGTGTGTACATACGTATGTATGTATGTATGTATGTATGTATGTATGTATGTATGTATGTATGTATGTATGTATGTATGTATGTATGTATAAACTTTTGGTGATCAACTTAAAGTGATTGGCTTACTTAGAGGTTTGCAAGAGACAATAGAATAGATTCACAGGAAGGAGGAAATAGTGACGCGTTAACTTTGTGGACGATAGTTGTATCAATGCTACGCAATACAAACATGTCTTCTTATTGTGGTCGTTGGTCGGCGAGGCTGGCGTTTTTACCGTTATTTTATCGTTACTATCATTGCTGATGTTGTTATTATTCTTGCTGTTGTTTCAGCTGTGTTAGTTGTTGATATTTTTGTTGTAGATGATGTTATTGTCTGGTTGTTGGAATTGTTTCTGCAGCTAACTAGATTGATGTATTTATCATAATGTTGAGAGCAGCAATAGAATTGAAAGACCAAAAAACAACGAGAAAAACAAAAACACGCAAAAATATAATAATAACATATACAAAAATAATAATAATAAAAGACACCGATGAGATTTCCTCAAGCCTAAACACTTATCGAAGAAACCATTAACGTTTGCTTCCAGCAACACTTTGTCAATAAAGCCCTCACTCTTCAGTTCTTTTCTTTTTCTCTTTTCGTACTACTAGTTGGACAAATTTACAATTCATATGAATCCCCCATTACATTACTTCCCACCGCCAATATTTATATATATATATATATATACATACAGGCGTATATATATATAATATATATATATATATATATATATATATATATATATATATAATATATATATATATATATATATATATATATTATATATATATATATTATATATATATATATATATATATGTATATATATATATATGCATATATATGTATATATGCCTTCGTAAACGCTGCTCGCAAGTAGATTGTATTAGGTATGCATGTCTGTATACGTGAATAGATAAATTCATGTATTTATGAATACGCATAAGCACACTCTCAAAGTATTCACAGACATAGTTTTAAATCTGTCGGACCACGTACACGTACACATGCAAATATATATATAATCATAAACACACACATAAACACTACGTATGTATGTGTATATATGCATACATACATATATATATATAATATATATATATATGTATATATATATATATATATATATATATATATATATAATATGTATGCATATGTATGTATGTATATAAGTACGTATAAAAATAAATACGTAAACGCATAGCTTAAATCCACTTATATTAATATATTTTAGTAATATTGTTTCGTCTAATACTAATGCTTTCTATTTAATAACCTAAGTTTAATCTTATCCACTACAAATATAATGCAGTCTTATAAGTGTGTGTGTGTGTGTGATTCTGTGTGTGTAGTGCATGCGTGTGTATGTGCACGTATGTGCATATTTGTGCGCATGTATACGTATATATATAATGAGAGAAAAAAGAAAGATAGAAAGATATATATACTAACAGGTCTAAAATGAACAGCTATTGACTGCACATACTCCACAACTGAAACAAGATTTAGACTCCTCAAACTTATTCAGCCATGAATTTATTGGAAAATAACAGTTATGACTTCCATTTCAATATACAAAAATCAATGTATATAGATTTTTCTTCCTTATGTCATGTTATATAACACATTAAAGCTGCATCCAGTCAGTTCTTATTACTGTGACAATAGAATACAGGTGAACCTACATGGCAGACCTACAAATTAAACCACTTTTCCCTACGTTGAAAAAATGATGAACAGGCCTAATCGTTTTTTGACCCTTATTGGGATCACATCAGAGGTACATACATCACTTGACCAAACCTAAGGAAATAAGCAGTAAATCCGAACGTATACACAACAAACCCGTTAGCTTCAGAGAAGCCTGCATACCATAAGTGTTTAGGGTTTTTTTTCTGTCAAATGTAATGCTTTTTTTATTCACATTGTTTTGATTTAATCATGCATTATCTTGTAGCTTGGAGATTTCAATAATGTGATTTTAGAATGACATTGTAGGTATGTTTGAGAGGCCGTCTCTGGCCAGTTTGAATATAAAACAAGTAGAATATTTGGGCCAGATATGGCCGGTTTAAACACTAAAAGGTTAATAATAGCGACCTGTCAACGGAGACATCCGTCCGTACAGTGTCAAGGTATGATATAACATATGTAACCCTATGTAACAGAAATACAACCGCGGAAAATTTAACTTTTGAATTTCGACCCTTGTTGGGGTTTCCTCAGACGTGTCTGCATAACGTAATGAATCCTGGATAAATAAACAGCAAATTTGTTATGTACTCAACAAATCCGGGTCAATGCACAAAGTTAAGCTTCACATTTGATGCAATGTACAAAATGCTTGGACTTGTGCCGCAGCTCTGAAACGTATAAATGTCAGTAAATATTTGTTGAACCCTTTCGTGAATTACACTTGATTAAGCGGAATTAAAATGTACTCTGTTGAGTTCAAATGTGTCTTATGGTCCATAAACATAGATTTCTCGAAGTTTATCCTATGTTGACCACTCTGCAAGGTCATTCACAAGTCTCAATAGATGCATCTTAGCTATTTGGATACGGAATCGTTGATTCTGGATACACGTAAAACGTCACAGTCAGAGCGTCTTTTATATACAGGCAAATGGACTAATAAGTAGAGAAAAGTGCAATGAATAATCTGGCCGGGAGATGGCAGAATCGTTAACGCGTCAAGAAAACTGCTTAGCGACATTTCTTGTGACTCTTTACATTCTGAGCTCAAATTCTGCCGACGTCAAATTTGCCTTTCATCCATTCGAAGTCGAGAAAATAAATACCATTTGAGCACTAACTAGGGTCAATCTGATCGGCTTACAATCTCCTAAAAGTTGCTGGTATTTTGCTAAATAACTGGCACTCCATCGGTAACGACGACGAGGGTTCCAGTTGATCCATTCAATAGAACAGCCTGCTCATGAAAATAATGTGCATGTAGCTGAGCACTCCACAGGCATGTGTACCCTTAACGTAGTTCTCAGGGAGATTCGGCGTGACACAGAATACAACAAGGCTGTCCCTTTGAAATACAGCTACTATTCATTTTTGCCAGCTGGGTGGACTGAAGCAACATGAAATAACGTTCCTTGCTCAAGGAAACAACGTGTCGCCGGGAATTGAACTCACGGCCTTGCGATCGTGAACCGAATAACCTAACCACTAAGCCACGCGCCAAATATTGAAACTACTAATCTTTATATATTAGTGGGATTTGCATTTCAGTTTCTCGGGGTATACATAGGTTGTGGCTGGTGTTTGTTGCCATATCGACATGTTTTGGGTAGATAGCTGCTCTAATTCGGTCCTGACCATCAATTACGAAAAAATTAAAAGTAGAGAATGCTACATTGAAGAATTTTCTTGGGGCCGTGTAATTTATTGATCGCAGTAGTAACTTGTTTTAGGAAACATCGTAGCAAAAATGGAGAGCTTACTTTGTCAGATAGGAGAGTTTATTGGAGCATTCGAGAAAAATAACGAATTGACTGCTACCTAGATTGTAGGCTAGATTACAGCTTAAAGGGAAAGTGCCAGCACCAATTTCTCTTCTTCGCCCTCAGGCGAATCAGTTAATATACCTTGGATTAGGTCATGTTGAATATTCCTAAAGTGCATGAAATAGTGCTAAACCTACTTACCACTGAATAGAAGTTTTAAGGACATCGTAAATAAATATGTAAATTCTATGTATCTTTTCCTCTATTTCTTAATTTCAAACTCATACTTCTAATCCTGCCAAATATTATGAAGAAATGATTACACCCTTGTATTAAAAGTGCGTTAGGGGACACCACGTATTTGAAACATGTACTCATGTGAGCTTAATAGACCCCAAATGAAGTGTTATATTGATTAATTGCGGTTGACACAGGCCATAAAACACTTGCTCGAATTCTGGATTTCAATTTCCTCCTTCTCTGAACTGCTAGGGAATGAATGGTCAAAAGGTTAACTGCTAGTTACTGCTATTTTGGTACCGAGACATATATGGCTTTCATAACTTTGGTATACACGATAGCTGAGATATCTGAACGAAGTCATTCCAGCCCATGGCTGTCCTATCTTGTTTTCACATATTGTATACCCAAAACTACATTATCAGATGTGTCACTTATCAGGGTGTGGTTTGTGGAATATTTGCTTGCTTCATGTAGCAGATCGACCGTCTTGATACTTTTGTGGTTTTTCATAAAACAGTTACAGTTGGGGTTTTTTTTTTGGGGGGGGGGTTGTGAGTTTCGTGTCCCTACAGATGATTCTGTTCAGATGCAATATTAGTCGGGTATATGAGTGTAAATGATACAAACATATCAGTATTATGAAAGGCAGGAGAGTTATCGATACAATAAAGTTATTGGTCCGCCATCTATCGATACAATAAATTTATTGGTTCTCCATCTACTTCTTGCGTTTTACTAAAAGTATATGGTTGCATATAAGATATCAATCAACTGGTAAATATATAAAGGTGGACATGAGAGATAAAGAATTGCTTCCGGAAAGGGGAAGGAGAGAGAGAGAGAGAGAGAGAGAGAGGGAGAAAGTGAGAGAGAGACAGAGATAGAGAGAAAGGGAGGGCGAAAGAGATTTAAACAGAAAATAAAGTAAATTTCGAAACACACAGTTTTCCATTGATCTTTCTCCCTTTTATTTCTCGTTAGATGAAGGTGTGAAACTTAATCACATGTGTAATTCGAAGTACTGATGATTAAACTATTATCCAAATGGCCAACCTATGTTGTAATAGTAGTTGGTGCCAAAAATATATCATGATTTGTTCGTATGATAAGGAAGGAGCCTATTGTTTTTCTCCAGTTATTTTCCTGGCTCAGCTAATATGTTTACAAGAGAAAATCAATAACTATCTACAACTTTCTTCCTGTCTTTTATTAACTCTTTTTACTTTATCATTCACTATCAGATCATCTCTCTCTCCCTATTTGTTGCCTTTTTCTTTATCCACCTCTCTCGCTTTCTCCCCACTCTTTCTCTCTTTCTCTCTCTCTTTATTATCAATCTCTATTTTGCATATATTTCCTCCCACAATTATTACTTGCAAACCAATCAACAGATATTAGTTTTTCAGCTGACTTAATCAACCGCTATTTCAATTTTTGCTTTCAATTTTAGATTTAAAACCAATTTATTATATGTATTTGAATATTCAAATGTCGTTATTTTGATTTATTATAAAAACATTGCATCTTAAATGAGAACAGAAACTTAAGAATAACGTCTGGCCGCTGGTTGCTTTAATTTCTTCAGTAGATCACTGCCCTTATGGAAATCCATCTAAAGACATCTTTGGCTTCCACCTCATTACTGTTGATAAAATAAGAACCAGTAATATATGCTTGTAGCTTTGGCATAAGATTACTCTTTTTTATAGAAGGACTGTAGCTACTGACAATAACCCCAGCAATTGAAGTATTTATTTTTAATTCCTTCTATAGAGATAAAGTCAGAATTAACTTGGTTGGATTAACCACTTTTGTTACTATATTTATATTGAAGCACATTGCCTTTGTATCAGTTAATTTGAAAAGAAATGATAAATTTAGTAAAATAACTTTGTCGTTATTGAGCTGGCGTTTGGAACATTCATCAACATGAAAATTTTAATACGAGCTTTAAATATAGATCATTTTTAAATAGGAAGTTTTTATCATTGAAACAAAACCAGTCTTAGGTGGATTGGTATCAGAGTCTTTTCATAGCAACCTTTCAAATTTAAATCCAAAATATAAGGAGAATAAACACCGAACGTATATATTTTGACACTTTCCTCTTTCGCGGAGTTATAAAAGAGTGTTCAAAGAGATCTTGGGCTTTAGTCAAAAAGAAAACAGTGAATGCCAGAGTGTCAATATTGTTATTTTTCAAGTTTTTGAAGTGAAAGTTTTTTTTTTTTACTTAAAGATATAAGATGTTGCTACTTGCATGCTCTTCCAAAGGTCATTAACAGTGTGGTTGCATTGAAATTGCTACGTGGACAGGATTCTACTGCTGCAAAATAACCATAATTTAATAAAAATTTTGATCTTTTGCACAAACACCGAAGGAAAATTGTTTATATGGGGATAGTATATAGCTGTTGAAACACAGTTATGCCTTCCTTGCAGGCATAAGCGACGTAAAATGAAGAAAATTGATACAAACCGAAAACAGATTCTTGATAAATGATACTACTATATAATTTTGATTGCTTATTGAAGGCTAATTCACTTCCTTTATGATGTTTGATAAACTGATCTTTATGTCTAAGTTAGACATAATATTTTTTATCATACAAGTTACACTTTTTCTCTAAACAAATCCCACCTGTATTTTAGAGAAAAGAAATCGGCAAGTGTGACATTCATACCTTTTACAATAGTATTTAGCTGCACGAGTAATACAAACTGATTTGTACTTGGGTTATTTTATTAAAACTGTATCGCGGTTTCAACTTGCCGAGAGTATTTACCTCTTGTTCAACAGAGCTGGCTACTTCATTATGTTATAATATTAACACGTCAGTGAATCGACATACGGGCAAAAATGTTTCCTATAATCTCTGCTTTATCATCCAGGTTAGAAATGTATTGTCAGGTCCTGGATTACGCAGGCACATTTTCAGACTGACATAAGCAATAAGTTAAGGTTGATAAGATTACTATACGAGATATAAACACACACACACACACACACACACACACGTATGTATGTATATTATTTAGCAAAACTTATTGTGCAACCGAAAGCAAAAGTTTCCTCATACATAGATGTGTACAAAAAATGTGTGCGTGTGTATATATATATATATAAATATCATATACATACATACATATGTATGTATATATATATATACATTTATTATATATATAAATGTATGTATGTGTATATATATATATACATTTATTATATATATAAATGTATGTATGTATTCATGCATGTATGTATGTATGTATGTATGTATGTATGTATATGTATATATATATATATATATTATATATATATATATATATATATATATATATATATATATATATATATATATATATATATATATAATATGTATATATATACATATGTTGAAAGCTCATAAATATAGATTGAATATTTAAATGCATGAGGTTAGCAAGCAAAATCCGTTTGACTATTGGAAGTTTGCAAATTTTGAACGAGATTTTTTTGAAATGGAGAGAGGATTGGTTGACTTCATTATTAAGTCTTGAGATAGTTCATTCTCTAACAATAAATAAATAAATACATAGATAAATAAATAGATAAATAAAAGTCGATAACTTTAATGTATATATTTACGCAAGAAATATGTTTTCAACAATGTACGAAATTAATTCGAAAATTAAATCTATCAACTTTTAATGAAATGTTTCGTGCTGCAGTGTATATGTTGCATTTTTGTAGATTTCAACACTTGATTATTTATACAGGAAAATAACGTAGCGTTTATCGATTTTTTTGCTTCATTGTTTTGTATGTGTATTCATCCTAAAATTATAAATATAAGGAATTTTTCAAAAAACACAGTTGAGAATTAGCAGAAATAATTTAAATACAATTGGTTGCATATTTTCATTTTCATCGCAGTTTAGTCTAACAAACTCTAAGTGCAGTAAATTTTCTTTGAGATTAAAACTATCGATTATGCATATTTGTATATACGTGTGTATGTGTGGTTTTGTGCAGGGTTTCGCGCACATTGGTGGCTGGTCGCGGGCAGCCCTTGTGTCTCGGTTGAAACGAACGAAACACCTACAGTACTGCTTCACCGCCTGATGAAGCATCGACTTTGAGTTCAACATAAAAGCGTTTAACTTATATATATATATATATATATATATATATATATATATATATATGAGGGCGATGGCCTAGTGGTTAGGGTGTTACACGCGGGATCGTGGTTTCAATTCCTTGACCAAGTGGTGTGTTGTGTTCTTGAGTAAAACACTTCAGCTCACGTTACTCTGCGATCACTGCAACATCTCACGTTTGGTACACCAGACAATGTCAATTTGATGGAGAGAGTGAGTTAATCTATAGCACATGCAATGGATCAGTATCAACAAATAATTTGTGTAGGGCGTTCGGCAAAATGCTGAACACTCATACTTCTTCTTCGACGGTAGAATCCATCGTATATATATATATATATATATATATATATATATATATATATATATATATATATCCACATAATTATAATTAGGGCTCAGCTAACTGCTTCACCAAATACCAAAATTAGAAATAGGAGTTTAAAAATTTCCATTCTGCTACTATAAGAATCTTATAGTAGCATAAAGGGAATTTTTTAACTCCTATTTCTAATTTTGGTATTTGGTGAAGCAGTTAGCTGAGCCCTAGTTATAATTATGTGGATAATTTTACCTATAAAGGTTATTTTAACGTACCGTTCAAGTATTCACCCTAAATTTACAGTACCTAGTATATATATATAAATTGTTGTGAAAATTATTTGATACAGTTTTACCGAGTATAAAAACAAAATTCTTTAAAAAAGTTATTGTAAAAAGCAAGTTGTAAATTCTTTATCAGAACATCACTAACCTTTTTGGAAAAAGTTTCTTTCTAGTGTGTGTGAGCTCTTTCATTTCCAAAATGTAGACTGTTGGCGATCTTTTTACTTCCGTCTTGCTTTTCTCTTGAACTTTCCGCTGTCTCCTGTTTCTGAAGAAGAGTTTTGCTCGAAACGTAAAACACCCTTTCTTTCCTTCTCTGAGTGTCCTATTAATACTTTGCATGCACGACGTTGTTTTTTTGTTGTCTTTTGTCTCCGTTTTTTATTAACTATACACACACACACACACACACACACACACACACACATACACACACACACACACACACCACACACACATACACACACACACACACACACACACACATATATATATATATATATATATATATATATATATATATATATATACATACGTTTACCGACAATTCAGTGCATAGACAATTCAGTAATATGCATGTAATACATGTAATTCATTATCACGTTGTATTGATATTGGTTGTATATCTAAAACAAATGCGCATGCAACCTAGGAACACAGCAGTCATAGAATAGATTAACCGATATAAGCAAAAAGCATACATGTACATGCAACAAACACCAGCAAAAAAAATCATCAACATAGCCCATACGAAACGACACAAGACACTGTAAAGCATTCACAGTATGAACGAGCATATTCCGAGCATAAATAGTTTCTGAATATCATACGAGAATTGACAAACTAGAATATTTGCGAGATATTAGTTATCAAATCAAACTCAAAAGTGGGAATTAAAGAATATAATTTAGCATTTTTAATTCCTTTTGTATTTTTTATCTTTACGTTTTTAAATAAATAATTGAAATTTTTCCTCTTTTTCCTTTCATCCCCAAAGAAAATAACCTTTACCTAAGTTAAATAAGACGCCCTGCGCTGAATAGTCGCCTCACGATATATATATATATATATATATATATATATATATATATAATCTATATCTATGCAGTTGATATATGAACAGGAAATTGATTGTACGTTCCATTCCTTAAGGACTTGGATCCATGCAATAGTTATTATTTTAAAATTAGTAGTTGATTAACTCGTGACTATAGTAGAAGTCATTTGTCAATGTATCAACAAGATGTAAGAAATATATTACTACATCCAAGATATCCATACCTTGTCATCTGATTATCAATATGCTTGATGCTAAGACAGTCTCTTGGATCTAAAATGCTTCAAACACTTTTCTTAGCCTACAGAGTACAGAACAGTAAACACTTATGTGCATATGGCTGAAAGAAATAAGAATGATATCTATGCAGGGCAAATTTAGCCACTTCTCCGTAGTCTGAAAAAACAAATGGACGGCCTTAAACGATTTTCTAACCTCATTGGGTCGTACATCGATTTGTTTATATACTCAACAAATACAGTAACCGCAGTGAACTGGGGTTACTAATTTGCATACCGAAAGAGTGAGTTTAACACTTTATTTGATATCAGGTTCCTGTCGACTAACTACATTAGTATCTTTAACCATGGAAAAATAACTTTTGTTTACAGTTGACACTATAGAGTAACGCTGCAGTATGTTGCGGAACTAGTTTTACCTTGCCCAAATTTCAGATATAGCGCACGTGCGAGTGTGTTTGAATGCTTGCGTGTATGGTGTATTTGTGTGTTATGCTTGCTTTTGTGTGTGTGTGTGTGTGCTTGCGGAATTATGTATGTTACATAAACCAGTGTAAGTTGGTTGAAATATGCTTAAAGATGTTGAACTGAAACCATATAATAAATAAGACAAAAATCTGATCTGATTTCAAATAAGAAAAGTTCAGAGCTTTTTATCTGAACATAAAGTTTAGAGAGTGTACTTTCTTTTCACTCTTGTATCACAATATCACAAGCTCAACAACGTTGGAAAAGAAGACAGTTGAGCATCTTGTTTGATTATCTGTTATCCTAAAAGGGATCATAGAGGTTATCAGAACACTATCTAATAGGTCTGTAGTGAATGTCTTTATAATCTCTATTATTTTCCAAAATGTTTATGTAACTTCGCAGAAAAGAATCTTCCTATAAAACTTTGAAGAGATATGTACATGATTTTGCTTCTTGCATCGTAGATGAACCATTTGCAAAAAAAAAAGATGAACGAAAATCAGCCATCACTGATTCATTGATTCACCAATTACTGAGGTAAATACAAAATATAAGGAATTCTCCACAAAAATAAATTTTTTAAATGGAACCATTGATTTCACAGAGACGGCACAAAAGAATATTCAGTTGTGACATTCGTACTCCAATATGACCATAGCTGTGATGATTGTGGCAAGACTAAAAGCCGTGATAGCTGTGTTAAACCTAAAGCATGAAAAAACCTCTATCTAAAAGATTCCTATGGAAAAGATAGCCAGGGGTTTGAAATAAAGAACTTAGAATAGTTTACCGTAGTAGTAAAATTTGAAAACTACTGAAATATTGCGGTTTCTCTTACATCACTCAAATAATACACACGTTACACCCAAGCCAGGGAAGGAATCTTTACATAGTCGCTTGACCTGTTAAAAGTGGCAACTATATTTTCCTTAAATCGCAACCTACTCTCTTAACTAAAAGAAAATGATGCATTAAATAATGTAGAGCCTAATTCTTCTCAACCGGAATCCATATGACCACTAGTTGGTGGGGGTGGAGATTCATATTAGATTTTGTTGTTAAAATCTTTATTTATCTCCTTCTTTCCTCCTCTACTTTTAAAAATTATTCTTTAAGCCATATCATTTCTTTTCTTTTCTGCTTTCTTTCTTTAACTTGTGTTTTAACTACTCTCACTTTTTCCATATTTTTCTTTCTCATTCAAACGTTTCGTTATCGTCATTGACAGTCTTATAACATTCTGAAAACCATTCGATGCTCCGTTATGTGTCAATATTACGAATTGACGCTACTCATTTGACATAACTAGAAACAAGTATAAGCTATAAATAAATACTCCTTTCTTTCTCCTATATCTTCCCTATCAAGTGTTGTTCATTTTTTTCTTTTACTTTCTTTTTGTATTGACTTTCAAAGAAACAGTTACCAGCTAGTGTTTGTTCGGTCAGTTATTACTATTTAGCTAAATAAATATTCTACTCTCTCATAACAGAATGATTTGTTTACAAGATCTATTTTATAAACTGTTTGTTTAAAAAACTCTAAGATGGTCAGGATAAATTTCCAGGACTGCGAAGGTATGATTGATTATGGCAAAGATTAGTGAGGCTGGTATAAGCAAATTACTGTAAATCAAGAAGAAATGCCACCGACAAACCGAGCCTTCGGCCGTCTAACAAATACCGACTGAATCCAGTTCTCTTTACATCTGTGCGGCAGAGTGGCGGTGAGTTTACAGAACTGTGTTTGCGAAGTGGTCATGATTCCACGTGTCACGATGCCTTTCCTCAGACTCCTTGTATTGTAGATAAACCGGACACTGGATTTTATTTTATTTATTCAAAATTTTTTTCATACTTATTTCACTTACTGGAGCTGGTCGACATAAATTATATCTCATTTAGGCACAAGGTTAGCAATTTTGAAGAGTATTTTGTCGATGCCATCAACTCCACTGCTATATTTTATCAACCACGAATAGATAAGAGGCAACACTGTCCTCGGCGGAATTTGAATTCAGAACATAAAGGGCAGGGAAGAAAGGACACTAAATATTTTGTCCCACGATCTAGCTATTCTGTGAACTCGCCGTCCTCTTAATAATAATATTGGTCATTATATCAATCAGTGCAGAGGAGAGATAACTTCCCTCTAATACCGCTCAGCCGTTTCGTTTCCTGGCTGAAATTTACTTCATTGGCAGTGTCGTTAACGTTAATGAGAAAAGTATGAGAAAAGCCTTGCATTTCTTTTTTATTCCTCTATAAATTTGTGACCTTGTGCCCAAGTGACAAGTTTGCTTCACTAACATCAAAATTTTAACAACAACAACAATAATAATAATAATAATCCTTTCTATGATAGGCATAAGGACTGAAAATGGGAGAGGGAGAAAGTCGATAACATCGACCCCAGTACTCGACTGGTACTTCATTTATCGTCTCCGAAAGGATAAAAGGCAAAGCCGACCTCGGCAGAATTTGAACTAGGAACGCAGCGACAGGCGAAATTCTGCTAAGCGTTTCGTCCAGCGTGCTAATGATTTAACCAGTTCGCCGCCATTTAATAATAATAATAATAATAATAATAATAATAATAATAATAATAATAATAATAATAATAATAATAATAATAATAGTTTAAAATTTTGCCACAAGGGCAGAAGTTATGGTGGAGGGGATGAGACCTTTATATCAACCCCAGTGTTCAACTGGTACTTATTTTATCGATCCCGAAAGGATGAAAATTAAAGCCGACTTCGGCGGAATTTGAACTCGGAACGTAGCGAAATACTGCTAAAAACATTTCGTCCGGCGTGCTAACGATTCAAACATTTCGCCGCCAATAATAATAATAATAATAATAATAATAATAATATTTTTGACTCAAAACCAGTAATTTTGGGCGGGGTGGGGGCAAGTCGATTATATCAATCCTACTACTTGACTGGTCTTTTATTTTATCGACCCCCGAAGGGATGAAAGTAAATTTAATTTCGGTGAGATTTGAACTCGGTATGTAAAGATCCAGAAGAAATGCCGCTGCACGTTTTGTCCGGTTTCGCTAATGATTACGTTATTTCACCGCCATATTTTTTTTCAAAGGTAAATATAAGGCCAGCAATTTTTTTCAGGAGGAAGGGGATTAGTAGATTACACTAACCACACACACATTTATATACATTTATATGCGTGTGTATGTTCATCCATACATAAAATGTACATATACTACATAGACATGTACGCATATATTATGAACGTAGTCAGCGACATAACGTTAGGTTTATTCTTTTCATACTTGCATTCTATTCCTGTAAGCATCTTATTCTTAAGTATACGATATTTTACTGTCTTAATCATATATACATCCAACACGAGGATCTGTATTTCTCATTTGATTTGCTAATCTAGAGTAATTTTAACGTAACCCTTTATAAGCTCTTTGTGTAGAGATGACGAGAATACATAACAACGCGTAAAAAGTGTTCTGCAGGAGAGACTTGAGTTAAACTGATCTGTTGAAGATCTTGTCACTTCATAACCTTTTCAATTTACTTTGTACTAAGCCAATCTTTGTTTATTACCAACGTGCAATAATCTATTAGTAGATTTTTATGTCTCTAAATCCTGTGAGTTGATTCTTAATTAGACTCTAAAAGAATTTCTGTTCGACATTAACTTTGTTGTAAGACAGTGACAACCGGAATTTAAACAACATAACGGAATTTGGAGTATATTTTTCAATTAAACCCGATTAATTTTATTTTTGTTTTTACTTATTTCGGTGTATTGACGTTAACTGCTGCTGAGAACCATTCCACAGAGCTAAGATTTCGCTGGTTCGATTTAAATGTATTTATGCTTTCACACCATGTATAAACTACTTGCCATATATTGCTTAATAATTGCGGGAAGATGTACTAAGAGAGAGAGAGGGAGATGGACGCCACAACTTCCAATCTCCCCTTTCTGTTTAAAATTTTAAACTACTTACATGTGAGGTATGCTGCTGTCCGATCGAAAATGAGGTCTGCTCGAGCCGACCTACGATCAAAAGTGCTCCAGCCTTGTCTATACCATCCTTTTAGGTAGTTTATTTCAAAATGCATTATCTAGTGGGCTTTTTTTTTCTTTTTTTTACGTTACACGGTGTTTTGTGTAACTTCAGAGAGCTTTGGCTGCTATTTCTAGTACAGCAAGGAGACCACGTAGACGCTTCGAAATTGTTTCATACTGGCAACTTGTGATTGCTCAGCTTTAAGTCATTTCTGAATGACCCGACTTATGATAAAATGAGCATCCCAGTTGTGGCCATCCATTATTTTTTATATCAATTACATTATTGACCAATGAGCTCTTCATTTCTCAAAAGGAAAGTTCAATTCAAGGGAAATTCAGTTGTTTTTTCCAACTGTTCGAATGATCACGTAAATACTTACTCATTGATAACGATAGATGGTCGCTGTTTTGTTGTTGCTGTTGCTGTTGAGCGAACGGTCTTCGTCCCAGAAGTCGCAAGATGGGAGAAGTCCGAAACGTGGTCCTTTGCTATTCGTAAAACCCGCAGAAGAGAAAGCAGATCAACTGAGAGCATCGACGGATGGATGAATGCGCATCCAGGCTCAGCGGTTGCGTAGGAAGTCGGGGACAAGAAACAGGAAGAAAGAGTGAGAGAAAGTTGGAGCGAAAGAATACAACAGGGGCCGCCACCACCACCCTGCCGGAGCCTCATGGAACTTTAGGTGTTTTCGCTCAATAAACACACACAATGCCCAGTCTGGGAATCGAAACCGCAATCCTCCGACCGCGAGTCTGCTGCCCTAACCATTGGGCCATTGCGCCTCCTGCTGTTGTTGCTATAGTTTAGTCATTTCTGATAGAGTAGACCTATGATCAAAGACATTCCAGCCATGACCATCCAGTCATATATTGTTTTCAGTCATAATGTGTGCAGGACTACATCATTCATAATGTCCTTTTCTTAAGACGACAATGTGAAGATAGACAGTAGTAGATGCAGGAAGTGTCGTTACAGACGAAGGTAGCATTGTTGTTGTTATTCTTGCAGATTGGGATGGTCGGGTAATTGTAGATGGAGAGGTTGTTTATGATGGAGTTCGTAATGTTATTGTAGATGGTAGTGCAGTGTTTTTTTTTTTTTTCGTTGTTTTGTTTTGCTAATTTTACCACTCTTAGATTAGTGAAGTATTCCAGAAAAGATTAAACACTTGATAATCTTGCTGATGTGATTAATATTTCATTGGGAAATACTATTCTAAAGTAGTTTCATCTCTTAGAAGAAAATTCTGCAAAGCTAAATCGACAATGTAACTATGCAACATGTCTTTATAAAGGTTCTGAATTGGCATGAAAATCTCGGTCTACGTCGCCCGATATGTCCTACCATTTTGTTATACGGCAGAGTATGATTTCAGGGAGATTTGTCAGCTATTTCTTGCACGATGAGCGAATATACAAAAAGTTTGCCTTTTGCGTCTTCAGTTCATTCATTAAATGTAATTGTAAGCTGCATCTACAATGCGGTTTCAATCGCAAACTTAAACTATTTCACTTCACTGACGCTTCAAATACTCTTGAAAACATACCAACCTGTTTTGGTATTCCTTATAAAAAAAATGGCTTTTCTGTCAAGTCAAAAAAGAACTTTTTTTTATTGCTTGTCAGTATTGCTGTATAACCCAAGGTCAGATCTGAATGAGTAGTCCAATGATCAAAACGATTTCCATCCGCGACCATCTAGGAGTTTCGCTGGTTACCCGGTTTCAAGGAGTATGTTATTGACCGAGATAACAACATCATCCCCTGATGTCAGTCAGTTGTGGGATGCGTCCAGGAGTACATTATTCATTATTATATCCCTAGGTTTTTTTACGCATAAAGTGTGATTTGAAGGAGATTTGTCTGCTCCTTGTAATACCTTGAGCAACTGCGATACGGCTCTCTCTTTGCTCCCAGCGTACAGAATTCATGATCTGGTTTCTATTCATGTTTGTCACCATATATGCTCAATTTTTCCACTTATTCAAGTGAGAAAAGCACAGGTATCACGAAAACTATTTTCCCCTACGTCTAAAATTAATCACTATGAGTTTCTATTTTTCAGCTAAATGCTAATTCCTTAAAGAATATTCTTTGTATGCAATAATATTCACTGATACGCCAACACTAATATTAACATAAATATACATATACATGAAATGTGCTAAGCATAAACTGCATACCTATCAATATATTGATACGACAAAATTCATTGTAAAGAAAAATAGCTATTTTTTCCACATTATTTAAAAGCGCAATACACAGTCAATTAGATATTTATCGTATATAGTGATGATGACTAAATAATGATATTCAATACCAACTGTTTCTCTATTAGTAGTAACTATATTTCTCTCTTATATTTTTTTTCTGTACTTGTGTGTTTGTATCTACGTTTATATATACATGTTAACTGATATATCCTTCCATTCTCAATTTTTATAAGGTAGTAGGTTATGATTTTAGAACGATTTAGTTTCTATTTCTTGTTAATGCGTTGACTAGGTCCAGGCCCACTACAGCTGTGGTAAATCAAACCTATGACCAAAAACATTCAGTGACTATTCCACCCTTTATTTAAACCTCTAATATCGCTTTCTTTTTTTAAGACGATAGAATTTTATTTCTATCGAATCTTACACTATGCAGAGTCTGTTTTATTGATACGGTTTCCTTGTCAGTAAAGCCAGTTCATTGTATTTACCTCCCCTTTCCAGAGCGACATCAACTTCATCCCATATTTCTTTTTGATTACAATCAGTGATTTTAACCCTAAAAGTCACTATGTGGTGGAATGGCATAATCGTTGTTTCAGCATTGAATACGTAACTTCTTGATGTTTGTTTCGATCACCTTTAATTTTTTATCATCCTTTATTTTTCTCCGTCATTGCATTGCAGCCATAGTGGAGCATCACTTCGGAGTGTTTAGTTGAACAAATCGATCCCAGTACTTCGTTTTTAAGTCTGGTACTTATTATATCGGTCTCTTTTCCGGAACCACTAAGTTACGAATGAGTAAATAATCCAACACCAGTCGTCAAGCGGTGGTGGTGACAAACACAAACGTGCGCACACATACACACATACAAACACGCGCTCACGCACATACACACTCACACACACACTCACGCACACACTTTAATAACTCATGGAAGGATACCAACTGATGAAGCAGTAATCATTATTGGAATTGTTTTTATAGGTTACAGTTTAATGTTCATTGTAGTTGCCTACTAGTTATACTGAGTTATTTGTTTAGGGATTACAAACAGAGGTCTATTCAACAAACGTACGCGTAGGCGTAGGAGTGGCTGTGTGGTGAGTATCTTGCTTACGAACCACATGGTTCCGGGTTCAGTCCTACTGCGTGGCACCTTGGCAAGTGTCTTCTACTATAGCCTCTGGCTGACCAAAGCTTTGTGAGTGGATTTGTTAGACGGAAACTGAAAGAAACCCGTCGTATATATGTATATGTGTGCGTATTTGTGTGTCTGTGTTTGTCCTCCCAATATCACTTGACAAACGATGCTGGTGTGTTTACGTCCCCGTAACCTAGCGGTTCGGCAAAAATACCATAGAATAAGTGCTAGGCTTAAGAAGAATAAGTCCTAGGTTTGATTTGCTCGACTAAAGGCGGTGCTCCAGCATGGCCACAGTCAAATGACTGAAACAAGAAAAAGAGAGTAAAAGAGTAAACGTTATTAATTTAACATTCATTGGGAATTTGATTCATTTACCAATATCACTGAAACCCCATTAATTAATATGAATTAGTTCCTTCTCGAGTCATATTGAATCATAGGGCCTGTTTCCCGGTTTCAATGACGTATATAATCCCCACCTGGACGGGTCGCTGGTCCATCACAGGGTTACTCAGTTTACCCAGCTGAATGGACTGGAGCAACGTGAAGAGAAGTGTTTTGCTCAAGAACACAACGCGTCACCCGGTCGAAGAAATGTGAATTAAATTAATTTTATTTTACTAGACACAAAATTCCCCTTTCCATAAAAAAAATCAATGAGAGTAGGGAGGAGGTAATGGGAGAGCAAAGTTTTGCACCCAGAATCGATCTAATACTACTGAGAGTACTACAAATCTCTTTATGACTCGTACATGTTCCTTATCATCAACAGAAGGATCAGGAAATTTTAAATATTTAGGTATACTTTCAGTCAGAAAATTACTGCGATGTCGAGAAAATACAATATAAAATATAATACAGCACACTCATTTGAAATACTAAATTCTACAACCATAATACTAGCGGAATTATATACAGTTTGGTCAGTTAAAATATTATAAAACCAGAGGAGTGCCAATATAGTAAGTCATAACACCACCCCATTGTCAACTAATTTCTAACATAACACAAGAACGTACAATCAAAATATAATAAAAACACATAGGCGCCGTCAACGAATTACGTCATAACGCTACCTCAGTGTGAACTAATGACAGATTTAACATAACAATTCCCCAATGCCGTATGAATGTTGCAACAACACTGCAATATCAACAACTTAAATTAAACAATCGAACATATAAACACAAATCTCAAACTGCTATAAACATGACACTGCATAAATGTCATTAAGATGTAGTTTAAATTAATATATTCAGTGAATATATTGATTTCGAATTTTTCACAAGACCAGCAACTTCGGGAAAGGGCTTAAGTCAATTGCATCAACCTTGTGTTTATCGGGTACTTATCTTATCGACCCCTAAAGGATGAAAGGCAGAGTTGACCTCACTGAAATTTGAACTCAATGCGTAAACTCAGACAGAATGCTACGAAGCTTTTTTCCCCGGTGTACTAACGATTCTGCCAGCTCGCCGCCTTACTTCTCGGGGTAAATATTGCGTTCAAATTCTGGCACAAGGCCAGCAATTTCGGGGGAGGGGTAAGTCGATTACATAGACTCCAGTGTTCAACTGGTACTCATTTTATCGACTCCGAAAGGATGAAAGGCAAAATCAGCCTCGGCGGAATTTGAACACAAGATGTGAAGACGGACTAGATGCCGCTAGGCATTTTGCCCGGCGTGCTAACGATTCTCCATGCTCGCAGCCTTATATTTAATTAATATATTCACTACAATAGTGTTCCACAATCACTTTCAATTCTATACTGATGCATTATTTACTCGGGCATTGCAGTTGCTTTCTGCAATAGTACATGACATTCGTTCCCTGCCCTATACAAATATATCTACCTTATACTGACTTACCGTTTTATTTGAATGTTTCAGAAGCATTCTTAATTTTGGAAAATGTGAATACAAGCTGGTTTTGTATGGTCGCCAAACAATACCATGGCATGTGCAAAGATAGTATCTTGTATGTGTGTGTGTGTGTGTGTGTGTTGTGTGTGTGTGTGTTAGTGTGCTCCTGCAGCCGTATATATGTGTATCTCTATATATATATATATATACACACACGTGTGTGTGTGTGTATGTGTGTTTGTGTGTGTGTGTGTATGTGGGTGTGTTCTTGTATTGCTCTTTTTAATTCAGAGTAAATTTTGACCGGTTAGCTATTTGGTAGCAAGGTTGTGAAGAAAAGCATCTTGTTTAAATCATCCTTTAAATCTTAAGGTCTTGCAGATTTTTATAATCCCAAACATCATGATCATTTGTATGCATGTATGTACGTACGTGAGTGTGTATGTATGTATGTATGTATGTATGTATGTATGTATGTATGTATGTATGTATGTATGTATGTGTGTGTATGTGTGTATGTGTGTATGTGGGTGTGCGTGTGTGTGTGTGCGTGTGCGTGTGCGTGCGTGTGTGTGTGTGTGTGTGTGTGTGTATGTGTTTGTATAGTGTGGTGCTAAAGTAGGCTAACAGTTGTATATTCTTATTTTTACAAGACAGTGAAGCATGTCAATGTTCAGGGCAGACATTTTGAGCAATTACGTGACTAACACTGTACAATGTGTTTGAAACAAAAAAATAAAATATACAACTATACATCTGTAGGCCTACTATTGCCCCATCCTGTATGTATGTAGGTAGGTATTCTTATATTGGCCTAAGAAAATTTACATCTGATGAAATCGATTTTAGTACACAACTAGTGAATATTTTCCGACACTAGAAAGAGGAATAGAAAATATAGAGAAACCGGCGGAATTTGAACTGATAATGAAGGGTGAAATTAAATGCATTTAATCTCCAGTCGTTCTTAAATTCGCTTTTAAGATCACTTGTAAACATGGTGCAAAGTCTATGAAAATGAGTTCTGCACAAAAAATATTCAACAGAAAGCAACACTTTTCTTACATATCATAGAGTGCTATAAAGTGGCATCTGTAAAAATTATTTCAAAAATACTCATTTCATACCGGAATACGGTTGATTCTATGACAGAAAAGAAAAAGAAAGAAAGAAAGAAAAAGAGAAAAATCTGCGCGATGACCTCTTCTACATCAACTTAATAGAATTTTATTTGGAAATTTTGCACGAAATTCTTAGGAACACCTTCACGTAGAAATGTTATTACTTTCGTAAAAAGTGTAAGAGAATATAAGTTGCTCGCAAAGCACTTTTCTGTATTTATTAATTGGACGATTACAAATTTAAGAAATACTCTCAAAAACAACCACTAGGAAGATTTCGATAACGACAACTACCACATCAGACTCAGTAAAGACGAAGAAGATGTTATTTACAACAACATTAACTTCAACAATAACAACAACATTAACTTCAACAATAACAACAACAATAACAACAACATTAACTTCAACAGTAACAATAACAACAACCAACAAACAGTAAAACAATAATAGTAGTAGTAGCAGCAGTTATAAACTCCACATTAATTTCCGTTTAATTTCCATATGTAAAAACCCAACAAATTTGTTTCTTAGTTGATTTAAGTGAATTAACTATGAACGTAAGAAAATTTGATCAATAACCAGATGAGAAAGAGTTCAACCTAGTTCCTCCAATTTATTTCAAAATATTATATAAAAATCATTTATGTATGTATGTATGTATGTATGTATGTATGTATGTATGTATGTATGTATGTATGTATGTATGTATCTATGTATGTATGTATGTATGCATGTATGTATGTATACACAGACACACACACACACAGATGTACACACTTTCATACATATATCTATAATAATTTTATTCAAAATAAAATCTGTTTTCTAACGTGCTGTGTGCTGATGGGGGAAGAGTAGACTAGGTTTTGCTGAACCAACTTGCCATTTATTGGAAAATATTTCCTTCACTCTCATTTTCATTTATTAGATAATGAAAAATGTCATAAATACAATCGTGCACACCATACAAATATATATACATAAATATGAGTATAAATAAAACATCCTATACAATTTGTCTATAAAGGAAATTGTTTCAAAATTGTTTCCAAATAACAACTGGGAACAATCTAAGAATGATTTGAACATTGGCTCGGTCTATTAAATGTATTTAGATGGAAAGTCGCAAGTTCTCTCACACACACACAGGACTTTCAAATAATTGTAGCAAGTGATGAAAATTGTAGACTGTGTGTCATTGCCTCGCGCTAGCTCTTTATGTATGTAGATTAGACTGCATTTAAAGACAACACACAGACGCGCGCACACCATCACACACACACACTTGAACAGACACACATACACACCGAAAAACACTCATACTCACAAACACACGTGTATGTAGATAGAAAGAGCACATTTTTAACATTTGAAAGGAAAATTACTCAATATTAATGGAGCAGGTTTCGTTTCGATTTAAAATATTCACATATACACAACCACAGGTGTGTGTGTGTGTGTGTGTGTGTGTGTGTGTGTGTGTGTGTGTGTGTGCTTGAGTATATATAAATAAATGTATACACACACACACGTGCACGCACACAAATATATGGTTAGAGACATTTTTACATACATATATGAAAGGAAAGTGTAAAGAGTATTTTGTAAAAATCAAACCATATCTTTTATGAATTACATCTAATACTGATATTGTTGAAATCTTACCTTAATATATCGTCAACCTTAATTCGTATTTCTTAATTAGGCACAACATTTTGGTTATTGAACACGCGTGACGAATGAGACACTACGGTGCTTATAACAATCTCAGAGGATTAGATCCTGAGTTGAACTGGCTGTGGAAACGGGATCACGGAATCATCAACAAACGCTTTTTCTTGCGTTTTCCCCAAGCCATAAAGCCTCATGTATAGGGAGCGAAAATATAAAGTCACTGTTTTTTTCTAGGATCATAACAGAATAAGTTAAATGAAATAGTTCTACCTGAGGAAAATAACCGTGTTGTGGTCTCAGCCTAGTAGATTATCTCTTACTGTGGAAACACAGCTCCCATGACTTTCGGAAACATTTTTTCATTGCCGGCATCAGTTGTTAGTTGTCGGAGCATTGCATCCTTCAAAATTTCCATGCTTCCTGAGATTCGCCAACACTAAACCTGATTTCCTCCCCTCCATACACACGCAAGCATGTTCTTACTCATACTGCTCACTAACCAGACATTTGTACATTACTGCATATGCTTAATACGCACTTTTGACAAGTTGTGGTACACCTGAGCACTGTATACAATAATTTCATTATTATTATTATTATTACAACGTAGTTATTTTACCCGCTATAAACAAGTCCCTGAAACCACACCCTGCTGAAGTCCTAGAGATGCAAAACAACCAGGTGAAATCATAATTCTGCTTAATTATGTCTGATCTGGAGCTAAAAATGAAAAACAACTTCTTGCTTGGTAGAAAATAACTAATATCGAATTCTAATTCTGGAAACCAATTGGAAGGAAATATAATCAAATTATTCGAAGTTGTGCAATAGTGCTATTCCTGTCATCGATTTTACATTGATGAAAGCAAAGTCAAACCCTGCGAAATTTCTACTCATGACGTATATGGATTTAACTAAATTGTTTCCCTTTCTTCCTCGGGTCCTTGGGCTTATAAGGCCGGTTACCCAAGACGTAAAAATGATCGAGATCACATCATTGACCTGAAAGGGATGCCAGTCTGTGGCACGATCAAAGGCAAGCAAATTTAGTCCACTCCAGTACGCGACAGGTACATTATTTTAACCCGTTAGTGTTAAGACTTGCCAAAATTATTTTCCCTTTGACGTCAGCAAGTAGCGACTTTGAAGGTTTTACTCTTTATGATGTACAAAATATAAGCGAAAATAACAGTGATTTGTCTCCGGACCAACTTATTTACTTGTACTTGTAGCGACATTCACCCTGGGCGGGTTGAGTCGGCTTCTTCTACTACCTTCGAGGCATCTCGAACCATGGCAGCTCACGCAAGATTGTCCTGCGCCAGTTCACTGCAGATAGCGAGCCAGTCACGGTTCCATCGGCGCAGGCCGACCACCTGCGGACCCGTGAGTACGGAGAGGTCCTCCTTGATCGTCGTAACCCAGGTCTTCAGGTATCCACCCACGCGTTTCCGCCAGTTGGGAAGTGGAGTTGGGAGAAGGATATCACGGCTCTGTTCACCCACCGGACGCCTACATGCATGGCCAAACCACCGCAAGCGCCGTTGCAGAAGGACAGATGAAAGGGGCCGTAGAGACAGGCGAAGTCGGAGATAGGCGGTGGGAACTCGATCCACCCGACGGCAGCGAAGAATGCACCGGAGGCAGTCATTGTCAAAGTCTTCCAGCCTTCGTTGATCGACCATCCGCATAGGCCACGTTTCACAGCTGTACGAACGACGGCCTGATATATTTGCCCTTTGGTCACCGATGAGATCTCCGAACCAAATCTGATATCGATATTAATGAATTTTCGTCGAACTAGGAAGAAAATTTTGATAATGAAAGTGAAGAAAATTACGATATTCAAAACATTACAACAACACAGTCTATGATTACTACAACAACAACCACAACTCCCTATTTCACAGAAAAGCTGGTCCACAACACAAATTGCCTCCTGATGCTCAACCCTTGGACTATTTAGTTTTATTTTTACCAGAAATTTTCTTTTTTTAACTGTTGTGGGAGAAACGAATAAATATGCTCAACGCATGATTTCTATTCGTGGAAGACTCGACCCACTACAGCAGCCAACCAATACTGCGGAAATGCAAACTTTCTTTTTACCATAAATATTGTTTGGTATCAAGCAGCTTCCTCGACTGTGGAACTACTGGAATCCTGGTGTAAGGTATTGTGATCCATATACCTCTAGCTTTATGTCGAAAACGAGGTACTCGAAAATATCTCAATATTTACATTTATCTGATTCTATTAATGCCCCCAGCAAGAATGTCCCAAACTAGTATTGTCTCTAACTGAACCATTTCACCATCAATAGCAACACCTGTATTTCGACCGTTCTTTTTTCTTCGGGGGCTTTGGCGGGACATCTTGTTCATGTAAGTAGTTAACGTGCAGTACTGTTATGAGGAGCCGTCAAAGGCTACCACGTGAAATGAAAACAACAATTTTTTTTAAAAAAGTGGCCGATATTCTTCAATTACAAAAAGAAAATTTGTTTGTAACATTATATAAAAGCAAAAAGCAGATTTTATTCCTGTCTACCAATGAATAACCTGGTGTTGGTGGTGAGGAAAACCCGCAGTGAATTTAACTATTGTTAATTCATATATTGTTTATGTAATAAGCCACAAGGTACCTCCGCCACGAAAGGACTACGACCATATGAAATTTAGGTTTGATATTGCAACACAATTACGTGAGAGCATTTCTTCCAGAAAACACAGAACTAAGAGAAAATCAAAATTAACTAAGGTGGATGTCAACAGAGAAAATATTAACTTTCATAACGTTGATAAAAAATAAATGGGGAAAAGAAAGTTTGCAGATTTTGTTCGTTGCAAAAAAGAAAAACTGCAAAAAGGTATCAAGTTGAAACTTCATTTATGTGTCCTTTTTGCAAAGTGCCCTTGTGTAAAGAGTGCTTTAGACAATTTCATTATGGGATAATTATATTTTGTTATTTGATAGAAATACTATCATATATTCCTTTCATTTTATTATAAATATGTGTAAATGAGAAATACATATTAATTCACATTTGTCTCATCCGTTAATCTTTATTAGATGCATTCTGTTAAGTAAATGTACTCATTAAATTGTATAAGAGTGCGTAGCCAATGGTACATTGACTAGTAAAAGAGTTTTATAGTTTATTTTCAAAAATAAAATCTTGTACCGATTATACTTGTATTTTAATTAATTCAAATTTATGTACCTCATCATAAAAAGTGGCAAAATTGCTGGCGGTTGACGTCTGGGATAATTTTAGTAACAAATCAAGCAGGCAACATACATCATTCTGTATATGTGATGTGATGTGATGTGATGTGATGTGTGTGTGTGCGGCGTGCTGACAGAATCCTTAGAACGTCGGACAAAAATGCTTTGCAGTACTCGCTCCGAATACTTACGTTCTGAGTTCAAATCTCATCGAGGTTAACTTAGCTTTTCATTATTTTGGCGTCGATGAAATTAAGTACCAATCAAGTACTGGTATCGATGTTATCGTCAATCCCACATCCCACAAAATTGCTGGCCGTGTGCCAAAATCAAAATCTATTATACGATGTGTTTGTTTGTACGTGTACATTTGATTTTATCCTTGTAAAAGTATTTAACAGGAAATTATTAGCACAAAATCACTAGATATTGCCAATAAATTGCCAGTTTTATTCATATTTGCCTAATCCTGCAGTATAAAATTTCTAATAGAAAAGTGGTGAAAAAAAAAAGAATAAACAAGTATGACTTAGTTGTTTGGAAACTGGAAAATGAAGGTGAATTTCCTTTCTGTAAATTATTTCATTAAAAATTTCTTTGCGTACACAATTAGCATATTTCCAAAGCTTGCGATAAACGAAATTTACCGTTTGTAAACACTTAATGGTCAACATTACAATTATTTTCATAGTGTTCGTTTTAATAGTGAATGTTAATATTCGTTACCAGCCAACCATATAGTTTCTTGAGTTCTTGATAAAAAAGACAGCAACAAAAATGATTCCGTTTTGTATTTTGAAATATTTGTCCAAAAGGTTGAAATATGCTGTTTAGAGGTTACTTGTCATCAATATTGTTCAGTAATAATTAGAGAACTTTCTGCATCAGTAACAATTTCATATAAAGCAAATATAAACCGAAAAAAATTGCATACTCTCTTTAACTTTGTATCTCACGCGGACATAATTTAATTTTTGGCTACATTTATAATAAAAGATGAAATATTCTTTAGTCTGTACGAAAGCTCTTTCGATGGTTATTATTCTCACTTAATACTACAAAAGACAATATTCGAAGATTTACAGGCAAAATCTTTCAAGTTTTTTATACGAATATTAAGAACAATTTTTCTATAATAACGTGTTAATGCCGTTTACACACATAAAATATATGATAAATTATTCAGTAATAACATTTTCCAGCATATTTTCTTTAATAATTTCTTTGACTACTCAGTTTATAAATTTAATATATTCATTCTTTTTCGTTGCTATATCATAGTATTTCGTAAAAGAGTTGTATGTAATATGTAGGATTCCCCACCACCACCAAAAAAGGGGATGAAGCCGGGGAAAATGTGTTGTGGCATTTTATCTGTCTTTATGTTCTGAGTTCAAATTCCGCCGAGGTCGACTTGGCCTTTCATCCTTTCGGGGTCGATAAATTAAGTACGAGTTACGCACTACAGACGATGTAATCGACTTAATCCCTTTGTATGTCCTTGTCTGTCCCCTCTATATTTGGCCCCTTGTGGGCAATAAAAAAACACAAAACAAAAAGAAGTTGACTTTGCCTTTCATCCATTCGCACTCGATAAAATAAGCATCAGTTGAGCATTGGGTGGGATCTAATTGTCTAACCCTCTGCCCGAAATTTCTGGCTTTGTGCCAAACTTTGAAATTAATAAATAGGATACTAGCTAATCGTATACGTACAAGGTGGTATCAAAAAGTTACTGGATTAGTTCTGTAGCGCTCCAACAGATGGCAGCACACGGTTGCATGTGCAGTGAGAGTTAGCAGTGACCTTTATGAGACAGTGTGCTGAGTGACTTTCCTGTGTTCAATTCCCAAGTTGTAAAGTTTGTATTTTTGTAATCACGTGTATATTGTTGTCTGCAATTTTGCCATAGATAGGAACAAAGAGCCAGCGTAAAATTTTGCGTTAAACTCGGGAAGTCTGCTACAGAGACATTGATCATGCTTAGGCAAACTTATGGCGACGTGGCAATGAGTCGTACGCAATGTTTCGACTGACACTGGTGCATCAAAAGTGGAAAACGTATTGTGTATCTAGAATTCGTCTCCCAGGGCCAGACCGTCAATCGAGAATTCTACTGCGACGTTTTGAAGCGTTTGAGGGGAGACATTCGGTGAAAGCGACCGGATCTGTGGAGCGCAAAGAATTGGATTCTTCACTGAGCTCTCCTTACTCGTGAGTTTCTCGCCGAAGTTAACATGGTGTAGCTTCTGCCCCCACCCTATTCGCCAGATTTAGCACCTGCGGACTTCCATTTCTTCCCCAAGATGAAAATGCTGCTCAACGGTCGCCGTTTTAACACCGTTGTCGAGATCCAGAGCAAATAGCTGAAGGTCCTCGACTTGCTTACGGAAAACAACTTCCAGGCCGGATTCCAAAGTAGCAGGAACACCGGGACTGGTGTATTATTGTGCAAGGTGACTATTTCGAAGGCGATAATGTTAAAACTTAGGTAAATAAATTATTTTTCATTAAACATAACTCCGGGAACCTTTTCATACCACCTCGTATACCCCACAAATTTTATGAGCGTTATTTAATGTAGATAATTTCAGTAGATCGATGATAATATTCTTTCTTGGTTAATGAATTAGGCACACAAAAGGAAAGGCTTATAAAGGTTTTGTACCAAGTACTTTTATTTAGTTTTGTTCGCTGTTTCACTTCAATAATTTAATGATTTAGTTTCTTTCACCATACTTACAGGCAGGATATCGTATGGTGATGATTTCTACATATCTGGTTCAATGCTTGCAAACTCAGATATCTGAGATCGCGCCAAAAAAAATTCATCTAACCGATTTGCTACAACCATAAACTCTCTCTCTCTCTCCCGCTCTCAATCACTCTCTCTCTCTCTCTCTCTCTCTCCCTCTCTCCCTCTTTGCCTTTTCTATTGCTACTACATATGCTTCTGCTCCAATGATTTAGCAAATTGCCTACCACAGTTTGCACTAACATTCCTCTCTGGAACCGCAATCTTCAGAATTCCCCGCTTACATATGTCCTACGAGCATCTGAATGCAGAAATTTGGGCAAAACCTCAAACTCATCGTTCTCACCAATCAGAAAATCTACAAAGGTCATGGACTACTCATTATTATAACCATTATTCCGCCGAGGTCGACTTTACCTTTCATTTTTCAGAGTCGATAAAATAAGTATCAGTTACGCACTGGGGTCGATATAATCGACTAGCTCCCTCACCACCAAAATTTTCAAGGCCTTGTGCCAGAAGAAGAAATAATAATAATTATTGTTATTATCAAGGCGGCGAGCTGGCAGAATCGTTAGCATGCCGGGCGAAATGCTCAGCGGTATTTCGTCTGCCGTTACGCTCTGAGTTCAAATTCCGCCGAGGTCGACTTTGCCTTTCATCCTTTTGGGGTCGATTAAATAAGTACCAGTTACGCACAGATGTCGATATAATCGACTTAATCCGTTTGTCTGTTTTTGTTTGTCCTCTCTGTATTTAGCCCCTTGTGGGTAGTAAAGAAATAGTTATTTCGTCCGTCAGTACGTTCTGAATTCAAATCCCGCTGAGGTCGACTTTACCTTTCGGGTTCGATAAAATAAGCACCAGTAAAATGTTGGGGTCGATGTAATCAACTCGTCACCCCCACCCAAATTTCAGGCCTAGAGTAGAAATTATTATTATCATTAAATTTAATAATGGTTAATTTATTTTAGCTCAGATTATTAATATTTTAATTTCTTTAATAACCCTCTTATTGGAACATGTATGGAGTATATATTTATATATGTACATACGTACTTTAGTTTTAAGCAAATGTCTTAGATAACCTTTTTTTAACAATATTGCAGGGAGACTTCTTCAACGTACATCGTGTGTCACCTAAAAGCTGTTTTATTACTGACACACGTAACTAAGTAAATAAAATGGGTTTGGGAAGAGAGCTTCTTTGTTTCTGGAAACTGAATATTAGATGAGGCTACACTCAGTAACAGCCGTGTATATGAAGAAGGGTGGGATTCTGAGTCGTAGCAAGTTCACTTCGCTCGTAGGCTGTATGCTTCAGATAAAGTATATACTTGTAACGTGAAAGGATCTATCATCGAAGCACTGGCAGGGTGTCGAGATCCTTTCTGGTCACATACAAAAATTCTTGTAGAAAACAAACAGACGAAACTCAGGTTAAAGGTGAACAGACAACTTGGTTTATTGATTCATGGTTGTACGTTGTCTGATGGGGGAATAGACAGCCTCTGAGATACTGCTGGTGTTGGTCGTTGAGGTTGGTTGAAGTTGGTTGAAGCTGGTGTGTGGCTGTCAGAGCCAGGAAAACCGTGACCGATCGCAGTGCTGTCTTGAGCCGAAGAGAGCGATTTGAGGTTCGCGGGCTCGAGAGATGTTTTCCCGCACATGCGCATGGGGAAGACTTCCGGTGGCCACCCGGAAGTAGTCCCATTCTGCGCATGCGCGCCGAACCCTACACAGTAGCATCACTACAGGGCTCCCCTCCGAGTGCGAAGTACGGCAACCAGAATATTGTGGTGGTGCTGCAGAAAACAGAAGGCTTGCCGATCCCCCAGAAGACTTGGTACATACTATTATACAATAAGAAACATTTTAAAGAAAGTTAAATGTAAATTGTTTTTGAAAGTTTCTTGGGCCAATGCACTGTTCTGCCCGATTTTGTAACATACGGTGTGCTCGGGGCACCCGTTGACGGCGAGGGTGGTGTTGTAGGAGCCGGTGAAGGTGATTGTGCAGGTGAAGGCGTTTGTGCAGGTGAAGGCGTTTGTGCAGGTGAAGGCGTTTGTGCAGGTGAAGGCGTTTGTGCAGGTGAAGGCGTTTGTGCAGGTGAAAGTGTTGTTAAAGGTGCATAGGTGGGTGTGTCAAGGTTGTCATCAAAAGATGAAGACGTCTCAAAATGTGCCTTTTTTAAACGGTCCACGGAAACGGTCTCCGAACGACCATTTATCTCAATCGTGAAAACCTTTGGTGTGCGAGAAAGCACACGAAAAGGTCCTTTATAGGGAGAAACAAGTGGGCCCTTCACAGAATCGTCCCGAACAAAAACATGCGACCAGGTGTTCATATCCGGTGGAAGATGGGACGGTGGAGATTGCTTTCTGGGAAGCATGGGCGGAAGGTTTGAAAAATATTCCCGCAGTCTGGTGACATAGGTCGCCGGATCATGGGGCGGGGAAGTGTCTGGCACCAACATCGTACCGGGCAATGCCAGTGTGGTACCATACAGCAGCTCTGCAGCAGAAAACCCCAGGTCTGCCTTGACAGCAGTCCGACAGCCGAGAAGCACAATGGGCAGAAATTCGATCCAGGACTGTGGGTCCGAAGAGGCACGAAGAGCGGCCTTGAGCTGTCTATGGAACCGCTCAACCAATCCATTAGACGCTGGATGGTAGCTTGTGGTGTGGATATGGTGCATACCCAAAATTCGCGACAATTCGCGAAATAGCGAGGCCTCAAACTGTCGTCCACGATCAGTTGTCAATCGGGACGGGACTCCGAAGCGAGAAATCCAGTTTGAAACGAAAGCTCGCGCAACAGTCTCAGCAGAAATGTCTGCTATCGGAATGGCTTCTGGCCAGCGGGAGAAACGATCGACACAAGTTAATAGATAAGAGAACCCGCGACTCACAGGCCATGGTCCAACCAGATCGATGTGGACATGGCGAAAACGGGCCTCCGTGGGGGGAAATTGTCCAAGCGGGGCACGAACGTGCCGTTGAATCTTGGATCGTTGACACTTGGAGCAGGTGCGTGTCCAACAAGTAATTGTGCGACGCATATTCGGCCAGAAAAACCGAGCAGTGATTAGTTTGAGGGTGGCAGCGATGCCAGGATGTGATAAGGAGTGCAGTGCTTCAAACACTGAGCGTTGATGGGTCTCAGGCACCAGTGGCCTGGGAGATCCAGTTGAAGTGTCACAAAGAATGGTGCCTTCGGCTGACGGAAGCGGAAGGTAGGAAAACTGGCAACAGGAGAACTTGGGAGAAGTTAAATCTAACGACGCCAAAGGTGGCTGCTCCTGCGATATGGCAGCTAAGTCGATAGCAGCAGGAGACGAAAGGGCGCAAACTGGAAGGCGAGAGAGAGCGTCAGCAGGAACGTTCTCTTTTCCAGGTATGTGTCGAATGTTGCTAGTAAATTGAGAGATAAAATCCAGGTGCCGAAAAGCACGGGGTGAGAGTTTGTCCGTTTTTGAAAACAGGGCAAACGTAAGGGGCTTGTGATCCGTATAGATCACAAAATCTCGCCCTTCAAGTTGATGCTGGAAATGACGAACCGATAGATAGATCGCTAGGAGCTCACGATCAAAGGTGCTGTATCGTCGTTCAGCTGGTTGCAGTTGACGGGAAAAGAAGGCTAGAGGTCGAACATGGTCATCCACTGTGTGTTGTAACACAGCGCCAATCGCAGTGTCCGATGCGTCCACAGTCAAAGAGAGAGAAGCACCAGGAACTGGATGTGCAAGCAAAGAAACAGAAGCCAGCTCCTTCTTAATGGACTCAAAGGCTGTCACTGCCTCAACAGAGAGGGTGACTTGACTGTCCTTTCTAGGAGAGTCCTTTAACAGCCTGGTGAGAGGTAGCAGCTTATCTGCACAACCGGGAATGAAGCGTCGGTAGAAATTGACCATCCCTAGATAATGCCTGAGCTGGCGCAAGGAAGTGGGGGGTGCGATGCGTTGAATGGCATCGACTTTTGACGAGAGGGGGCTGATTCCAGTCGAATCAATATGATGCCCTAGAAAATCTAGGGAAGAGCGTCCGAAAACACACTTGTCGGGGTTTATGCGTATGCTATACGCGCGAAGACGCTGGAAGAGTTGAGAAAGGTGCCGGAGATGATTTTCTCGTGTGTCGCTCGCAATGAGTATGTCATCGACATAGGCAAACACAAAATCAAGACCGCGGACAACCTCATCAATGAAACGCTGGAAGGTGCTAGTAGCATTCCGCAAACCGAAACTCATGTACAAAAACTCAAAACACCCAAACGGGGTAGTGATTGCAGTTTTTGGAACGTCGGCTGGGTTGACCGGTATTTGGTGGTAAGCGCGTATCAGATCGACCTTCGAAAAAATGGTACAACCATGGAGATTTGCTGTAAGGTCCCGGAGATTTCTAATCGGATAGCGATCGGCTATTGTGACGGCATTGAGGCGTCGATAGTCTCCAACCGGGCGAAAATCAGACTCGCCCTTTCGCGCCAAATGAAGGGGAGATGCCCATGGGCTGGTGGAGGGGCGTATAAGGCCAAGTTGAAGCATGTGCTCAAACTCGGCTCTGGCCGTTTTAAGTCGGTCTGGCGCTAGGCGCCGGGGGCGTGAGAATACAGGTGGCCCATTGGTGGTGATGAAATGGAGGGTCGAGTGGGTAGGATTTTCCGGTTTAAAGGCAATGTCCACTAGCTCCGGAAATGAAACCAAAAGAGAGTGAAAAGGGTCTCCAGAGGTGGCAACAAAGAATGTCGGGCTAAGGACCGCAGTGGTGGAACTCCCAGTCGGTGTAGAGAGCGACGTCGTGCTATCAAGAAGCCTCCGACGCCTGACATCCACCAATAGGTTAAACCTATCCAGGAAATCAGCGCCGAGAATAGGATGCGGGATGTCAGCGATGACGAAAACCCATCGAAAGTCTCGACGAAGGTTGAGGTTGAGGCGCAGCGAAATCTGACCGTAAGTGGTTATGGGAGACGAGTCAATAGCATGCAAGACAATCGAAGAGCGCTTGGGCTTGTCTGCAGCCAGACGAAGGGGCCAGATGCTGCAACAGGAGCCGGTGTCTACCATGAAGAATGTCTTCGACACCAGATCTTTTACATAGAATGCACGATGTTTGGGAAACGAGATGGAAGAAGGTGACGTGCTCACCTCCTCCGGATTTAGTTTTCCGAGGGCTTGAAAGTGCACGGCTGGGTACACCGATCTGCCTTTTCGGCATATCTCGAATGGTACCAGCACCAGCCGGAACGAGAAACAGAGTCACTCCGACTGCGGGAAATAGAGCTACTGCGACTACGAGATTGGCGTTCGATCGCACGGCACAGATCATCGATCCTCCGCGTAAGCGCGTCGATGTTCTCGGCCAGTTTATCGTTCGTCGGAGGTGTCGGGGGGCTCTGTACATGCGTACAGGCCCCGCGAGGGAGATGGGCGCGAAAACTCCAACACTTTGTCGGCCATCGTGGCGATCTGGTCCACAGACACAGCATCCAGTGCCGTGGCCAACATTGTCTGCACGTGGGCAGGCAGCCTTGAGAAAAATATCTTACGTAAGAGCGGCGCGTCAGCGGCGTTGCCGCTTAGCTCTCTTAGATGGCGCAGAAATTGGGATGGAGTTCTGTCCCCTAACTGCTCGTCGGCCATCAGTTCATTAAACTGACTTTCCTCTGAGCGCGTGTTGCGACGGAGGATCTCCGCCTTTACTGACGCATATGTGGCGTCAGGATGGGGACTCACAATGAGATCCCTGACCGATGTTGCGAGCCGGGAGGGCAAACTTGAAAACAGTAGATGTAACTGCTGTTGTGGCGGAATGGTATGCGCGGCAAAGTGTGATTCCACCTGTGCAAACCACAGCCCCGCATCCCCCGTAAATGAAGGCAAACCTGAAGCCATGCCTTTGTCGGAAGGAGTCTGTGAGAAGGGGGCAGAAGGTATGGTCGAGAAATGGAGAGAGAACACGTGGAACCGAGAAGGCAATTCAAAATTGTGTTTGTGTGTGCACCTCGTGGGTAGCAAAAAAAAAAAAAAGGAATAAGTGTGTACAAGGAAAACAAAATACAGAAAAGGAAAAAAAATGAATGTGTGTGTGTTTTCTATTTTCTTTCTTTTTTTTTTTGTACTGTGTGCGATGAATAAGGTTATTTGACCCACCTCGCCGTGCTGAAAAGGAGAAAATAAGAAAATAAATATGGATTTCCGCGCTCTTCGGCCCCCCAAAAAAACCTGTTCGCTGTGTCTTTTTCTATCCTGTTCTTTTTCTCAACTAGGGGTCACCAATTGTAACGTGAAAGGATCTATCATCGAAGCACTGGCAGGGTGTCGAGATCCTTTCTGGTCACATACAAAAATTCTTGTAGAAAACAAACAGACGAAACTCAGGTTAAAGGTGAACAGACAACTTGGTTTATTGATTCATGGTTGTACGTTGTCTGATGGGGGAATAGACAGCCTCTGAGATACTGCTGGTGTTGGTCGTTGAGGTTGGTTGAAGTTGGTTGAAGCTGGTGTGTGGCTGTCAGAGCCAGGAAAACCGTGACCGATCGCAGTGCTGTCTTGAGCCGAAGAGAGCGATTTGAGGTTCGCGGGCTCGAGAGATGTTTTCCCGCACATGCGCATGGGGAAGACTTCCGGTGGCCACCCGGAAGTAGTCCCATTCTGCGCATGCGCGCCGAACCCTACACAGTAGCATCACTACATACTCTTTGATTATGTAAAGAAGAGATAGAAAGAGAGAGAGAGAGGCTTTTTGATAATACTTTGGAACTCTGAATTAGCAATTTTGTAGCTTACAAGTGCCGAGTTCGAACCTTTTCATGTAAGGATCACTGAATACTCAAATTGTTTCTTATATTTCTCTTAAGGATAAAAATCTTCATAATCAAACTAATCCGAGAGAAACTGTAAAATCCTTATTTTGATCTGGATCTTTACCTTTTGACCTACAGATTTTTAAAATAATTTTTCGTAACTAAACACTTTTAATCTTCGGACACTGGTAGAATGTGTCATATAAAACATGTTTTACTCTTAGCATTTTTGAGAAAAACTTATATTTACGAAGATATTTCACCTTAAAGTTCTTGTATTTCGGTAATTTCAACCAATCAATGACGTATATTCAGCTGAATAAAATTACTGCCGTTGTCTGTCAACAACTATCGGTGGTGTATTTTTCGCTTGTCACTGTTATTTATGACATCGTTCGTGCGTTTGTACTGGTTTTAGGGTTAGGGTTTTAGGGTTAGGGTTGTCATAAATAACAGTGACAAACAAAATATACACCGCCGGAAGTTCTTGTTGACAAACAACAGCAGTAATTTTATTCAGCTGAATACACGTCATTGATTGGTTGAAATTACCGAAATACGAGAAATTTAAGGCGAAATATCTTCATAAATATAAGTTTTTCCCAAAAATGCTAAGAGTAAAACATGTTTTATATGACACATTCTACCAGTGTCTGAAGTTTGAAAGTGTTTAGTTACAAAAAATTCTTTTTCTAAATCTGTTGGTCAAAATCAAAAATCCTTTGATCCTCATATTTAAAAGTTATTTGGTAACAATTATAGAGCATTAATTTCATATTGGTGTTGTATAATTGTACAAGCACCTGTACAAACGAATCCAGTTTAAAATGTCACAGGAGAAAAAAGTCACAGGGATTTTGTCCGGATCCCATAAATCAATTGTGACTTTTTTCCTAGCCAAAACTGTGATTTTATTAATGTGACTTTTTTGCCTGTGACTTTATTACTGGTTACCGTACAAACACCTGTCATACCTTACCTTGTTGTACATATTCGACAGTATAGTTTCTGTGTTTCTTTCGATAATTTATCCATGCTTCTGAAAATATCCTTTTGATTACAGAATTTTCTCTTTATTACAACTTTCAATCAATGAAGTGTCTACTATAGAACTTTTTCTTTCTTCTTTTAACGCTGCTACAACAATAATGCTTTCAATAACTTCACGAACATAGACGCAGACGTGGTAACAAGTTTGCTTCCTAACCACATGGCTCCCTGCTCACTCCCACTGTGTAGCACCTTGGGCAAGTATCTTTTACTGGAACTTCGAGCCGACTAAAGCCCTGTGAGCGGATTTGTAAGACCGAAATTGAAAGAAACTTGTTTTATATATATATATATATATATATATATATATATATATATATACTTTATTTTAAGCAGCAGAAAATTCAACAAAATCTGTTACTCTGAGTTTCTCGTTGCCGTTCATCAGACAGTTTTTGCTAAAACTGTCTGATGAACGGCAACGAGAAACTCAGAGTAACAGATTTTGTTGAATTTTCTGCTGCTTAAAATAAAGCATATTACTCTACCACTGGTATTTGAGTACTCTTTTTTCCACCTTGTTTCACATTTATGTGTTTACTCCGGTATATATATATATATATATATATATATTATATATATATATATTATATATATATAATATATATATATATATATATATATATATGAGTGTGTGTGCGCGTGCCTTTGTATCTGTGTTTATCCCTGCAACTTAGTGGTTCGGCAAAAGAGACCGATAGATTAAATACCGGGCTTTAAAAATTGAATTGTTGTGGGTGAAGCAAAAGCGTTAATTTTATCAACACTGGAAAAATAAAAGTTATAAGTAAGTTTGGTGAGATTCGAATTCACAATATCCCATGGTATTTTTTAAAATCTAACTCTGTTGATTCTAGTACTTCAGATGTCCACCGTCCTAGTATTTACAGCACAATACTGACTGTGTTAACTCGCCCAATATCCCAACTTTATTATTGTAGCGAGTTACTTTTTGTGACAACAGCTTTTATTCTCTAACATCGCTTGACAAACCGGTGTCATATTTTTTATGTCATTGCATCTTAGCTGTTCAGTAAAAAAATACGTTCCAGGGGCCATTTGTTCGACTAAACCTTCCAATGTGGTGCCCAAGCATAGCCCAACTTGGCTCAGCAAAGACTAAAACAAGCAAAGCAAATAAATAAATAAATAAACAACCAATGTTTTGCTGCGAAATAAACTTTTCCATTATCTGTTTAGCTGACAAGTATTTCTCAGTTAACAAAGTTAGTCTTTTATCCTACCTCACAGAAACAGACCAAAGACAACATAAGTCTTCAACTCCCCCATATATTCAGATATCTTTCTACTATCTCCAAAGTTACGAAAAGATAAGAAATAGCCAGCTTCTAAATCTAACAGATAACCCTTTGATCTATGGCCGTGTATCACTTCAAGAAAACTTTTAGTCAGCTAATACTACAGTGATAGTATAAAACCACGTTTTTTTAAAGTAACAAGGTTTTTGATAAAATTTGGCACCGAAGTTTTTTCTAAAGGCTACCCTTTCCAAGAGATCAACTGAAACCGCCTTACTTTCAATCTTTATGAATGACGATTTGTCTAATCTCACAGTTACTCGTCTTTCATTCATAGTTCAGTTACAAACTAGTTTCTTCATCAAGGATACTATACTGGCAATAATACATACGTTCCGTCTTTCATCCAACCGGCAATCAGCTACATCAAATTTCGGTATGTGAAAATAATAATAATAATATAATAATAATAATAATAATAATAATAATAATAATAATAATAATAATAATAATAATAATAATAACAGTCATGATGATGATGGGGATGATGATGAATTCTTTTATTTGCCACAGGAGATATATGTGCGTGTATGTATGAGTATGTATACAAAAACACATACATATAAAATGTGTATACATACAGACATATAGAGAGAGATTGATAAAAAATATATATTCACATATATATTGGGTGTATGTGTGTGTGTGTGTGTAATAAATTGCTACAATATACTAGTATGCATAATATCTATAATATATACGAAAGACCCTGGAATGCCTAGCATCCAGCTTTGGAATTGAAAGTTATGCCAACAACAGAACTGAACACTATTGTATTCTACTAAAGATGCTGCTTTTCTCCATCTAGTGTAAGGAACCAGTATTGTAACAGCTTATATTTGAAGAGTCCACATTTTTCCACATTTTTCCACATTTTTCCACATTTTTCCACATTTTTCTATCAAGTCAGAGATCTACAACGTGTAGATGTGGATGTGTTCAAAGAACATTTGGACAAATTTTATCTGGAATCAGAGAAATCCACATCGTTGGAGGAAATATAAAATAGAGCAGCTCTGTCTTGTTCGCCGCTCCACCAGAATCGGTTACGAAGAGAGAGCCAGAAAGTGAGTGGGAAATATAGCCACACTAAAATGTGGTAACCCAACTTAACTACAACCTCTGGCTGAAACTAGTATAATATATGTAATTATATATGTATGTATACATATACATATATATATAGGGAGAGTTTTCGAGTTTATATATATATATATATATATATATATATATATATACATATATGAGGGGGTGCGAAAAAGTTCCTGGATTGAAGTAAACGAAAATGCAGGTGGATCAGTCAATTATTATTTTATTCAACATATTTCGTTTTCAGATTCACACACTTATTGCAGCGGTCCTTCAGTTCTTCTAAGCCCTGCAAAAGAATTCGGAAGGTTGGCCTCCAACCAGGCCATTCGCGTCACCCTTAAAGCCAGGAACTTTTCAGCACATCCCCATACATACATACATAGGTACATACATACATACATACATACATACATACATACATACATACATATAACGCATACACATGCACCCAAATACATGATATAAGCACGTTGTATATATTTATAAATTTACGAACAACTTCTTACTACTTCTCTCTCTCTCTCTTTTTCATTCTATCACTCTCTCTCTCTCTCTGGTAAGCAGACATATCTCACATATGCATTCACATTTTGACACCTGTTCATAGGTTGCCACTTCCATTCTCTCTGCTTTTTTTTTATATATACCTCTCACGTATACCATAAATTCATACCCAAACACTTAATCCCACCTCCCGTGAACAAATATTGTTTAATAATATATAATATATATCTAAGGTAGCGAGCTGGCAGAATTGTTAGCACGCTAGAATTTCACCTGTTTTGACGTTCCGACTTTGCCTTTCGTTCCATCGAGATCGATAAAATAAGTATAAGCTGAGCACTGGAGTCGATGTAATTGACTTACCTCAACCCACAAAATTGGTGACCTTAAGCCAAAACTTGAAACCAACATAATGTGTGTATCCATGTATGTTTACACACACGCACATAGATACATAGATAGATAGATAGAGAGAGAGAGAGAGAGAGTGAGAGAGAGAGAGAGAGAAAGAGAGAGAGAGAGAGAGAGAGAGAGAGAGAGAGAGAGAGAGAGAGAGAGAGAGAGAGAGAGAGACTGACTATGATACTTGAAGTAATATTCGTTAGGAAGCAGTTATTAGTAATTGTGACTGACAGAAATGTTTTCAATAAAATAAAATTCGTCATTTTATATTTTACAGCTGATAAAATAGATAATTCTATTGCTTTCTTTTATTCCATTGTTGCATCGGTTGCGTCAACCAGACCGATGGGATTTAACACTCACATACATATATACACACTCAATCATATCTTTCACCACTCAAATAGCAATATCAGTAGTTCCCGACCGGGATCCGTATGACCCTTGGGGAACCATGTAAGATTTTGTTGCTAAATTTATGAGTAATAAAATCGGTTATACTACATTGCACAAAACAGTTCAACCATTTCTTTTATACTAGTAATATTCAATTATAAAAAATATAACACGATTTTGTTGAAACACCGAATGAGTATACGGGTCCAGTAGAATAAAATGGATAGCAAATGGATAGTGTAAGGAACCAGTATTGTAACAGCTTATATTTGAAGAGCCCACATTTTTCCAAAACTCAACTCTATCAAGTCAGAGATCTACAACGTGTAGATGTGGGTGTGTTCAAAGAACATTTGGACAAATTTTATCTAGAATCAGAGAAATCCACATCGTTGGAGGAAACATAAAATAGAGCAGCTCTGTCTTGTTCGCCGCTCCACCAGAACCATTGAGCTATTCGAGCATATAGATAAATTTACACATACAATGTGTGTACATCTCACTTAACCATTATCCTTCCCTCTTTCCAACTCCTCTCAAACATATACTCACACACCAAAAACCTAAATGACACACACTAATACAATAAGCCGATGCTAAAAGTTTTTAAAAGTGCTTGAAATTAAATCCATCTCAAGTTCTCCTTGCGCACCACCTATTCGCACATTGCTAAAATATTGGGAAAATGCCATGCAGCAGTTGTTCCGGCTCTTTACGGTTTGAGCTCAAAGCCTACCGTAATCAGTGTTTGCTTTCATCCTTTCGGAATTGATAAAATAAAGGACCAGTTAAATATACATGATGATGTAGTCAACTAACCCCACACCCACCACAAATTTCAGTCCTTATGCACAATAATGGTTTCGAATTTTGGTACGTGACCAGCAATTTCGGGGTAGGTGATAAGTCGATTACGTCTACCCCAGTGCTCAGCTGGTAACAATTCTGCCAGCTCACCGCCGTTTTTATGCCTAATATTGGTTTCAAATTTTGGCACAAGGCTCGCAGTTTTGGAGGAAGGAGTAAGTCCACTACAATGACCCCCAGTGTTTAACTGATATTTATTTTATCGACCTTGAGAGGATGAAAGGCAAAGTCGGCTACAGCGGAATTTGAATTCAGAATGTGGAGACAGGCGAATCCCTCTAAGCATTTTGCCCGGCGTGCTAAATTCTTTCAGCTCACAGTCTTCCTTATACCTAATATTAGAAAGAATATTGGTCAGATTTAGATATTTGGCTGGATGTAAAACTCAATTGAAGGCGATAAGCTGGCAAAATCGTTAGCACATCGGACAAAATGCTTCTTCCGGCTCAGTGCGTTCTTAGTTCGAATCCCACCGAGGTCAACTTTGCTTTTTAACCCTTTGGGGTCAATAAAATAAGGTACTAGTCAAATGCTGGTTGCCTCCGTCCTCTCAGAACTGCTAGCCTTGAACCCTGCTACGAACCGGTGTTCCGTTTAGAGGAATATTCTGATCTTCGTTACTTATGCGCCATGAGAATCGAGTAACCAGCCTTATAGGCCAAGGGCTCGAAAAAAAAGAGCAAAAACAAAACAAAAAATCTCAACGGCTGCATTAGAATATGAACTCTCCACTTAGACGTCAGGTGTTCGCTGCCTTATGCAATCTAGAGTAGAAGTTCTCAGAACCCAATATACTAAAACCACAGTTCATGTCACAAAAGCAGTGAATGAAAAAAGTACATTCCTTTTTATCGTGTCATCATTGCTGTTTAAGAAATAATTCCAAAAGACGACAACAAATAAACATTCGAAATATTTCCTTCGGCGAGAATCATGCAATATAACAAAGATTATTTATGTAAATAGTTGCAGAAACTTTGTTAATAGTTTAACTTCCGTATTTATAAGATATTTTTTTCTATTTTTTAAAAATTTCTTTCTCCTTTTTACTCGTATATCGTTCTTGTATCCTCAGTCTGTGGCGTGTGCAACAGAAGCTGTTATGAGTAGAATCCCATGTCATAACAAAGGGTTATAGAAACTTCTGTACACTATTGCATTTGGTGAAACCGGAGTTTTTGTTGTGCTGAATGTCATATTTAAATTACCTTGATTATACAAAACGCAACGTTAAATCGTTAAAGACTACGTTACAAACATTACTTAGCTGTTACACCAGTTAGAGCCTTCGGCATTTAACACTACATGCCGAGAATTTTGATTCCTATTTAGATGGGCAATGTAAACAAAATATTTACAATTTCTTTCAGGAAAAATGAAAATGTTGTAGAATTTATTTATTTTTAAACGGGAAAAGAAAATACAGAATAATATGCCTCTGAAATCTAACCAACTGTTATTTAAAAAGATAAATAGGTGAATATAAGTGTAAAACTTATAAAATAAAGCATTATTCCAGCTTTACTATAAACCTTCCATTATATTGACAAACGTCCTTAGTTATTATTCTTGTCCTTAGTTATGTTATTATTTTCATTCAGTTTGTTCAAAAGTTTCGGTTGTAAATACAAGAACACGAATTCAAATTTATCTGAATTGATACCGCAACATCAAAAGCACAAAACATACTGATTTTATACGAAAACAAGAGGTTTCGTGAGATGATAGTGACCAAAGTTACACATATAGAAGAGACTAATTGTTCTCTTTCACCAGGTAAAATGGTCTAGAGCAAGTTAAATGTTTCGTCCATGCACTTTACTTAGTTCTGGTGGTCCTCAAAGCTCTAGTCGTTAAACTGAAAAAGCTCAGTTCATTTGACAGTCTTCAAGTATTATAATCCTTTCTACTATAGACATAACGCCTGAAATTTTGGTGGGAGGGGGTAAATCAATTACACCAGCCGTAGTGCTCAACTATTACTTATTTCAATGGCCCTAAAAGAGATGAAAGATAAATTGATCTCGGTGAAGTTTGAAATTAGAACGTTATAGACATACGAAATGCCACTAAGCATTTTGTCCGGCGTGCTAACGATTTAGTCAGATTGCCACCTTTTCAAGTCTTATAATCAAGATGGCAGAAGTAATGATGTGTAACGTAAGGTTATATCAGCTGGATGTTGTGACGTGAGTACTTAAAAACTACAAACTTATTCTGTAAAAAGTACTGTTACATGAATTAGTTTTTTTATGTTTTTGTAATAGAAATATCTTGATTAAACCTGCTTCCTTAGACTGAATAAAATTCGTAACATCAGATAAATTTCGTCTTCTATAAAGAAAGGTTCCTTGCTCAGAGAAATTTAAGGTTTGTTGGAGGGTTTTGAATGGACAGTGTTGAAAGACTTTTTAGACGAAGAAGATTATCACTAACCTTCTTTCTAATTTGCTGGTTTGTTTTTTAATAATCTGGCTAAAGACATTTGAGTTGGTGAATTGGTAAAGTCATTAGAGGGTCGGGTAAAATACATTGAGATCTCTCTTCCTTCTGAGTGCAAATCGCGCCAAGCTCAACTTTGCAGCTCATTGTGGTCATTCCTCTTTATTCACACTGAGTCAAAATTTTCTTTTGTAAAAAGTTAAAAAAATAAAACACCCGAAGAAGGTAAAGGGAAGCCACCTTTGTATTCTCCCAGGAAAATTTCATGTCCTGCACGTAACACTTGTCAAGTAAACATCAAGTGCTGGTTATCAACCTCATAGCGTAACTTTCCTTTACTAGCATGTGTACTACATTCTATAAGCAAAATATTCCAAAGAAAACTCTACAGTGAATCCGCAAAATGCTTCTTTAATTTCCCATGTAAGACGACGTTGACATTTCTAAAGGAACGAAATAATATATAACATTCATGCCTTTCTGAAGTTGCATTAGTAAAGTGAGGATTGAAATTGAGGATTGAAATTGTCATAGAGGAGCTTTATTCTCTGTCAAAATGAAAAGTATATTAATAATACTCCTTAAATAAGTTGTTTAATTAATTATTTGATGAAAACTAGAAAACTGTTTTGTTCAATTTGAGTCCGCAATCCCATCTTGAATCTCCAAAGAAGGTGTTTTGTTTCAATCGCACTGCCATTCCACTTTTCCTTCTTGTAAAAACTTCTTTTTAAACTTCTATTAACTTTTATGCACCACATTGCCACTTAGATTTCATTGCATGCATTACACTTGCTAACTGTTTGAAACCGTATAAAAATTATTGATGTAATGATCTAAAATTCAGACGTAGAAACTTTATGCGAAGCAAGTTTAGAAAATGTTGCGAACTTTTAATAATAAAAGAGAGGGAATAGATTCAACGAGACAAAGACTCAGTAAATTTATGTATTGTCATCTTCGAACTTTAAAATGAAGCTTCTTACTATTAACTTTGGATAGAAAGGTATGGTTTTCGTAATGTGTGACAAGTATTTCAAGGAAGTTTCAAATTTAAGTATCAATATTAAAATATATTAATATATAAAATATAAAAAAAAAAATATTGAAATAATATATAAAGCAAATTCTATTTTATGAAATAAACAAATACAACTATAAACGAGGCAAAACAACAGACTGATATAGACATAAGAATTCTTGAAAATGTTGTAAACATTTACTGACAGTTTAAGCAATGTAAATTTGTCTGCTTGCTAATGAGTGCCATATGTAAACGACATGTGTAAAGAAGTGTTCTCACTATGTGTGTAGCTTTCGTTGATGTTTGCTGGTTGAGTCATACATTTGAGTTATATATTTTCTCTTCTCTAAATTTATATTTGCTTTTTCACTTCCTCTAGCCACATCACTAGTAGTTATCCTTTCTGAATTCATCTTCCTACGGCAGCCATTTTCGTAGTAATATAAGGTATTTTCTATCTGTAGGGCACTTCAACATAGCTTGCTTTTCTACGAGTATACGTCATGTGAATCGTCAGTGTGTCTGTGTATTGAGTTTTGCTAGAAAAGAAGGATAGAAGGAATTTTTCATGTAGTTGAATTTCAAACGCCATGCGCTTGTATGTGACTGGAATAATTTCAGCTTATTTCTGTTATCTGCACATTCCACCTTTTAGAGGTGGTAGTTTAAATTTCTTTTTCTCTTGTTGGAGTTCCTTTTTCCCCTTCTATTCCAGATATATATTTTTCTTCTCTCCTCGACACATTAAAGTGTTGTTGGAGTGCACACAACATTCTTTAATTTTGCTTAACTTATCAACACTTCATTGAAAGAGATATGTCTATTTACCTAATATCTTAAAAGCATTGATTGCATTTAAAAAGAAACTTATAAAATATTCTCTTTAAATATCTTAGAGATATAGGTTATTCATTTATTTCACTCAACTCTCTTTGTTTCGGATATTTTTCCCATAAAAACCATTCAATCCGATTACTTTATTCTTAAAACAAAATTCATAAATTTATAAATTTATAAAGATCGCTTAATATAAGTACAAAACTCCATATTACACACACCCTTCTGCTAGCGTTTAACACTAGCTAGATTATTTTAATGTTTGTAATCATTAAAGAGGCACGTTGATCACACAAAGACTCAATTAAAAAACATTGGCTGTCATTCCTATAAACATAAAACCTCATTTCGTGGATATAAAATCATTATGACTTATTGTAGAGGTGCAGAATAGTCAATTGACTTAACCCCATGCTATTACAAGTTTTCTAATGGTGAGTTGCATATAGTAGTCTATATTCTATGGACAAGGTATTTTCATCAGCAATTGCAGTTACTTTTAACTACTTTTATTGTTAAATTCCACGAAAAAGGCATACATCTCACAGAATCATTTTCCTTGAGACATATTACTAAAAACTCACTACAACTGACAGCTTATTCTAAATGGTAACATAGGGAAGAAATAACATGTATGTTTCATGATAGAAACAAGCAATTTGATTTTTAAGTGACATTGAGCTGGATAGATTTCCGAAGAATATATTTTGCAGAACCTTAAAAATGCATGGCCGCAGTCAAATTACTGAAACAAATAAAAGAATGAAAGAATAGTGGTTTCACTCATTATTGTTTTTACAATATTAAGGTCTAATATTTTAGTTTTATGAAGAGTGATGAAGGACTGGAAACAATATAAAGTAGAATTGGATATCCTACAGTATTTAGTTTCATCTGTCTATGTTGAGTTAATAATTCCGTCGCAATAGACTGCGCCTCAATCCATCTCTCTGGGGTATATAAAATATGTACCCGACATGTACAACGTCGATTTAATCGATTGCTAAAAATGTATAATTTTATACCAATATGAGAAATCGTTATTATTTCAATCATTAGTTCGAAACACTTCCATTGCTGTCAAGAATATATATGTATAAGTATGTATAATTGATGTATAAAAACGCGTATGGAAGCGAAACAATTTTACTAAACGGTTAGTCGTTAATAAGAGAACATGTAAAGTTAACAAAGTTTTTGTTTGTATCAAAGAAATCGAAGCGGAGAAAGGTTCCCTGCAGTTGTGTGTACCAGGCATTTCAAGGATCGCCAGATGCATAATACATGAGTCTCCGGTCACTTTAGCCAGGAACATTTTCTATTGATGCTGCTGCCAATGGCTGAGATGAATGACTAGTATCACCATGATACCTGAAGCGGTCAAACTAAAATGCAGAACTGACAAGTAGCCTTTGGGGAGATTTCCAATGACGTATAATTGTCGAATGGATGATACTGAGAAAACCTAAACAGATGTATTGCAAATGAATATAGGGAAATCACTTATAAAGTGACCAGCTAACGGCATGCATAGCAGAAACAAATACAGTTGTGTATACAACATACAGCCTCTCTCACATACACACACACATATATACACACTCACAGATATACACGCTCTTACACATTCACACATAAACACTCACAAAACAATACTTACACAAATACACACACGCCATTAAAACCATTATAGCATTTGGACATGAGATAAAATGAAGGTTGATAGAATATATGATGATCAGAAATTTGTATCCGAACAAAGTATCCAAATCATATCAATAAAATCCATTTTATACTAATAACAAAATATCGACAACAGACGCATACTCTCACCGCCATTTCTCTCTCTCTTTCTTTCTCTCTCTTTCGCTCTCTCTCTTTCTCTCTTTTTCTCTCTCTTTCTCTCTCTCTCTCACACACACACGCTAGCGCATGTATAGTCTCATTTACATATACATACACACACACACTTATATATATGTGTAGGTATATGTGTGTGTGTGTATGTGTGTATATATACATAGCGTTCTTTTAATATACAGGGTGATCAAAAGTCACCATACATAGGAAAAATTTATTTTTTTTATAAGAAACAGTTAAATAAAAAAATGTTTCTTATAAAAAGAATAAATTGTTCTTTTGTATGGCGACTTTTGAATCACCCTGTATAATTATACTCACTGAATTGCTTATAGCCTTTAGAATGCAGCATAATCATCACTGAATAATATTCCCTCTCGCCATAATCCTCCCTATATAATACTTTATAAACTATCTGACATATGATGATGGTTTGAACACAGCCAAAACATCTGAATTTTTTTGAAGCAATAAAACCTAAAATTTCATTCTGAATTTAGTTTAATTAACATGTTACTTTTATTGTTAATTTTGAGTATCATCATTCCTAGAAAGCCACACCTCAAACTCTGCAGCTTTCATTCATTCCGGTTAACTCATACTCACCGTCACCGTCCTTAAACCTCGATTGAAACCTTGATTCACTTCTTTGTTATTTCAACCTACCAGTCACACTTTCCTACTAGTCACGCTAAAATAACGATGGTGTTAGAGTAATTATAATTTTAAAGAAATTAAGGATACATTGTTCACGTATAGCAAGGAAAATAAATCAAAATACTTTCATATTCCATTATTTTGTGAATTTCGATTGTGCAAATCAAAATCTATAACCTGGATAAAAGAACAGTTGGTTTCATATCATTTCTTCATAGATTTTCCTTTGTATCATTTTTGAGGAGACATTCAAATCTACCAGGTAGCGGATCTCTACAATATTACATGACTTTTGTTCTCTGTCTCATACAGCAATATCTATCCTGTTGTGCTTACAATGAGTTGTTGTTTTCATTTTTTTTATTGCAATGTTCCACTAGTACTCTATATTTAAAAGTGTGGATACATTCCGGTTCTGATGTGCGTTTAGCATGGCCATAGGGACAATCACTCTGCGTACATCATTGTAGACTTTTAACAACAATGCCATGTTTCGTAGAAAAGTGATAACTTGCTGACAGTTTTGAACAGCTGATGATGATATGGGTGATACCTTCCACACCGGTATGGTACAATCGACGTTTTTAAGAAAGCGTAGCAGTCTGGAGACATCTTTATCTCTCTTGTTGATCAACTATTTCGTAGCTGCCTCCTATTCCTGGCTAGCAAATGCTTAGTTTTCTTGGTGCGATGTGATGTACTTAGCATAGATCCAGGAGAAACTATTGTTCCTGTCACTGTTGTTGGCATTCTCCAACTTGCAGGACATTTACCCATGCATAATTTTCTGTTGGTATAATGAGTATTTCTCCTCCAAGTTCTTCAGTTTAAGTAAGCCAGTGCAAACACACTTGGTTCAGATGGAACAATGGTAAACTCAGGGTACTTGTTTAGAAGTTCTCCGCCTAATGTAATGCTTACACTCGGTGTTTGGTGTACATGTAATGTATTCATTTCTCTTTTTGCTCTTCAGTGTATGTTGCCTATGCGATATGATACGGCACTCAAAGGCCACCAAGAAATATCTTATGTATCTTCATTCATCCTTCCGTTTAACTCAGATCCTGTCAGTGTCGCTATTGAAATAGAAGTTGATATCTTCCTAGTCCTTGTGTACAGGTGCAGATTTCTTCATGTATTTGTTGGCATTAGCATTCGCACCGCGAATGCATTGTTGGATGTGGTTTTATTGAATGCAGATAACTTTGACATTCATATCTTCCGAAGTCTATCGAAGTACTCATTTTTCGCTCTATTTTTACTAACAGCGCCAACATATGCAACATTTTCATTGATTCGAAGGTATTTGTAGCATTCGTTATTGGTGACAGAAATTAGTGAGTCATCGGCATCGATATTGTTTGCCTGGTCGACAATCTTTCCTCGTTTGACTACCAAACATGATCACTTATTCTAAACAAATTCTATTCCTATACCCCTCGAGAGTGTTGCGATTAGTTCTATTTGTCTCTTGGTATTATAAATATTACTCATGTATAGATTAAGATCACCAACATAAAAGGTGTGGGCGATATTAATTTTTTTGTTCATCTGCAGATTCTATCATGCAGCCTATGCATTTCCATGACAGGAGCAACAAGGGATTTTTGCTAGGACGAAAAGTATTATTTATAAGTTGCCACCCTGAAATATCCCTGTTGATAGCCTAATTCTGATAATGACTGTAGCGGTAGCTTCAGTTCTTATCAATAGCTTTGTACACCACATTATTGCCAGTCTCTTAATAGCTAGTCTCTTAATATCTGTTATAACTTTAACGAAACTTAGTGATTCTCTTACCCCTGTGTGAGGAACGAAGTCACGTGCCTTCTAATAGTCTAGCAGGTTTCAGAAGGGCAAATTTGTTGGCGAAGAGCTGTTCGGCACAGCCCTAAGCTCCTTTCTATCCGCCTGCCTGCTCACCTACCACTATATTATGTGATTCATGTTGTATAATTCTGGAGAAATGCATTTAAACAACCTCTATATAATATATACATCATATTCAAGTTTACTAAGGGCCTGTAGCTTTAGTATATACGCGCCTCCTGTTTTTTTTTCTTTTTTCCTATTGGCGTTGAACGTGCAATTGCCTGCCAGCCAGTCTGGTACACCAAGTCCATTGTTCTTTTAGACAGGTTAACGTCGAACTAGAACCACTCTGTCTTGTTAATTGGGGATCACATTACACAATGGCTGTTGCCCTGCAAGTATCTGAAGATACCGTCACCTGGATGTTCGGGGCACTGTGTTATAGCTCCGACGGCCCTAGCTCCTCTCGCGTATCCTAAGGATTACTCTCTGAGAAATGTGACACTCACGCTTTGGTTAGTGGAGGAGTAAAGAATTTTCTTATGTGACAACACAGAATATTGTTTCGGCCAATTTCTAAGTAATTTTACACCTTCTGCTATCATAATTTAAATAAACAACTCACAGACAATATACAACTAAACAGTTTAAAACAAGTCATTTATTCACTTAATTCTTAAGCAAGCTAATGACTACTTCCAGATTGCTTCTTGTGAGACAGTACTATGAATCCAAATTCTAACAAAGAGGTTTTTTAGTTTTAATTGGTCCTCTGGGGTCTCACTGCTAATCTGTGTTCTCTACGAATCCTTGATTTGACAATGTGTTTTCACACCAGAATGTTGTAGTAAAAAACGAAATCATCGCCCGACATATGCGCCAAAGCGAGGGTATTTCACCACCTTTTTTCCAAATTCCAGTGAGGTTTTCTTTACTATCAAACTGATATTTCAGAACATTATCTTTGGATAATGCAATCAGTTCCATTTGCAGCTCTCCTGTTGCTGGTGCCTTTGATACCTCAACTGAAGTTCAAAAGCTATTTTCAGTGTGAAATAACTCTTTTCAAAGTCATTAAATTTTTCATTACCTTTTTTAACAAATAAGTCTGAAACTGATTAGTATTATTTTTATGAAATGGGAAAAGAGTTCTGAAAGTTGTACCTAAGCAAAAAATAAATTCCAAAATTTTTGCCACATGTTATATATAGCCTTATTATTCATTTTATTTTATTCATTTTGCTTCAACATTAAGTCGCATGCAAACAACATCTAGGTGAAAATTTGTATCTGATTCTTTCTTTTTTTTTTTTTTTGGTTTTTGAAACAGGACAATTCTTTTCCCTTGTTAAGATATAATTTAGATAATGCTTGTTCTTGCAATAACCAACAGAATTTCATTTGATAGGGTAAATTGACATCATCGCATCATCTATCATGAACATGTATCGAAACTGGCAATGCCTCATAATATTCGTTCGAATACTGTTCCCAGAACCGATAACTTTTTGCAAAATGTCATTCAAAATGACAGATTTGGCTCAGGTATTCTGCTGATGCTTAAAACAACGAAAACAAACCAGTAGATTGGGATTTGAGAGTTCTCTTTTAAGATGTTCAATAAATCCTTCATTTTCTCCAGTCGTAGATGATGCGTCATCAATACAAACACACACCAAGACGGTGAAAACTCGATTACTTTAAAGTTGTTGAAAAGTCAATTCCCCACGTCTTCTCGTTTAGAGCGTCTATGGCAATTCATGCAATTCTTTAAATACATAATAATCTCCAGTTACAACACAAACAAAATACAATACTGGAGATGAATCAATGGAATCTGTTGATTCATCTAAAGTTATTGAGTTGATATACAGGTTTCTTCTGGAATTGTCGTTGGAAGTTAGTCTCTTACATTGCAAGCAAATTCCTGTTGCTGGTCTGTTTATGATACATTTCTTGAACTGATTATTAGAATTTAAGTGTAAGTTGGTATGTTATGGAGTCGTGTAATACAGTCATTGTTCACAATGTTTGAATGTTTGATGAACATTTTCTATTAATTCATTAGTGCTTGTCATAAGCTGTATAGTCGATGTTTTCTTCTGTTCGGTTTGCAGACGCTGTTCTAGTCGTTGGTGTGAGTGTAAATTTGGTTGTGTTTGTTCTTGGTGTGATGTTTGTGGTATTGATTATGTTTATGGTGATGACGTGTCTGCTGATGATAGTGGCGGACATAGTGGAGTTCGTGTTGATGTTGCTGTAGGACGTGTTGCTTTTAGCTTTCTCCAGTCAGCATTTTGCATGTATGAATTTATTTCATGTTTTCTTTTCCTTTCTCTTCTTACGGGGACGGTTTTCCAATGTTCTTTCCCTTCACCTTCACCGCAAGACATATCGGAGGGATCCTAAACAGGAAAGGTATTTCCCTGTGGTATTGTGTTGGTGTTGTTGTGAGGAACTCTGTTGTTGATATTGTCGCTGGTGTATTTGGAACCTCTGCTTCTGTTGTTGCAGTCTCTGTGGCTGATGTTACTGGTATGTTTACCCGCTGCAGTTATTGTGGGTGCTGTATTTGTGGTGTTGGCAAAAGTGGAGATCTTTTTTTCTTTCTTGATTCTTTGAGGACAGGGTAAAACTTCTGCATATGTAACATCTTGGCCTTCCCCACTCCTGTGTCATACATAGCTGAATGCCGTGCAGGAGGTCGATCAGGCCAAGTATGTTTTCATTGTTTTTCTTGATTTGCATGTATTGTCAGTTCCATAACTACTCCTGGTCAGCTTTGCTTTGGTATTTTCATCACCTCCAAGATTATTGTCTCCTACTTTCTATCGGACAAGATGTCCTTCACCAACAAGGTGATGGTTATTTCTGGCGACATATTTCTCAATGCTAAAACAGAGAAAAAAGGTTAGAAAATTTACTCGAGTATAGAACATTTAAGTTTTCTTTCGAGACATTGTGATGCGGCTTTCGGAAGATGTTCACGTGAAATTTTACTTCATTTATTAACTGGAGTCTATTACAAAATAAAGATATATCTGCAAGTCAGTTCAGTGTACTAATTGTGGTATTCAGAGGCTAAACTTCAACGAGGGTTATTTCGATAATTTCCTATCCTAACCACCCCATCTCTATCTGATCTGGAGATTTTTCAACTCGAAATACCACTTTATGTAAAATGACGGGCTTTTGATTTCAGATACCAAAAATATAGGCATTTTCATGCTTGTGCATTTTTCTTTTTCAAAATTTAATAATGCTTTACTAAACATTTTTTTCGTAGCAATTCTAAAATTAAAGTTATTTGATCAATATACAAACATTATATGTGCTGTTGATCAAATTGCTACTTGCTTTCCTTTATACTTGATCTATAATATTTGAAAGTGCTTACGAGTTATGTATATTGAACTAACATAAAATATACACTCCCTGAAAGTGTTCATTACAAGTGAAGCATTGTACAAACAGTCACATTTGACTACAAATGTTAATTTCTCAAATATTCCTCAAATTGTCAAAATAAGGCTAATCTGATTTATTCCACAATTGCTGGCTACCGGATCATCTCAGGACTTCACCGTAAGAATACGAATCTACATGGAAGTTTCTACGCCGTCACGTGACCAGCTTGAAATAGCAACCAAATATACTGCCAGTAACATTCTGACGCCATAAAAATAAATTATTCGTGGAATAACGGTAGGCCTAGATACATTATATCAGAATAAAAGACTGGAGAATCACTGATGTAACGTTTTTGGTCATAGGTCTTCTGTATCAGGGCTGACCTGGGATAAACAACGACTATTTGGAGAGCATGAACCGTGTATTGTTTCGATATTTCTTAATTATAGAATTAGGCTTCACTTCGAACTTACTGTTAAGAAGACAATGATATGTTTTAGTTTAATGTAGAAACGTGGATAAAACCGTTGTTACATATTTTATATCGTGACTAGAATAATCAGATTTTATTATGTTTAGTATTTCCTGCTAAAATCAAGTTTAAAATTGATGTTTGGAAACAAGCAGTGTTAATTGTCTGAAATTATGTGTTACATGACTGAAGGAGGATAAGAAAAAAATAAAAGCGAGAGTAAAAGAAAAACATAGTATTTTTAAGTTTCTGTAGGTTACGATCTGGAAAGTTTGTTATTAACGTAAATTTCTCGGGGTTTATTTTTATTTTAGAAAAAAACTATTTCAAATTATTCAATCAAAGTTTAAGTTTTAGTTTTAGTTGAATTATGTGTAGGTGTCGTCAATCAAGTTCTGCTTCAAATGAAATTATTACCTGCTTTAGTTAAAGATCAAGTGTATAACAGTTCCAGTAATGATATAATCACTGTCTCTGGACATACAAATAAAAACCGTAGAAAACATTTGACACTCTATAGGAATATCAAACAGCAATATAATAGCATGTTAAGAAACTATGCACAAACCAAACTATAATCGTTCTCACAAATCCTTCAGTTGACACATCCTCCATTTATCCTCATTTTCTTTGTTTATTTGTTGTCTTATTTTCTCTTTTCTCAAGTATCTTTTCCTAATGTAATCCATTACACTCAGTGATTTCTCCATTAACAAAATCTGACTTAAAAACGTTATATATATTTTTCTTCTTTGTTTGGTTCTAATTTTCTAGTTATGCTAATGGCTATTTCAAGAACTATTATTATTTATAATCGATAATCAGCAAAATTTTCTTTACTCTGCATTTTTATTAAGAAAGAAATTAACATAAACTAAGGAAGTTTTTTTTCTTCTTTTTACTTGGAATTAGTCGAATTAGAAACCTTTTGAAATGGTTTTAATGACTACATTATAAAACCTCCAGTTAAGGAACTCTAATCAAATATTACCTTCTACATTAATTGAAGCAACCGGCTGGATTATGAAAACAGTTTTGCGTTTGAAACATCCTTTTCTATCAATGACAGAGTGATTTTATATTAGAACGCATCAGCTTTATCAACATCATCATCATTAACAGCAGTAGTGTCCTCCTCTCTTTTTTTCATCACTATTCTTATTAGTATCATCACCGTTATTATTATTGTTGTTGTTGTTGTTGTTATTATTATTATTATTATTATTATTATTATTATATTATTATTATTATTATTATTATTATTATTATTATTATTATTATTCATATACGCACAACAAATTAGACTGCTGGAAAAGAAAAATTCCTAACATCGGGCTACAACATGTAACCCTAGATGCCAAAAACCGTCCTATTATTATTATTATTATTATTATTATTATTATTATTATTATTTATTAATTAATTAATTTATTTATTTATTTATTTATTTAAGCCGTCGCACAATATCCAATATCGTGAAGCTGTTGATTGAAAATATTGTGTCTACCTGGTGTTTGTACTGTCTGTCGAGTAGAACAAGGACCTCAAGACAGTATTTTACGCAATGGTACTTTACTTGCTACATTTTGGAGATCTCTATTCTCAGTTTTCCAAGTTTCTCAATCTTTTCTCTTTCTTTCATGTTAATATGTTGATTCTCTGGCACTACCACGTCGATTATTAGGCACTCTTGTTTGTCCCTCCAAAAGGTTACTATGTCCAACATTCGGTGCTCTAATACCTTGTCTGTCTGCAAATCAAAGTTCCAGAGGATTTTGCCTTCTCCTTTTCTGATGTGTATTGGTACCAAGCACCCGTTACCTCGTATCCATACTTCCAACATAGTAGCCAGTGAAGTTTCTGCACAACCTTGACGTTTCTGCGCTTGTAATCTTTCTGCGCAAGACTTTCACAGGCACAAACAATGTGAGTCATGCTTTCGACCCTCTTCCACACATCATGCAGAGGTTCTTTGCACATGTGCGGTATATATCAGATTTCACTGAGTTGGTATTCAATGCCTGATCCTGGGCAGCATTGACTAAGCTTCCAGTTTTCGTTTTTGGGTCACCCTTGCTGAACCACTTCCATGATGCTTCCTGGTTTTTTAACTTGTTAGTTTCACGGTGGAACTAACTATGTAATTCCATGCGGAGTAGAGTTAATGCACCCGCGTACGCTAATCAGCCCACGTCCACCTTTAAACCTCTTCATGTAGAGCCTCTGTACGTCCCTTAGGGTGGAGGGCATCATGCACTGTCAATGTCTTTCGAGTTGTGCGATCGAGTTGGTCAATCTCCGCTCCTGTCCATTTCAAGATGGGTACACTATGGTGGACTACAGCGACAGCCCATATGTTGATGGCAGTCACAAGGTTCCTTTAGTTGAGTTTTGATTTCAAGGGGAGTTTGAGGCGCTTGAAATATACAGTGATGACCTTGTCTTTCCTTTCTCTGTGCCAGATATTGTCCAGCTCCAGGATTCTAAGGTATTTGTACCCATCATCATCCGGGTCTTCCGTTATCTCTCCGTTTAGCAATTCTACGCCATTATTATTATTATTATTATTAAGTCAGCGAGCTGGCAGAGTCGTTAGCATGCTGAACGAAATGCTTAGCGGTATTTCACTCGTCTTTACATTTTGAGTTCAAATTCCACCGAGGTTGACTTTGCTTCTCATCTTTTCGGGAGCGATAAATTAAGTGCCAACGAAACTCTGAGGTCGATGTAATCGACTAGTCCCCTCCCACCAAATTTTGTGCCTCCAGTAGAAAAGATTATTATTATTATTATTATTGTTGTTGTTGTTGTTGTTGTTGTTGTTGAGGCGGTGAGCTGGTAGAATCGTTAGTACACCGGACAAAATGTTTATCGGCATTTTTTCCGGCTTACATACTGGGTTCAAATTCTACCGAGACCGACTGTCTTTCATCCTTTCGAGGACGAGGAAATATCAACCTCAGGGATCGACTGGCACTCATTTCATCTATATCCCTTCGGAATGGATGAAATAAGTACTGGTTGAGCAAAGGGGTCGATATAATCGACGAGACCCCTTCTTTAAAATTCCAAGCCTTGCGCGTATGTAGAAAGTATTATTATAGTTATTGTGGTTATTATTATTATTCAATAATATTATTATTCAAGTAAAATAAGCATCACTAGTAGTCTGGAGCTGATCAAATATACTGCACCTCTATCTAGAAATCATCAGTTCTTATTGCTAGTCCAATGAAAATATTCTATTGTGTGTCTTAACTGCACACTCGTGCTTTATTCAGTGTTTCCTGTCATATTGGAAGTATCCTATGTAATACTTGTATTACAAAGGATACTTAGCAGTAACATTTTCTTCATTTGTGTATGAGTATTTGTTTGCATCTAATTTAATCATTTCCAATTATCATAGGTCTTGCTTCTCCGTACTGAAATCCAACATTTAAGTTGTCTCTATTTCCAAATCTGTATAATTTCTCGACTTCTTTTTAGGTGTGCTATCGTCAGTTAAAACATATACTTAATACTGAGACATCCCCCCCCGCCCCCGAGAATTCTTGACAATATTTAGTTGATGGCTTATAAGGCCTTTGGTAACAATATCCAGTCATTTACCCTTAACCATTACTATTGTTGTTTCCATGTTATTGATATTTTATAAAAAAAACACCGAGAGTTCCATTTCATTAAACAGGATTTATGTACAACAGGAAACATGCATAAAAGTCTAGACAGTAATCGAAAATGTTCAAGGTTAACAAACGCTGCGTAATTCTCTAACAAAATTTCTAAAACGTGCCTCTATCAATCCTTATTGGTAATTTGTCAAACTCTCTACAGAAATTATTATGTACAGCTTAGGTAGTGTCAATTACAAATGAGATAATAAAATCATTTCTTGTTTCTAACTCACTCCTTTTATAATTCACTAGTTAGGTCAGCGTGAATCCATAGCTTTTCAAATCGTTTCAGCTCTTTCCTGTACATTATTATATTCATAGAATTATAGTACAACATTTCTTCAACATGTTTATATAAACTTTCTAAGTTGTTGTAGTTTATGAATTCTAGGTCCAATATCACATAATATTTTACGGTTGACTTTACAAATGTGCTTTCACAGGCGCATGCAAAGTTTTATTTTCACCTTAACCCATCTATTTGTCGACCATCATCGTCCTCCTCCTTCTCATCATCATCATCACCATAGTCATTGTCATCGTTATCGTCCGTCCTACATTCTGAGTTCAAATTCCACCGAGGTCGACTTTACCCATCATCTTTTCGGAGTCGATAAATTCAGTACCAGTGAACACTGGGGTCGATATAATCGACTTAACCCTCCCCCAAAATGGCTACCCTTGTGGCAAAATTTGAAACCATTATTATTATTATTAATATTATTATTATTATTATTATTATTATTATTATTATTATTATTATTAAGGCGGCGAGCTGGCAGAATCGTTAGCACACCGGGCAAAATGCTTAGCGGCATTTCACCCATCTTTACGTTCCGAGTTCAAATTCTGCCGATGTCGACTTTGCCTTTCATCTTTACGGGGCCGATAAATCAAATACCAGTGGAACACTGGGATCGATGCAATCGACTAGTCCCCTCCCCACAAATTTGAGGCCTTGTGCCTCCAATAGAAATTATTATTATCATTATTATTATCATTATTATTATTATTATTATTATTATTATTATTATTATCATTATTATTATTATTACTTCATGCTATTTTAGTTAGCAGGGATGTCTTAAAGTTTGATGACAAGGCTCCTCAAATCTCAAAAGTCTTTCTTAGGAGCCATACAGAATACAGGCACCACCACCATCATCATCATCATCATCATTTACCCTGCACAATCAGCTACTGATATTTTGTTTTATTACGTGACATACTTTATTATAAAACATAACAATATCAGTTGATAGCAAAACAAATTTATGTTGTGCACTAATTTATAGGTAGTTATTGACATGTTATATTCTTTCTGTAAGTATGTTTTATTCGGTTTTAGAAACCTCGATATGATGTACACCTTTTTTTTCTTCTGATTCATAAACTGCTTAAAGCCTAGTTCTTTCTATTCAAAATAAATTGTTTTTTGTAAAAATGTCATTTTTTTTTGTTAGAAATTTAATAGTGCTGCTGTATTCTGAGCTATAATTTGAAATAAGTATATATATATATTCAGTTCTAGGTCGGTCTAAGTCCGCGAATCTAATTTCCTTTGTTTATTATACATTGTCTATATTCCACTGAAGATTTCCAGTGTTCGATTGTGTATCTCTTATGTTCTGTTGCTGGTGTACAGTGCTCTGTTCCTTGCCTGATCTATTTATTTTTATAAGTTTGTTGTGGGCTTGTTGCTTGTTCTCGTGTAGATCTACGCTGTGTTTCCTAATGAGTTTCTGTTCCGAGTAACAAGTTTATAGATTGAACGTAAGTTTTGCCATTTTATTTAAATGAACTTTATTATGAAGTCCGAAGTGAAATTGAAAATAGTTAGCAACACATTAAAGCAACAGTGATAAAATCACGTTTAAAATGACAAAGTAAAGCTACAAGCGGTTATTCAAATTTACAACTCATTAATTTCTGCCAGTGTACATTACAACAAATTTGAAACCACAGTGTAATAAATTTAATAAATTATAATGCAATATAAGGCATCGAACTGGCAGAATCGTTGCTTGCACCGGAAAAATGCTTAACAGCATTTTTTACGACATAACCTTCTGACTCCAAATACCGCCGGAGTCACTTTGCCTTTCATCCTTTCAGGGTCGAAAAAACAAGTACCAGTAGAGCAACGGGGTTGATATCATTGACCTACATCCTCCCCTGAAATTGCCGAGCTTGTACCACAATTTGAAACCAATAAATTATAATGCGATATGTCTTATCTATTCTGCATTTGTCAATTCCATTATGAAACCCTTTTGAAAGAAAATATTCATGCGGTTCGATTTTATACACCAGTATTGTATGTACTGTTTCGCTCGAGATGAACTTATTATCATTTTCCAGCCACTCACAGATACAAGAACATATATAATAATAGGTGTTCTGTGAAATTATCATATAGCTGCTGCCCCAATATGAAGAGTATCATTACACGTGGTCAATACCAAGAGCTTGACCCAGGATCCTGTCCACTTTACCAGCAATGTATGACTAAATCTATTATATATGAGGCAGAAGTTACTGCAACCTTAAATAATAATACAACTGATAAGAATACCTATATTTGATTATGTGAAGGTGAATTTAAAAATCGCTATGCCAATTACATAACCTCCTACCGACGTGATGACAAAAGTAGAGCTACTAAGTTAGCTAGCTACGTATGGACTTTGAAAGATAACGAAATACCGCATGTGTTTAAATGGAAAGTAATTGAGAAATCCATACCTTACGTGAATAAATCGAATAAATGTAGACTTTGTTTGGGTGAAAGAGCGCAGATCCTGTTCAGATTTAAGATCCCTAGCTCTCTGTTGAACTTCAGGTCAGAAATTGTCAGTGGTTGCATGCATATGTATAAGTATATTTTGAAGAATTGGAAAATTCTGCCTATTAATGACTAACTTGATATCTTTCCAACCTTATCATTTAAGGTCTAAGGAGGATAGCTCTTTTACCTTTTTAATTTTTACATTTTAGTTTCTCTTTTTCGTTTCCCGTTTTCCGTTGTTTACTGTCTGCATTTTTTGTATGCTGCCGTCTCAGTTTTCTCGTATTTTTTCAGTTTTTTCGCGTTTCTTCTATTATTCAATTTCTTTAGTTTGTTATGATATGTGGTTTGCGCCTGAAGAATATGTTTGAGTTTTCTCAACATATGAAACTATTGGTTGCGCTTTAATACATGCATTATAACCTTTAAATAGATATTTATCTCTCTCCAGAAGGAGTACATCTTTTTTAATTTTCTATACGGATCAGTACATCATATATATATATATATATACTATATATATACACACACACCTATAGTTACATTAGGCTTTAGTCATAATTGATAAAGCCTCTAAGCATGTTGCTTCAGCCCGCTAAACGGAGGATTTTAACATAGGCGCAGGAGTGTCTGTGTGGCAAGTACCTTGCTTACCAGCCACATGGTTCTGGTTTCAGTCCCACGGCGTGGCACCTTGGGCAAATGTCCTCTACTATAGCCTCGGGCCGACCAAAGCTTTGTGAGTGGATCTGATAGATGGAAACTGAAAGAAGCCCGTCGTATATATATATATATATATATATATATATATATATATATATATATATATGTACACGTTTGTGTGTTTGTCCCCGTAACATCGCTTGAAACCGGTGCTGGTGTGTTTACGTCCCCGTCACTTAGCGATTCGGCAACTACAATGCTATCATTTTTTGTTTTTGTTTTTGTTAAAAGTATTCTTTTCAACTGTCTACAAACACAGCAGGCTGAAATAATTAATGCATTCTTTCAGGAGATAATTAAAAAAATTCTCAAACTTGAGGGAATGGTCTCCTTAGATACTAACATAGGTCCCCATATATGGATTCTAATGGCGCAGGGGCCCACTTGCTATCGGACAAGCTGACAACCAGGCCAGTCCGCCACTGTATGTATGTATGTATGTATGTATGTATCTATGTATGTATGTATGTATGTATGAGTATCACTGGTTTGTATTACTAATTTTCCGTCTCTCAATACCTATTTCTTTACTACCCACAAGGGGCTAAACACAGAGGGGAAAACAAGGACAGACAAACGTATTAAGTCGATTATATCGATCACAGTGTGTAACTAGTACTTATTTAATCGACCCCGAAAGGATGAAAGGCAAAGTCGACCTCGGCGGAATTTGAACTCAGAACGTAACGGAACTGGTTGTTTAAAACCTGAACATTTTCTTCTTCACATCAGTTCATGTACTATCCATATAGTTGCAGATCTATAAAATAACCTTTACAGAAGAGAAAACGAAAAGAAAAGTTTCGATTATGTAAAGCGATTAAATGTAATGTATAAATAATATATCTGTTATGGGTACAAGTATTTAACATGTGGCACATCAAGCTATTAACCATATCTCGATGAGTGGGTGGAACAACGTCTGGTTTAATGCTTCTCGTATCGCCAGACGAAGAAGTATTAGTATGGCGACGTGCTGGTTCGGTCAGGAAGCGTTAAACTTTTGGGTCTATTCATGATAATTCCTATTGAGTTGCAACAAAACGATCTTTATTTTATAGCAATACCAACCCCTGCGTGTCCTGCTCTTCGATTCAGCAATGAGTTGACTTTAGACTTCTTTTATTTACTGTTTTTCTTCATTTCTTTACTTCCCTCAGAATCGTTCTCAGCTTCATTTATTTCTGTATTTAATTCCCATTCGAAATCTTTTTTCAGTGTTGCAATCTGACACCTTCTCTCCCCAAATCTTACTTTCTTACTATCTATTTTCCATTCATCTTTCTTTCTTTCTTTCTTTCTTTCTTTCTTTCTTTCTTTCTTTCTTTCTTTCTTTTCATTGTTTCTTGAATCACTATATCTTCTCTCTTTCTGCTTTCTCTTTTTTTTCCCTTGTTGTCCCCTTTTTCTACTCTACTCTACTCTATTCTCTCTCTACTCTACTCACCTGGTCATCTGCACACACATGCAGACAAAACACCTATATGAACACGAGCAGACAAACAGAAAAATAAACATATATTTCTCTGAACGAAAAGCAAAATATGCAAGAAGTAAAAAGAAAGCTGCTTTCTGCCAAGAGTGGCGTGTGAAAATGTCATGACCACTTGGTTTCTGTCAAGGAGAAATGCTAGGCCCCATACTGTTTCTATTACATGACCACAATAGATCAGCACCGATAGAAACAGAGCGTCACACGCACACACTGGCCGTAGCATATGACGTCGCCATTAAAATAGCGGCGACAAGAGTAATTATTGAATTCTTTGCGGGGATGACTTTGTATCTCTTTAAAACCAGTCAAATAACTGAATACATTTTTAGATATGTTGCAAATTGAACCTGTCTCTTCTTCTTCAACGATCCATACATTCTATACAAGAGGGAATACTTTCGCTTCTTTCGATAGAAAACGCTATTTTGATTGTTGCCGATATTGTGGTTTTGTTGTTGTTCTTATCGTCGTTGTCGTCGTCATCGTCGTTCTTGTTATTACGGTCGTGGCTGACGTTGTTATAGTTGTTTTATTCTGACTTCACTTCTAAAGTGTTTCTTAGCTTTTTCTGTAGGCTTAAACGTAAGCATATGAAAATGCGAATTTATGTAAGTATGTGAATTCATGCAATTCTCTATATACATATGTATTAAGAAGTGCTTGTAAAAATGCGCTTTTCAGTTAACTGAGTTTGTAAATGTGTATACGGGTGTGTACCCGTAACTTAAAATGCGACCCGCTGTGAATCATTGTAAAGTAGTGTGGTGTGTCTCTATATCTATATATATATATATATATATATATATATATATATATAGATATATATATATATATATATATATATATATATATATACATGGATATACACACACATATATACAAACATATATGCATACGCATATTATATAATATATACATGGATATACACACACATATACAAAATATATGCATATGCATATATATATATTATATATATATATATATATATATATACATGGATATACACACACATATATACAAACATATATGCATATGCATATACAATATATATATATATACATATATGCACATACATATAAACACACATATATCTATACTTATATATATACATATATATACACATATATATACATATATATATATTCACACACACACATATATGTATATATATAAGTGTGTGTGTGTGCGTGTGTGTATAGAGTGTAGATGTGGTATACGGAAATTGAATATTTAGGAAAAAGCTCGTCAGAATTTTGGAAAAAATCTTTTCTATTTCTTCATTGTTATTTGCATATACATACATACATATTGTACATATACATACATATATTACATATATATATATATATATATATATATATATATATATATATATATATATATCATATATATATATACACATATACATATATGTATACATATATATATATACACATATATACATATATGTATACATATACACACACACACACACCACATATACATATATATATATATAATATATATCTATATATATATATATATAATATATATATATATATATATATATATATATATATAGATATAAAGAAAACAGAAAATGGAAAAATACGAGAAATAGTGATGAACAACGATTGACTTACATCAATTATTATTTATTAATTCAATACAAATAGAGTGCATCCCATCTAACAGCTGTTTCTGTTTCCAATGTTGTAAGGTATTGCCATTGATATGCTAAAAGTATTTATCATATTTGGTGATGAAACCGATCTGAAACGTAGAGTTTCATCGGAGTGGAGAATATATAAAAAAAAAAGAAGAGCCTAGAGAAGAAAAGGGAAAAGTGGAATTGTTGTAATCATACCATTTTGCTTGTGCATCACTTTGAGACGTTAATTATAATGACTAAACTTAAAAAAAGTATTTGGTGGAGTAAATCCTTTGTACGGCAGGAATAGGATGGATATATAACAAAAATAAATAAGAATAGTAGTGGGATACGCCAATAGGTTTTAGTCGGAGAAGGGATGAAGATACAATAAAGTTTTAAATTGATCATAATAATTTTTAATAATTATGTTTATAGTACTAATTAATAGTACTTATCAAAATAAAGTGTTAATCGATTAGATGTAATTTTTCAATTACTAGTAGGTAGTTAAGCCCTTCCACCTGTTGTCAGAAGTGAGGTGGGCCAAGGTCCAACGTCGATATAACTGGTCAGTAGAAATTTCAAAACAAAAGACCGTTATACGGGGTAAGATAAATAAATGAATGGGAAAATGGTATATGTTGCAAGGGGCCCTAAAATGCTTAGGACAGTAAAAAATGAAAAATTATAGAATAAATATTATGAGAGAAACCTATTCGGATATTTAGGGAATAAGACGGTTGGGGGTGAAAATGGTCCAAAAGATTTTTTTTTTAATAGGAATGTGAAATTAGTAAACACAAACGAATATATTTAATAAGAAAATTAGGGAAATATTTATGGTTAAGGGGAGGTAATAACTTGGGTAAGTGACCTGAATTGAAGACTGCTGGTCGACCATCCAGTGCACCTAATCAGTGAGTTGGCTAGCCCATCAGACAAATAATTTCACAGCTAATTAGCTAAACAATCTATAAATCAGTCAGCGTAGTGGTCAATTAAATAAGTAAAGGTTAAGTATCCCTAATAAACTTAAGGATTACAATTTACGGGTACATACCTATGCCAGTTTCAACAATTGGTCGCCCACCCATGTGTTGATACACATAACAACAATATTAATAGCACGTAGATAAGTATATATATATATATATATATATATATATATATATTATATATATATATATATATCACATGCAGCACGGATTTTGTCAGTGAACAGGTCGCGGATTTTAGCGACGAAAATATTTTGACAAATTAAACTTAAATGTTGAAGTGAATCGAACGGTTTTTGTGTGTTTCTTAAATGGCTTACAAACACCTTCCACGCTGCAATTGTTATATATATATATATACATATATATATATATATCTATATATATATATATATATATATATATATATATATATATATATAGATATATATATATATATATATATGCATGCATACATATATGCTTACACGACGTCATAAACCGTTAACAACACGGAATACGAAGACAAACTTGGGTATGCAAACAACGAGAGAAGCAAATGGAGGACATACACATTGTCTTCGAAACATATGTCGGAAGTAAAAGAATTTGAATAACACCTGGGTTTAACTTCAGTTATATGTATATGTAAATATATGTATATATATATATGTATGTAAGTGTATATATATATATATCTATATATATATATATATATATATATATATGTATGTATATATATACATATATATATATATATATATACATATACATATATATATATATTATATGCATACATATATATATGCAACATATATATGCATATATATATATATATATATATATATATATATATATATATATATATATATACATATATATAGATATATACACATATACTTAGTGTGTATTTTCTCATTTTATTTAATAATTGAACACCACGCAGCCTTTGTCAACAGTAAGTTTTTACATTTATATATAAATTCTGCAACTCTGTTCCCTGCCTATTTTCTTTCTTTTTCTCTATCCCTCTATAGTCCTCTACATTTCTTTTTCTCCCCCTCCTTTGCTGTCGTTTATCTGTCTTTCGTTCATTCTCTATCTTTCGTTCCTTCTCGCTTCTCCTCACTCCCAATATTTCTTACCCTCATCCTCTGTCTTGTCCCCTTCTCACTATACCTGTTGCTCACATGTTACTACAGACTATTTTTCTCGTCACTGTTTTTTTTTCTGGATGAGACGTCTAGATAGCTGGACGTCATGCCTCTCGCCTCTCGATATCTTTTTCTCTTCTATTTATTCTATATCCTTTCAAAATTTCTCCCAGGCGTTACCCATTACAATTCATCTTGGCCTAACAGCCCTAAATATGTCTGTGTCGATCATTTCCTTACGGCCATTCTGGCGTTGTTTGTTTGTTCGAAGCTCTAACTCACCGCAGATTTTGTATTTTCAAAATTTTTGGATGCTACTGTCTTACGAAGTCTCGGTGATATCCTGTACTTAATGTCTACTTTTTCATTTATATATACGCGCGCGCGCACAAACACACACACACACACATAGGACTTGATGTAGGGAGTGAGCTTATGTGTACACAAACATTTGATCGCTATGAACCAAACATCTATGTGGTTGTTGGGCAAGAAATTGCCGAACCTTCATAAGTCGTCTAACAACGGGAGAGATCGTATTGTATACACACGCATATACATGTATATATACATGAGTAAAATATGTAGATATATATATATATATATTTACATGCACATACATATATATTTATATACACACATATATATGTATGTATGCATATATATATATAGGCACACATAAATATACACAAATATATTATGTGTATATTTATGCATTTATTATGTATGATATATATAATGTGTACACAGAGAGAGAGATAGGTAGATAGATAGATAGATAGATAGATAGATAGATAGATAGATAGATAGATAGATAGATAGATAGATAGATAGATAGATATGCATATATATATATTATATTATATTATATTTTATATATATATATATATATTATATATTCAGTTTCAAATTCACTACAGAATATATGTATGTATGTATGTATGTATGTATGTATGTATGTATGTATGTATGTATGTATGTATGTATGTATGTATGTATATCCATTTATCTGTATGTATATATGCATATTTGTATCTAGCTATCTATCTATCCGTCTATCTATCTGCGGGTGAGTATGAATATGTGTGTGTTTGCATGTGTATGTGCGTCCGTGTATGCGAGTGTGCGTGTGTTTACGAGTACACGCACACACGTACACATACACGCACACACGTACTCACAACTATACGTACATGCACACACGCACATACACACACGCACATGCACAGACACGCACGCGCACACACGCAGAGGAATGTATATATAACACATATATATATATATATATATGTACACATACACATACACATACACACACACACACACACACACCACACACACACATACACACACGCATTCATAGATTGAATTTTAATTTGGACCAACATGTTGAGAAAGGGGTATATTGCTATCATTGCTCAACTGGTATTTATTTTATCGATGCTGTAAGGATGAAAGGTAACGTCGACTTCCGAAATATTTGAACTCGGAACATAAAGACAAACGAAATGCCGCTAAGCATTTTGCCCTTCGTGCTAACGATTCTGAAGCTCACTGCCTTATATGCATACTTATATACATACATATATGTATCTTTGTATACGCGTTTGTACATGTATATACAAATGAAGTCTTTGTGTGGATACTGGACAATATATGAATAATGAAAAGAAAAATTAGAAGCAATGTATATATGTATGCGTGTATTATATATATATATATATAATGTGTACACTCACACGCACACAGTTAGATAGATAGATAGATTTGAAATTTTGTTAAGTATATGAGATAATGTCCTGCTTAGTCCTTTTATCTTAATTTTTTTACTTACGTTGTTATCTAGCTTTGGAGTGTCCATTTTCCCTGTCTTTATTACTCCTTTCCCTTGTAGAATCTTTCTTTGACTCAATTGGTCCAGTGAAGCTAGCAATTCAGTGCTCAGACCTCCTGAATTTGCTATTAACTGAATTTGGTAATGAAATGATGAAAGATTTATATACCTCCTCCTACTTTTCAATCTTTACTTATCCATGTCCTATTTGTTTGGCGTGTTCCCTGCTTTACATCTTTCCATATATATTTATACATATACATATGTATGTATGTATGTATGTATTTATGTATGTATGTATGTATGTATGTATGTATGTATGTATGTATGTATGTATGTATGTATGTATGTCAGGTCACTTTCGAGTGCTACTGGTAACATGTAACCCAGTACAACCTGTTGCATAGTCGGGTCATCGGCGACTAAACCGGCAACCCCACCAAGCTTGCTTGGTGAGGAGGGTGTTTATTGGACACCCTGCGGGATGAAAAACAAAACCCATCAAAGGGCGGAGGAACTCTTGAGAGTCAACGGCCATCCAATAAGGCCGGGGACATAGAAATAATCGGACTGAATACCCGATCGCGCGGTTAAACCATTAGGAGTGAAGGACTCCTAGCATTTGTTAGGGCATCCTTCTAGGAGAAGGTAACTCAGGTAACTAGGATAACTCTGACATAAAACATGTGGTTCAGTGGTTACCGATGATGTTGACTTGTTCTTCTTTTCGGATTATGACTGCTGTTGCTTAGTGAGTGGGATTGACTCAGTGCACAGCCTTTCCTCACTTTAAAAAAAATCTTCTTCCACAGGCATTGCACGAAAACAACATTGATTAAGCTTCGTGCAATGGCCATACTCGATAACGAGGGGGCAGCCACCATGTATGTATATAAACAATTCGACGGTGTCAAGCTGGCTGAAACGTTGAGGTCACTGTCACCGTTCTTGAAAATGAATGATATATATGTATTGCGTAATTCTTCAGTTTAATATCAAATCCTTTTTATCATAACTTGACATAAAAACTAACATTTGTATGTACATATATATATATATATTGTCACTTCAATGTTCCTGCTATAATCATCCCACAGTCTTCCAACGATTAGACTACATAAACTAGCGTATTCCTTGCTTTCTAAGCTGTAATTTGAAGGAGATTTGGTTCTTTTTTCGAGCAAGTCATGCAATCAAGTTGAAGCTCCTTCAGTGGTTCATGTAAATCTGGATGAGAATTTTTGCTGGTAGAAAAATATCTTTTATGTAATTCCTGCCTATCACACAGTCTTGAAATCCACGAATCGTTTCGAAAGTATTTTCTGCTTAAAAATTTTGGAAAACGTGATCTGGCTAAATTTTCTTCGTAACGATATTGATCGTTTATATATTTTTGACTTTAATCGAATCATATTTGTGAGTATCTATATGAAAAAAATTATTATTATTTCCTTTATTTAATCTTCATTGATTTATGTGTAAGGGAAAATAAAGAGACCATTTAAGATATTTTTTATTTATCCATGATCTTTGTGGTTTTCCTCACTGTTTACAATTTTGTTCCAATTGTTTTCAAATTTGGTATATGGATTAAGTTTTGTATACTAATTATGAAAATGAAATTTATTTTTCCTGTAAATCCATAATTAAAACGTTATTAGCCTTTCAAATTTGCAAAATTTAGGTATTTTACCCAATCAGAAGCGAGTATTTTACACGTCACCATGGCGCAAAACTCTGTTTCCATAGCAACCAAAGATGCTGCGCATGCGAATAAGGAGTATAATCACCAAATTGTGTGTAATCACCAAATTGAGAGTAGCTGGGCATCTTTAAAGCGTGGAAACAAACGCCGGTTGACTCTTTGTGAATTTATGTGGAGAAGATGAAAAAGATAATTTATTTTATAATATCCTAGAGTGTAATAGAAACTTTCGGTTTTGAATTTTTTAACTAATAAATGTCTGTTTTAAGCAATGTTTTGACTGTTATTTCTAGCAACTCCTGTTGGTTTGCTAGTAGCTTTTAAATATTTAATTTGCTCGCGAATCTTTCAAAGTTGTTCACCGTTTACTGTAGCTAGTTTAATGTATTGACATGCCGGTGCCCACACCCAGCCTCCTTTCTCACTCACTACTATGACAGATGATGGAAGAAGCAGAGAACGCGCTGTTTACTGATTGACTGAAAATTCTGAAAATTGTCAAACTTCGAACACCTGTAACATTTTTGCAAAATTTTTCAGGAATAAATGAATAACAAATTCGGATTCAGCATCAAATATTACATCAATATAATACATTAGAAAATATTTTTTAAGGATAATTGTAAACAGTGACGAAAACCACAAAGATCCTAAAGTTGACTAACTCTAACTAGATTTGAACCGAAAATAGTAAGATATCGAACTAGCGTGGTAATTTCAATTTCCTGCTGAAGCACATTCAGTTTTTGTCACTATCACCTCTGTCTGAGTGGACATCAACACTCAGCAACTGTTTATAATGCTAACAAGATCGCTATTTTTAGCAAAGGAATATATAGAAAATTGTAGCATAAATGCTATTTGCAAAGTTCTTATTACCGATGCAACAGAAATTTGAAAGCGTTGAGGGAGAAGTGAAACTGGTTCGTAAATTTCGTTCTCTAGGTGTTTACTCCTACTCCTACCTGACGATGCTTAATTCAGTTGCCAAACAGTTTCAATTCAGTTTCTATATAATTCTGAGGATATTTGTGCCAACGTAAACAATTACCATAAATAATATAATCACATATTTTACACCGAATATCAAGAATTGTGTTATTTTTACCCCTCCGAATACTAATAAGAAAAACATTACCAACGAATGTAGTGAATCTATTTATTTAAGACACCGAGTTTACAGTACGACTTCACAACTGACCCGAAATTAAAAAGGAAATTATATTCTATACAGTCTTCTGTAATTCCTGAAAGACAATAAATTCAAGCATTTGTACAGCATATTCTCTCAAATTCGATCAAGGCATCAAATAAATTCACCATTCTCTTCACTGAGCAAAGTGAGTATTTTCTAAATAGATTTTCTACGGAAGGCTTAGCGCGGCGGGTATTTTTATATTTCGCATTTATAACGTCTCTAAATAATGCTGTATGTTTATCTGGGCTTGTCATAATCTCGAATCTACTCTGTTTTTATGTGACGCCATTGTTAAAATACGAGTGTTGAAACGAATTGAAAACAAGACTTCAGTGACTTTGTCAAAGAAGTTGTGGTATCTACCAATCTTTTGCAAAATTTATGTAATAGGATCTAGAATCTATTTTGTTTAAAACTGAAATGCAGGATCTCTGCGTAAGTTTTACAATGCAGAACGTGATTGCTTTCAGATCCCCAGGTGGAGGGTGTTCTGTCAACATTGTGTTTTCAGAGAGCAACCCGTCAAATATACCCACGGGTTTCTTTCTCTTTTATTCTTCTAGTTCAGCATCGAAGTACCAGCTGCGTCTTAGCCCTTTTGCAGATGTTGATTACGCGTGGAGATGACTTTATGATTCAGCTTTTACTTCAACGTAACTACAGTAAAGAGAGTAATTGAGAAACACACTAACGACATTGTTGATAAGATGATGATGATGATAACGACGATTATGGTGATACATAACATCGAGTGTGGATATTTTAATGATGGCAATATTACAGCAAACCATTACTTTAAGTCTGTAGCCATTCTCTCTCTCTTTCTCTCTTCTTCTTCTCTCTCTCTCTCTCTCTCTCTCTCTCTCGTTCCTCTGTGTAACTTTAGTAAAAGTGAGACGAATAGTTGCGTTATTTGAAATGTAATACACTGGCTGACAACTAAACTACTATTGCTGTCAAGCTATATACATTATTTCATTCAAACTGATGAGCAAGCACTGGAATAGCTTAAAATAAAGATTTCTTAAATCACTCACGTGATCAATTGTTGGTGAGAAAGGGACCAGTCGATTGAATCGTTTCTTTCTTTCTTTTTTTACTTAGTTTCTTCTTGTCAGAGGTACGAAAAACAAAATTGTATAAACTTCGAGGTTCTTTCCCTCCTTAATGGTATTGGCAAAAGACAAGGAAAGAAATCAATTTAAATTTGGATTGAAAATTTGTCACAATCTTCGTTTCTCAGGAGCTCTATGTTGATCACCTTCAACCAGAACGTCTCAGTAGTACCATAAGGACCTGGCTAGACCAATACGCGGGGTCCTATAGTATTTATTGACTGACAACAAAGTAAAGCATACGTAGTTTAGAACTGGTGCCCTAGAGTCATGATATCCCCGAGCAATTGCCCAGTGTATCCATGCCTGAAGATACCTTTGAGACCATAATATATTAATGGTTTCTTCATAAGATTCAATGCTAACTATTAACCATATAACATTTTATTGATAATTCTTGACGCTTCAGATACTACACTCTAACTGAAAAACAAAAACGATGAAATTGAAAACATGTGTGAGCTTTAAACTTGATTCTTTACCCATAAACAAAATTATTGCATACAAGCGATTGTAATGTCTGGAAATTTTTACATTTAATCACTTATGTATATTTATAAGAAAATTTACTGTTTTAAATCAAGTTTCTTCCTATTTTGTTATAAAAAGCTGGAGCACGTCAAAATATAATTTCTTGTATCTTCTGCACGTCGATAATTAATGCGTTACTGAGTAGATCGAATTGAGCTCAATTATCACGGACACTTAATCAATTCCTATCGTGTATGTATGTATGCATACATACATGCATACACACATACATACTATCTATCTGTCTATCTATCAATATATATATATATTATATATATATATAATATATATATATATATATATATTATATAACAGTGAGTTTGTATGTATGTGCTTGTGTGTGCATGTTCGAAAACTGAGTTGCTGATTTTGATGTATGGGATATCAAAAGATTCCTTAATCTTTCAGCTACCAAATAAACTTTATTTTCATTTACATATATTCAATATTTTCTCAACAGCCAGCAATAATTATTTTAAATACACTGCTCTACAACGACAAGGTTTCATTAGAGAGTGGAATAGTTTCCCACTTTCCATTTAACCTAAAATTATAAAGTTTTGCATTACGAACGTGATGATGTGTGAATAATGAAAGTAGTGTTTCTCCGAATTAGTCACATCTGTACTATAATAAAGAAAGCTGCTAATCAACTATCTAACAAATAAACTATGTTTTTGGCACAACTCTTTTTTTTACCATGAAAATAACCTCGAAAACGAGGTCGGGTCACATAATTTTGCGGTCATTTTCGGACAATATTTCGATTTGCTTCTAATGTTTCACTTTCGTCTGATGTTTCACGCATGCGCAGAATTTTACTCAGACATTTATGAAAATGCACACATAAATATTGTATTAAAATAAGCCACAACCAACAACAATTTCATGAAAAGACGTCCATTTCTTTAGATGTTATGAGGAAATGCAGTCACTCACTCCCTCACTCTCTATCTCTCTATCTATCTCTCACATGTACACGCAAACATACATACAAAAAAGATGTATGCATATATATATATTTATGTACGTGTATATGAAATATAATGTGTGTGTGTGAGAGAGAGAGAGAGAGAGAGAACGAGTGAGTGCCACTTACACATACATGCAAAAATACATACATGACATACACTTCCACTTTCTCTCTCACTCTCTCACTCTCTCATGCACACTTACAAACGCGCGCACACACACAAACACACACACACGTCCATTTCTCCATTTCATATACACGCACATACAACCTTCACTTTCTCTTCTCTTGCACTTTCTGTTCTAACTTCAAAGCAAATGTCACCTTTTCACTTTCTCCTCTCTTCCAATGTCACCTCTTCAAAGCATAAAGAAATGAATCTTTTTTACAGAAATTAACGAACAATGATATGATCCCATATGATCGAGTTGACAACTTTGCTGCTTCAAACGAACGAATGCTTTCGGCACACTACTCACACACACGCGCGCGCTCGCAAGCGTACACACGTGCGTGCGCTCTGGGTAAAAACTTCTGTACAAATTGTGTTATTTTTTGTTGTGTGCGTGCGCAAAATTACAGCTCAAATCCGAGTGAAATAACCTTTTTCTATTCTGTAATTTGTGTTTGTGATAAGCATATTTAAAAACCTGATCTTCGGTATAAACTTAAAAGGAGGTTTTCCCAGAAATCCTTCATTTACATGTTGTTTCTAGCATGTCCAAGGTGACATTTGCGCCTCACCCGTTATTTTCTCCTAAATTTCTTCTGATTCCTATGTTTTCGATACAGGAAATTAGGATTTCTCCCCCAAAATAATATTTTAATTTTCTCCCTCCCCACCAAAATCTCGTCATTTTTTAACTTTTTTCCGTATTGTTTTCTTGGTAAGCCACGGAGAAAAAACAGAGTACGAAACTTTAAAATTTTTCTTCTTCCTGTTTTCTTAAAGGAACACTAAAACCCCCTTCCCAAACATCACCCATCACCTCAACACTTTCAAAATGCTACAAATTCCCAATGTTTCACTTTTAGCTTTTTTGGAAAGCGGGGAGGTTTCTTCAGAAATAATGTTTATCTGTTGTTTCTAGCATGTTGGGTTTTCTGGTGGTGGTCTGGTATTTTTACGTCTGCTGTTTCAGTACAATTCTACGTATGCGTGAAACATCAGACGAAAGTGAAGCATTGGATTATTTTAACCTTTTGAAAGCGGGTAGGTGAAGGGTGGGCGACGTGGAGGAAAAAGCATTGAGTGCTTTTTTATGAAAAATTAAACTTTAGTGTATATATATATATATATATATATATATATATATATATATATATAATGAGGGAGATTAATTGAATATTAATTTAATTAATATCAATTTAAAACCAGTAGCCTAGCATATATAAAAATCTGATTTTTCTAATTTTAGATATATATATATATATATATATATATATATATTATATATATATATATATATATATATATATATATATATATATATATATTTCCAGCTTCGTAATCTCTGAATTTTTCTACGCAAAAAAAAAATTTGTAAAAGTGACAAATTGAGAAATTGCGGTTGGGACGGTGTGGGGGAAATTTTGAAAACGTGATTTCTGGGCAAAATCGCGTTAACCCCCTTTTATACGATGAAACAGTACATAGTTTGTGATCCTTCTTAAAAACAGAAAGCCTTTTCATGTACCGTCTCCTCTTCACATTTAGACAAACAATAACATCCATTACGCCAGTAATCCAGTTCACTATATATCAGCTGTGCCGATTCTGCCCCCAAGAGAGGAACAAATAATACGATATGCCTATATGTCATAATACCCGAGCAACGCCGGGATGCATTGCTAGTGTGTGTGTGTGTGTGTGTGTGTGTGTGTGAGAGAGTGTGTTTCCGTGTATACACGCTCACACACGACCCACATCAGATTCTTCACTCATACTGTTATTGAGCCGAAAGTCTAACAGCGGTCCTTCCATAGCACTTTCATGCTTTTTGGATCTTCTGGATACCAAAATCTCACATATTATATATACAGGCCTAACTCACTCTACGTCGTTAATTGGTTTCAGGAGACACGATTTAAGTTGGATTAACTTGTCTCTAGGTTAGGCTAGGCCGAATTTACTTGTCTCTAATCTAAACCGATAATAACCATTCCCAACCCTGTACTTTATTTATGAATACATTTTCAATAGTACATGGTTAATAAAAACCTATTTTTTGCTTACAAATAGTTTCTTTTTTTACTTTTTAATACAGTACAGCAAAAAAAAAATTAATTTACCTAAATTTGCGGAAACAATTTGGCAGTGTTTACCGGGAATCGTGGACACTTTATTTATGAATGCGGTTTACAGTAAGACATGGTAAAATAAAAGCCCTTTCTAAGCTTGAAAAACAAATTCAGTAATTATTATTATTTCGTAATAGTAAAAGGAACTAAATTCTTTTAAATTTACCAATACGTACATACAACTTGGTAATTTCAGGATTTCGTTCACTAAGCTACTTTATGGTGTGTATCTTAACATACACTGTACGTATTTTAATATGATTTTATATGCTTTTATTTTTATTTATTGTACAGTAACATGATTTTATGTGCTTTTAACGGTTTTCTTATGATTTTACGATTCCAATATTTGTGGCGGACAGACGTCGAGTAAAATGACGTGACTTTTATTTTTCCATATATTATTTTTGAAAACCGACGTATAATCGAGGACGACTTAAATCGAAACGACTGAAGTCGAGATATACCTGTGTGTGTGTGTGTGGTGTGTGTGTGTGTGTGTGTGTGTGTGTGTACATAATATTCGTATATATGTGGGTGTACACACGACGGGCTTCTAAAAATATAAGCCGCAAGTGTCTGAAAAGTAGCTACGTCACCCGATTAAATAAGCTCCAGGGTGAAATAAGTATTGTGCTCGATATGATTGACCAAAATCCATTGGAGTTGGTGCTCAATATGGCCGTAGTCCAATGACGGAAAGCAGTAAAAGAAGTATAAACGAAGATTCTTGTCTAACTAAGCAAGGATACCATTTCTAACATGTTGCTGTTTTTGTTTAATTTAGGCTCCAGTCCTAGCCATCGCATCCTTTCTTTGTTACTTTCCTTTTTTATTTCTTTCTATCTTTCTTTCTTTCTTTATATATATATATTTATTGCCAAACACATTTTATCTTACTTAAGCCCTCCTCTCCCAGTGGAGCTTGGCTATTGACAACTTTTTCTCCATTGTTCTTACTCCATGCTGTCATTTCTTCTCCTAGGCCTTGTTGGTTTTGAAATTACCCTCGATGCTTCTGTAACTTTGCTTTTTCTTGATAGTGGTGTTCGCTCTACGCAAACACATTTTTATCTCTGGAGGGATTTGGTCGGTTTTAGTTTAACCTCTTTCCTTTGAGCTGAAGCACAGGATGCGCTACATGGATCTCTCGCTCCGTTGGCTTGGCTCTGAGGATCATTGATGCACACAAACCACTAAACCACAACAAGTACTAGACTTTGTGGTTTATCTGGGAGTATATTGTTCAATGTGATCCTCTTTTTAGAATACATTAGTGTGATTTGATGGAGATTTGGTCACTATTTCTAGCAAATCGGGTGACTACATAGTGGTACGGTAATCGATACTATGGTTGAACCTATTTTTCCTTCTGAATTAGTAAGATATGTACCATCAATATAATGCTGTGAAATCAATTAATAAGTAGCTCTCCCTTTCAATCATGTAGCCTTTTCACGAAGCTTGAATTATTCTTTCTTGAATGGTCCATTGCATAATACTGATCGATAATCAATGCTGGAGAAGGAACGAAAGGTAAGGTTGACGCTAGAGCTGCAAATGATTAGATTTAACTTGCTGAAATACGAATCAACCTCTACGGTCTTCTTGCTAGAGGTAATTACCAAATATCGCTCAAACAACACCCTGCCGTCTGGCCAAAGGACTCATTAGATAATATAGTTCTAGGTACAGTATACTTAGAAAAGAAAAAGATGTCGCGATCACAGTTGGAATGTCTGATCAAAGGTTTGCACAATCAATGCTGACTTGCTACTTAAGAACCACAACAGCAAAATTATTTCTTTGTCCGGCCAGCGATGGATCTTTTTGGCGGTCGCCGAAATACAAACTTAGCTTTCCCTCAAATACCATACAGCCTTTTTATGACTAGATCATGTTAGACAATGTAGTCCATGATATAGAATAAGACGAGAGAGTCATGGTTAAAGATGGCCATTGCTCAACCACCAATAGCAAGATTCATACATAGCAAAAGTTTTACTTGGTCTGTTTTGGGCTCTTCGTTGTTTGTTTTTGAGAAGAGATTTCAGAAACAGTGAATACAACCCTTCGAGTCTTCCTCTTTTCTTTACTGAAACAACCCCGTAAAAAAAGGGAAGAAAAAAAGAAAAGAACAGAAAAAAATTATGATATTGAGTATAATTTCATTGAATCATTGATGCAACCAAATGCCGTTACAGTTTCAATGAAATCAAAACGAAATTAAACTACAAAAAAAGAAGAAAAAAATCTATTCTGTTCCAAGTTATCTAAGCTGAAGAAATCCATTTCGAAGACCAGAATCGAGTATTTTGTTTTCTTCTCTACTGATTGGACTGATGTCTTATGTCTTAACTGTGACAAGTATGATCAGGGTGTGGAAAGTGAGCAATAAAGATGGCCGGCCGACACGGACTACTTAACATATCTGAATGTAAATGATTGCCACATAAAGTAGGAGTAGAATATTAAGTATGAGCCTAGTATAAACATGGTTACCGTGCTTTGGCAAAGCAAGATTAATGACAGTGTACGTGTCTAGAATGTCGAACAAAAAAAAATCATAGACGTGTCTGTATTGTTGTGCCAGTATCGCCATGTTGCACAGTAGAAACCTATATGTTCATATGTTCATATGTGTGTGCTCGCTCACCAGGACATTAGCGACAGGACTGTCTTGGTGCTGACTCATTAATTTGTGACTGACTGCAAGTATGTGTGGCTCGAATAGACAGGCAGGCATGCAAACAGATAGACAGGCAAAAACACAGACAGATAGCCAGACAGATAAACACATAGACAAACAGACAGGCTGGCAAACAGAATGACTGATAGATACATAAACAGATAGGTCGATAGATAGATAGATAAATGCATGTATTGCTTTAACAATTTACTTAAACTTACGTAAGTATAAATACAACCGTTATGTATACACACACATCTACAAGCACATACATATTCTTTTATTCTTTTACTTGTTCCAGTCATTTGACTGTGGCCATGCTGCAGTACCACCTTTAGTCGAACAAATCGACCCCCAGGACTTATTCTTTGTAAGCCTAGTATTTCTTTCTCTCTTGCCGAACCACTAAGCTACGGGAACATAAACACACCAACATCGGTTGTCAAGCGATGGTGGGAGGACAAACGCAGTCACACAAATATATATATATATATATATATGGGTCCAACCCATGCTAGCATGGAAAGTGGGCGTTATACGATGATGATATATATACGACGAGCTTCTTTCAGTTTTCGTCTACCAAATCCACTCACAAGACTTTGGTCGGCCCGATGCTATAGTAGAAGACATTTTCCCAAGCTGCCACACGGTGGGACAGAACCCAGACTATGTGGATGGGAAGCAAGCTTCTTACCACACAGCTACTTTTATAAATATATATATGTGCATATATATTATATATATATATATATATATATATATATATATATTATATATATATATATATATATATATAATATATATATATATATATATATATATAATATATGATATATATATTATATACAATACAGTATTATATACATATTTATATATTTACACATGTATGTATGTATGTATGTATGAAGTGTACATACCTTCTCGGCATTGCAACCACACACGCACACACACACTCGATTATTGGCAGACCTAACTCGAATATTTATTTAATCACGGATTCACATATAAACATATACACGTGTGTACAAATATACATTAACTATTTGATTTCTGTCTCTCTTTCTCCTTCTCTCTCTCTCTTTATCTCTCTCTCTCCCTCTCCCTCTCACACACACACACATTCTCAATACCAATATATCTATTATATGTATGCATGTATGTATGTATATATGTAACAGTAGCGTTCCATGCATGAATGCAAGGCGTGCTGTGCATACATAAGATATATCAATGAATGCAAAAACAAATGAGGTAATAGTGTAAATCTTGTATTGTTATGAGATACAGACGAAAGAAGGTGCATTCACGTTATACGTACCCTATTTCTATCATGTAGCTTCAATTTTTAACAACGCTTGTACTGGAGTAGGTACCAGAAATTGTCGCTGATGCCCATGTAAACACACATGTGCGTGCGTATGTGTGTGTGTGTGTCCATACATATTCACGACCCCCACACACACACACAAAATTTTCGTTTCCCTGTTTTTCCTTTTTTTTTCTTCATTCTTTTCTCCGTCTACTTTCTTTTTCCTCTAAGCAGTTATGACAGCGATAACTGGAACGCAAGATTTCTACGTTCATATTTGAACTTTTTTTTTTTTTTTGTATTTCTGTAGTCTTATTTGCTTTGGTCATTCCCTAACTTGATGAGCATATAACAACAAGGCAGACGACTCTAAAAATCTGTAGTGAGACATAACTTTATCGATGTACCTGATGAGACCCTGACTGCAAAGTTATACAACATGTTGAATGGAATCCCACACATAAAGGACAATAGCAGGATGGATCGAAACGAATATTGTACGCAATTAAAGTTTAATACTCAATCCATCTCCTGTTAATTAATATAATTAATTACCTTAACTTCCACTGCGGAGTTCTTGAAGCAAATCCAACGGAAGTGTACCACGACTGCAGATGACAACAGGTAGCCTAAACTGTGCCGGTGCTCAACTCAACATTTAAACACACTAATCGACTTATACTTATTAGTCTAAAATATTTATTATTATTATTATTATTATTATTTATTATTATTATTATTATTATTATTATTATTGTTATCATTATTATTATTATTAATATTATTATTTATGTGTGTGCGTGTGGTGTATATATATATACATATTTATATATTCAGATAGACTGATTTCAGACAGACAGTGTATATATATATATATATATATATATATCATATACACATACATACATAGACAGAGAGAAATAATTGTGTGTGTGTGTGGTGTGTGTGTGTGTGTGTAAGTGTGTGTGCATATATATGAGTATATCTATGAGTGTGTGTAGAAAAATGCATTTGTGGTGGTATATATGTATACATATGTGTATGCATATATATATAAATATATATATATATATATATATATATATAATATATTATATATACTCTAATATATATAAATAATATAATATATATATATATATAAATATATTATATATATATAATATATATATATATATATATATTATTAATATATATATATATATATATATATATAATATATATATATTAGCTACCCGCAATGCACACCACACACACACACACATACATGTGCATACATACGTATACGAAACTTTATGTTCTTCAGACATTGGTGTACCTTTTTTAACTAATAAATGAATAAATAGATAAAATCGACGGTGTGTATTCTTTTGTTAGTTCTATAAACTTTTTAGTGTCATAAGATTCTGCTGACACGCATACCCTTAGCATAATTCGCGGGTGGAATAAGTGTAGCACAATAAGAGAAAGCTGGACTTTTGAATTCCTGCGATAGACCATTCGGTGCGCATCTGTATAGTTTCCATCATTCCGATTTGGAGTCAACCCAACTCTTTTACTTGTTTCAATCATTTGACTGCGGCCATGCTGGAGCACCGACTTTAATCGAGCAACTCGACCCCGGGACTTATTCTTTTGTAAGCCCAGTACTTATTCTATCGGTCCCTTTTGCCGAACCTCTAAGTGACGGGGACATAAACACACCAGCATCGGTTGTCAAGTAATGCTAGGGGGACAAACACAGACTCACAAACACACACGCATATATATATACATATATACGACGGGCTCCTTTTCAGTTTCCGTCTACCAAATCCACTCACAAGGCTTTGGTCGGCCCGAGGCTATAGTAGAAGACACTTGCCCAAGGTGCCACGCAGTGGGACTGAACCCGGAACCATGTGGCTGGTAAACAAGCTACTCACCACACAGCCACTCATTCAAGATACTACACATTGTGGATCGAACTCGAGAACTTGTAATTTTTCCTGAAGCAGGGTGTACATTTAGTTGTAGGCATGGCTGTGCGGTTAAGAATCACGCTTGGTAACCACTTGGTTTTGAGTTCAGTTTCACTACGCGGCACTTCTGTAATTGTTATCTACTAAAATTCTGAGCCGACCGATGCGTTGTGAGGGAAAATCGCAGACGGAAACTGTATGGAAGGCCTTAGTTTGTTTACGTTCCTGTACGTAAGTGGTTCGGTAAATGGAATCGATATAATAAGTACTGTCTTTAAAAAATAAGTACTGGAATCAGTTTGTTCTCTAAAATCCTTCAAGGCGTTGCCCAAGCATGGTCGCAGTCCATTGACAGAAACAAATAAAAAATATAAAAGATGTGTTTGTGTGTCTTCCTCCACGCCGCTTCACAACTGGTGTTGGTTTATTTACGCCCTCGTAACTTAGTAGTTCGGTGAAAGAGCGAGATGGAATGAGAACCAGACAGACGTAGATAAAAAAAAAAAACGTGCTAGGGAAGATCTGTTCGACTAAAACCCTTCAAGGCAGTGCTGCAGTATGGGCACAATCAATTGACTGAATCAAGTGAAAGGATATAAAAGATTTGTGTGCGCGCATGCGCGTGCTGGGGGAGATTTGTTCGACTAAAACCCTTCAAGGTGGTGCTGCAGTATGGCCACAGTCCAATAATCAAAACAAATAAAAGATAACAAATAAATGATAGTTTCACCGACAGCTACAACAATAAAATCAGGCTAATGTCCATCTTTGTCATTATCAACATCTAAAATACATTAATATCAAGAACAAGAAGATTTGTAGATGAAATAAAGACTTCAAAACCATATAACATGTGTCCCAATGACAAAAACATGACCGTCAAAGTAAAAATATGTTGTTCATTCAGTCCTAATAGTTTGACGGAAATGTCAGAAAGGGAAGTGGGAGAATGAAGTAGTGAAAACACGAGGCGAAATATTCGTTCTGATTATATCATATAGCATATAATTAATAGATATTCTATCTTGTGTTTTGTCGTATTAACGGTTTGTCTTACGATAGCTTCTCTTTGTCTAAATCTCCTCTGCCCCACCTCTCTCTCACACACAACTTATCTATCTATCTATCTATCTATCTATCTATCTATCTATCTATCTATCTATCTATCTATCTATCTATCTATCTACTTATCTATGTCTGTCTGTCAGTCTGTCAATATGCGTTGTATGTGTGCATGCGCGTGTATGCATGTGTGCGTGTGTTTTCCCTTATTCTTTTTTTTACTTGAGTCATTTGATGGCGGCCATGCTGGAGCACCGCCTTTAGTCGAACAAATCGACCCCAGAACTTATTCTTTGTAAGCCTAGTACTTATTCTATCAGTCTCTTTTGCCGATCTGCTAAATTTACGGGGATGTAAACACACCAACATCGGTTTTCAAGCGATGGTGGGGTAACAAACACAGACGCACCAACACACACAGACATACGACGGGCTTCTTTCAGTTTCCGGTTGCCAAATCCATCCACAATGCTTTGGTTGGCCTGAGGCTATAGTAGAAGACACTTGCTCAAGGTGCCATGCAGTGGGACTGAACCCGGAACCATGTCGTTGGTAAGTAAGTTACTTACCACACAGCTACGCCTGCGCCTATATATATATATACACACACACAAACACAAATATACGCATTAATATGTAGGTGTATATATATGTACGTGTGTGTATATGTATGTATGTATGTATGTATGTATGTATGTATGTATGTATGTATGTATGTATATGTATACATATATGCATATACACATACATACACACATACATATATACGCACATACATATATACATACATTATATAATGAAATCCGCCGAAAGGATAACCTCGAGGACAAAGAAATAAGAACCCACAATATGGTAGAAGGCATAGCCACTCATAATAAAAAGGAGTATTGGTAGAATGTCCCGTTGAAATCTTAATAATATGTAAACACAATAGACTTGATATAATGATCTGGGATAGAGAAGAAAAGCGTATAGTTGTGGAAATCAGCTCCTCAGCGGATGTTAACATAAAGCTGAAGGTCAGTGAAAAAGTGAACCTCCGCTGAACTATTGAGAAATTTAGAGTTACTTTATCCAGATTACAAGTTCAGGTTTGTACCTGTAATTATTGGGAGTACTGGGATATGTAACACACTGCCTAAATAACTATACTGAGAAATTAGGCTTCTCAAAACCAGAAAGAAGAAAACTGATTCGAAGACTACAGATCCAAGCCATCATTGTAAAAATCTGCAAAACTTTCCAGAAGTTCATCATTTAAGTGTATATGACCATGTCTAGATATGCAAGAATATGGATGAAAATACATACATAGAAACAAAAATACCCTGTTGATGTTGTTGAAATTCCAATGAAAGAGTCTTGGATCTACGTAAGGAACCGGCTCTTACCCTATTGGTAAGAAATCTTGAACTACAACTGAATATTGACATACATATCTTCCAGATGTTTTCCCGTGAAACAATGCGGTGCCAAAAAGGACTGGAACAGAATAACAAAAAAGAAAATATGTACAAACTAAGTTGACCATATAGAGAAAGAACATTGGTGGAACTTAAAACAGCCACTAAATTAAAACACAACCTGCCAGATATCGTTGTGTGAGACAACAAAGAAAATATATGTTCTATTGTGGAAATCAGCTACCCTCTGGACACCAATGTGGTTAGAAAACTACAAGAGAAAGAGAACATCTATAGATCACTGATAAGGAATTTGCAAATCCAGTACTCAAGATACACTCTCAGCCTCGGAGCAACAGGATACACACCAACTCGTCTGGAGTAAAATATGGCTGAACTTGAGATCTTGGGATGGGAATACAAATCCTTGATTCATATGCTACAAAGGATTACTATAAATGGGACTATAAAAATCTGCGATTAAGATTGAAAAGATGATGGTTAAAAGATACTTTTCCTCACAACCTTGCTACTAAGTAGGTGGTCGGTCAAAATTTACTCTAAATTAAAAAGAGAAAAAGAACATACGTGCTAGCTCCTTCCTCAGAGGAAGAATTTAAATAATTAAAAACAGAAATGAGCATACATTCATATATATATATATATATATATATATATATATATATATATATATATATATATATGCATACAAACACTAATATGCATGCATACATACAACCAATTGCATTATCAACCCCGCAGAGGCCACCAACGTTATTGTAAGCTCCCACTGGTTCTCGGTGCCGTCTTAAAGCACACAGGTAGTTGTCCAGGAGCCACACAGGCCTAAGGCCCAATTCTGATCCATGTATGCATGCTGTCAACAAATAACTATATAAATAGGGCCCAGTGCGTTGATTTGCTTGGGAGCCTAGAATGCTGCCCAGACGGCTCAGCTGCTACTATCACTTTTGTTGATGTTAATGCATTCTCTCTATAAAACTGCTGTTGGTCTGTCATTCCACCCACCCTCATTGCAACTGATTTTGCACCCACCCGAATTGCTTCTGATGGTCATTTAGGCTTTTCTTTTTACTGTTGCTGCTGATGTTGCTGATGTTGATCATGATGCTCCCGCTGATCATGGTGCTACTGATGTTGCATCCACCCTTAAGTCGGTGAGTTGGCAGAATCGTACCGCGCCGGGTTAAATACTTAGCAGCATTTCGTCCGTCTTCACGTGTTAAGTTCAAATTCTGCCGACGTCTATTTTCCTTTCATTCTTCCAGTGTCGATAGAATAAGTAGCAGGTGAGCACCCTCCACCCACCAGCTCAGAAATTGCTGGCCTTGTGCTAAAATTTGAAACCGATGTTACATCCACCCTTTAGTCGGTAAGGTGACAGAATCGTTACTGCGCCGGGCAAAATTCTTAGCGGCACTTGGTCCGTCTTCACGTTATGATTTCAAATGCCGCTGAGGTTGACTTTGCTTTCCATCGTTTCAGAGTCGACAAAATAACTACCAGTTGCGCATTGGAGTCAATGTAATCGGTTTATCCCCTCCTCCGAACTAGCTGGCTTTGTACCATAACTTGGAACTAGTATTACCTTCACCTTTAATGAAGCCGTTGCTCTCGCTGTCAACAAATACTTAATTGTTGTTACTGGTTTGTGTGTTGTATAACTCGTGGACATCCTTCCAGTCCTCTGGCTGCTGCTCACTTATAAGAACATGTTATTAATGATGACATGCTCACAGTCACCTTGACTGTTACAGCCACCTTGACCGTTGTTGTTGTAGTCATTATCAATGAAGTGCACCTTTGTTATTACTACGGTCATTATCAATGATGAGTACCTTTGTTGTTGTTGACGCTGTCATCACATCTGACCTTATTGTTGTTATGTGTTGCCATTACATCGCATGTTGTTCTTCAGCTGTTGTTGTTGTTAAGCAGCAAGACGGGTAAGGGTGATTAGGTGATGGTCTAGGGCTTAGGGGCGGGAGACCCCAGACCTTGGAAAAAAAACAAAAAAACTTTGGTCGTCTTGTTGTAGTCGAGGGCTCTTCGTTGACGCCCGACACCACTGGGAGGTGCCCCTCAAAGTCGCTGGAAATGGAGATCTCCAGGTCCAAATTCTTGAACGGCTGTTGCTGCTGCTGTTATTTTGGCTAATCTTCACTATGATATCTGGAACTACAGAATCCGATGTGTTCTTCCTTTTTTCAAGAAGAGATGATGTTATTGGAAGGATGATTTGTCTGTTTCTTCTAACGTTCATGTAACGGCTCCTTCTCTGAATTAGGCTATTGCTGTTGTTTAAAGACGGAGAGAATTCCAGGCATGACCATCCACTTGATTTCTTTGCAAAAAAGGGAATGACGTTTGTTAGAGCACGTTATCCAATTTATAAGAAGATTAAGTTATTGAGAGCGATTTCACTACTATTTCTAGCAAATCGAGCAACCGCATCGAAGCATTCTCTTCCCCCCCCCCCTGTTCAACTGTTTCTGCTGCCGCTGCTGCTGCTGCTGCTGCTGCTGTTGTTGCTGTTGCCGCTGCCTTCGTATCTACACGCATTGTTATTACTGCTCTGTTATTTTCAATACACCTCAATATATATCCACTTTTATTACTGTTGCTTCTGCTATTCTTGCTGCTGCTGCTACTGG